>NW_026555064.1:21702500-22228584 GCF_021234165.1 Pteronotus mesoamericanus
GCCCTTCCTTCTCGTCGCTGGTCAGAAGTTGAGGAGCAGAATGCGATGCTATGCTTTTTGAATAACTTAGAGCTGTCAGATTTTAATTATCTTACATTATACTTAACATATGTAAGTAAATTTTGGCTGAGATTTATTTTGGTTTTTATTCCCTTGAATAATACTTGCATTAGGAACTAGCTTTTAGTTTTTTAACAAAGAAAAGAATATTTTGATTATTTTTTAGTAACTAATTTCATATTCTATGACTCTTTAGTAGAAGATTAAACTAAGAGGTCCAAAATTTTAACTACAATATCTTAGAATGCTCTCCTGAAAAGAGGATACTTTAGAATAATAAAAACAAGGGCCCACAGTTCAAAATAGTCCTGGGGATTGTGGATCATGGTGTTTGGATAAACCAAAGCATTGTGTTTAGTTAGATAACACGTGAGTGGGCTTAGAAAAAGTGATTATATAAATTTTAAGGTTTTACCTATAATTATGAAGTTACTATATGCCCGAAACCACTAAACCGTAGGGGAAAGTTCAGTTGTGAAGAGTGTCCCAGCCTGAAACTCCCTGCAGGGCTTCTGTTCCGCACGGCTGTGTGCTTAGCCCGACAGTGCCGGCGGGCACGTGGGAAGCAGCCAGCTCAGAGCCCTCCGTTCGGGCGGCCGGGCGAGGCTGCCCCCGCGGCGCACTGTGGCCGCCCACGGTGATGGCCACGCCCGCATCTCCAGCTGCACACTGCACAGGACTGGGGCTTCCGTCAACATCACTTTAAATGCATTCATATGAGCAGAGGCATCTACTAACTAGTTGGTCAATCTTAGTAAATAGAACTTTCTACAAAATAACCCTGCTCCCCCTTTTCAGACTTCAATAAGACACAATGTCAACGGTCAGGTGGCCTCCAGTATCTGCTAGGGAGTTAGCAAGCTGATGCAGTTCTGCTAGTTATTTAAAAACAACGGTCAGTTGTCTACGTTGAATCAGACTTTTTGCTGGTTTGTCTGTGCAAAAAGGGCCCACGTTGGACAAGCCATGTTATTTACAAGTTTAAACAAAGGTCACTTCCCCTGTGAGCCGGCCACCAGCCCCGCTGGACAAGGCTGGCGTTTCCACACCCCTCTTGTTCGCCCTTGCGCGGGACACACGACACCAGCGACTCACCCTGAGTGAATTGGGCTGGAAGAAAGGGCCACATTGTCCAGGTTCTCGGGGCCCCAGCTGAGGCGGTAAGCGTTCCTCTCTGCCTCCTTGGTGAGCGCCGACACCTAGACATGGAGACAGCACTGAGTGCACACCCTCCCTCCACCCGGGCCGCCATGCAGCCAGCTCTAACGCCGGCGCCGTGGGCAGGCGGAACCGCCAGGAGAAACGCCACTTAGAAACGTTCCACCCAGGCGCTTGCGGGGTTGTCTACAGTGTACGCCCGTGTGAGCTACACCAGTGGTATTAGGTCACGTTTGTGGGCTTGTCTCTGAGGAGAGCAGGTGCTGGTGCAGCCCGGCCGACCCGGCCAGCCAGCACGGACACAATCGCTCCGCAAGTCAAAGCGCTCCCTGAACGGGCTGCATCTGCTCTGCAGACAACCACCCCCCACACTAAGAGGTGTCCTGTAACCGGCACCTTCAGTAAACGCACCCTGCCTCACACTGTCCCCTCTACTAGTGCCCCTCTGGGGCAGCTGCTTTTCATGTACGATCCCCACAGACCTCAGAACCGCTGAAGGAATAAGCAGTGTATCGTTTTAGAGAAACTCAGGTCCTGGAGAAACCTAGCAAAGGTTTCCCGTTTAGAAAAGCTCTCCAGTCCTGTCTCCCAGCCCGTAACTCAGTTTGGGCAATTTTTCTTCAGACTAAGAGGCGCCCTGCAGGCCCCGAGCGCGGGCAGCAGGAAGGGCCCCACAGCACGGCGGGCAAGGCGAGCGCGCCGGCCACGTACCTGGTGGCCCGGGGTCAGGATGGCGTCGTCAGTCATGGTGCTGTCCCGCAGGCAGGAGGCGTGGCTCAGGGTGTGGGACCTGTCGGAACTGAAGGACCGGAGGCTGGCAGGTGAGCGGGCGGCCGTGGTCACGTGCCAGCGGCGGGCGGGGTGGGGAGGAGGGCATGGCACACCGAGCGGGAGAGGGGAGAAAGCGTGCGGTTAGCTGCGGCGCCTCCCAGGGGCCAGACCGCGCCACGGGGGAGGACACGGGCCGGTGTCCGTCACCCCGCGCGGACACACCCTCTCACTGGCCCGGCCACTCAGTGCCAGGGGCCCCGGGGGGATCCAGACATGGGATCTGATCCTCCCGATCTGATTCAGGTTCTGCCCAGAAAGGTCTGAAAACCAGCAACAGCCCGTTCACGCAGGGAATGGTTCCAGCACCGGCCGCTCGGATCTGGGCCAAACGCTGTCTGCCTGCAACCAGCAGTGCGAGGGGACAGCCGGCCTGCGGACAGAGCAGGACGGAAGGCAGCCTTCCGCCTGCCCACGCCCGTCCCGCGCTGCTGCTGTGGCTGCTGAGTGCCAGGCCTCTGGGAGGCACAGCAACAGCTCCCGGCCACAAGCAGGCTTCCTGAGGAGGAGGTCCCTGCAAGGCCAGGTCAGAGGGCAGGTGGCCCCTTGGGGCTGGTCGCCGTGGCGATGACGCAGGCACACAAAAAGCGTTTCCAGGCACCGGCCAGACCCGGCCAATCCCCCAGCACAGAGCGAGCTGCCAGTGGCCACGAGCAAAGCGAGGGTCGGCTTCGTAAGGGATTCAGGCCTCGGCCGTCTGACTCTCTCCGCTCTGAGAAGTCCGAATGTCAAAGTTCTCAATCACCTGCTCAGATGCGATGAGTAAACTCGACATTCACGGAGATGTAGTTTTACTCCTTCCTAATCAATTTGTACACTCAAAGGACAAAATAGGTGGATAGCTTAAAGAAGCTCTATTTTATGCACGTTAGTCCAAGCTTTTAAGGATCTGTATTCAGAATATTAGCCCGAAGCCCATAGGAGAAAAGAGAGAGACATGCAGGCTCCCACAGCACTTACAGAAGCAGTCCCGTTTACTTGTGGCTGGCAGGAGTGTGGCCAGTGTGGCTTGCAGAATTATGGACTAAATGTTCAAGTCAGCGTGTTTATCAGCAGAACTGGGTTCATTTTGCAAGGCGCCTAACTGGGTGAACCAGCACGGCCGTCTCCACGAGGGCTGCCTCTCTCAGCTTCAGCCGCCTCTGCTGGGCCGTCACTGGCAGACACTCATGGTGGCAAAGGGCCCGCTCCCTCTGACCTTGCTCTCATGTGATGCCCCCAAACAGACCCTGGCCACCATGGGGCGTGGCATGGGCCGGGGGCCGACGGCCTGGCCCTGTGTGCTCACAGCTACACTATCTGTGTGCACAGTAACACGAAATCCAAGCAGAGTCTGGAGCTCCCGCCCTCATGTTTCGCGATTCCTGGTGAAGACGAGGTCCCGATGCCACCCAGCTATGGCTTTGGTCCTGGCGGTCAGGGCAACCCCCGCTGTGGGGTTCAGTGGCTCACTCATAAACAGGGGGCGGCACACTCTGAATAACCTTGGCGTGGCCTCGAACTTGAGGACAGGAAAGGGATTGAATTATGGGATGAAGGGTCTTTAATCTCAACAAATCTCATTTCCCTGAACAGACTGAACAATCTCGTCTCCTGCCTAAAGCCACAGGAACACTCCAGGTTTGCAGGCGTGTTCCGGGCCAGGCTGTGCAGAGGCAGCTCTGAGACTGTGTCTCCTCACGGGGGTTAGAATCAGGTGCAGAGAGACAGCCGTGAAAGGTCACCGCCCGGGGAGCACGGGGCTGTGCACGCACTCGGCCGCCCGCCGTCGCGTCTCCAGGGCTCTGACTGGCTGAGGACATGATCTCGCTCCGTGGCTTTGGAACTCAAAGACCCAGGCTGGGGCGCCATGCACTTAGAGGGGCCCGGGTCACGACCGTGACCGGCACAAAAGGAGCGGGAGGCCCTCGGGGCGGGGGCCTGAACGCCTGCTCGCAGCACTGGGGAGGCGCTGTCCCCAGGCAGAGCGGACCCTGGAGCGCGGCCGCGGAACAGAGGAGCCATGGGCGTCAGAAGGATAGGAGCCAACCGGATGGTGGCAGAGGTGCCTCCATGAGACCTGGAGACACGGCTGCAGCGTGTGGACGCCGGGCTCAGGAAGAAGGCAGCTGGGACTCAGCAGCCACCCCCAGAGACACAG
The DNA here is from genome assembly GCF_021234165.1 of Pteronotus mesoamericanus. NCBI lineage: Eukaryota > Metazoa > Chordata > Mammalia > Chiroptera > Mormoopidae > Pteronotus > Pteronotus mesoamericanus. The sequence continues at coordinate 21,706,687 of NW_026555064.1, forward strand.
GAACCAGGGGAATGGCCATCTGCTTCAGGAACAGGGTGTTGAGGGGTTCACGGGCTGAGCACGCAGAGCCCCCTCTGGCAGCTCCCTGCCACCCCACCCCCCCCACCAACCCGTGGGCCTGGCCCCGGGACGGTTCCCCTGGTTGGTTTTGAGCCAGGACGGGGAGAGGGGAGGCGGGGCTCGTTTTTGTCTTTGCTGAGGCCCAACAGGAAAGGGATGCAGAGAGAGAAGAAAGGGAAGAGAGACCAGGTAACAGAACAAGAACAAAGAGATTAGGGTGGAGAGAGAGTGGTTAGGAGAGGCGGACAGTGTGGGAGAAGTCGGAAGGACCAGTGAACCTTGGAACCCTGTGTGTTACTATCGCCACCTGCTGGACTGTATTCTAGCTCACTCTGCCTTCCCAATGCTAATTACTGATTTAAGCACGTTTACAGTTTCTAATTGCTCTTTGTTCCCTACAGAACCTACTTAAATGAAATCATCTCAGAGTGCTCCAACAGGAGAGGACTGTTCTCACTGAAAGAGAAACAACCAGCACGAAAGTCTAGAATAAGTCAGGCCCTTAGCCCAGAAGCTTCCCCCTTTAGAACTTCGCAAGCCAGTTGACAAAGTGTTGCGGCAGAGCGGCCGCTGCTTCCCTCCTGTCAGAGGCCGTGCTGCTCGGCTGACAGGGCCACGTGTCCACCGCGGGGACCTGTGGAAAGTGTTAAGACCTTGAACGTGTCCTTCCTCCCCAGGCAACTGCTCCATGGACACGTGTTAGGTTGCATCCGTCTACAGTTTCACTGACCAGTGTGGCAACGCCCGCCGTTTGCTAGACGCACAGGGAGTGGCGCGCTCCAGCCCCACCGAGCGAGCGCGTCGGGCCGCAGTGCAGCTGCACCTCATGCCTGCTGTCTGTGCAGCTCGCTGTCACTCAGCGCTTGACCCTGAACGTGGACGGCGCCCGCGGTTTGTGAGCCCTAATAAAGCAGAACAGACACCACAGCCTGCCCATCAGAAGCTGGCTGTGTTCTTGTCCAACCTATGTTGAACCACACCTGTTTTATCTGCACCCACGTACACTTCAGCGTCACGATCATTACTCTGTCACCCCCACTGCACACGGCTACCTGGGGTTCTTTCGGGGGCAACCCCATGGGGTGCTGTGACAGGCGAGGTCAGGCCGGGGCTGGTGCTCCTCTCCTGATCATGCCTGTACCCTTCCAGCCCAAGTAGTTATTCCACGTAATGCACAGAAACCCTAACGTGAGAATTAATCCATAATTCTAGCATGTCAGCGCCCGTGAGCACACCACACACATGCACACGGAGCAGCGAGCAGGGAGATGCAGAGGGGCCAGGAGGCCATGTTTCCAGGCCGCGCGATACCCACCTGGGAAGGGCACTACCGAAGGCAGAGCAGACAGAGAGTAACGACAGGCAAAGTGGTTACCAAAAGAGGGCGACTTAGTGAATTGTCCAAGCAAAAGTTAAAGAGTTAACAAGACAGCCATGAAAAGGAGCTGCCGCCTGCCCTAGCCCTCGGGGTGGGGGGCCACACTGGCGCCCTCGAGAAGCACCTGGCGTGGAGACCAGGGCCCGCCGCGCAGACCGGCCGGCGTTCAGTGAGGCGCGGCTACCTGCCCTGAGCCCGGCTGCACAGGAAGCGCCGCTCTGGGCTCTTACAGGAGCCCCTCGACCCGCCTGCGCGACCCGGGCCACATTAGGGCGCTGGCAACGCAGCCAAGGGGACTTGGTGTCCAGAGGCAAAACGGCCCCTTTCGGGGCTGAATGAAGATGTGGCAAGTGATTAAAAGCGCCCCCAGAAGGCGGGGTCGCCGCCTCATCATGGCTGCGGGATTTTACTCAGGCACCTCGTCTCGCTGGGCCACCCCGTCTCTGGGTCGTCGGGAAGGTGGGGACCTGCTGATGGCGGGAGGGAGGGGAGGCTCCCGGGGTCGGCACCGCGCCTGCTTTTCCTCTTCCCCATCCCGGTCCCGTCCCTGTCCCCGTCCCCGTCCCGCACGGCTCCCTCCTGCCGCCCGAGGGCCGTCCGGGAGCCTACCTGTCGGAGCGCCCCCCCTCCAGGCTGTAGCGCAGGTAGTTCATGCTGTCCAGGAACTGGCTGCTGGGCAGCGAGTCGTCACCCAGCTCCTTCAGGTCCTCGGGCCTCAGGTACTCGCCGCCGTCCCCTGTCATCGTGTCGTCACCTGGAGAGAGGCGGAGGCATCGGGGAGTCACCTGCTTGTGGCGCGGGGACTCAGCGGGACACGCGGGCGTCCGGGAGGGCGCAGGGCCAGGCAGGGGGAGGCATGGAGACTCCGGAGACGCCACTCTGCACGGGAAGAAACCGCTCCCTGGCCTGAAATTCTTCCCTCGGTTTCTCCACTCACTCCCCCCTCACTGCCTGGACAGCTGAAGTCACCGAAGTCACCAGGACTCAACAGCAACACCACCCTCAGTAGCAACACAGAGAAACGCAGCGGGCACTGCCCTTGGCCACCCTGAACGTCAGAACAGGGAGGAGGTCGCTTCGGGATGGTGCCCCTGGGGACCCCAGGAGCAGGAGCTGGCCGCGTACAGAGGTCGGGGCTTCACGGAAGTCATTCAGGGGAGCACTGCGGTGCGATCGGACTGGGTCAACCAGGGTGGGTGTCCCGACAGGGGACGGGGCGGACACACAGACAGAGTGGAGGCTGTGGGACGCTGGGGAGTGAGGCGTCGCTGGCGGCCCCAGGAGCCTAGGCCACCACGGGCTGCTGCCACCGAGCCTGCTCCTGCGCTGTGGTCATCCCGGGAGCTTCCGGTGAAGCTGGAGAAGGGACTGGAGGAGCTCCCTGGCCCGGGAGCAAAGCGGAGGGGCTCCAGGTGAGAGGCGAGTGTGTGAGAGGCGGGTGTGTGAGGGCCTCGGACGGACGGTGTGCGATGAAGAGCCACGTGGCCCACGTGGACTGAGGGTCATGCTGGTGGGCAACAGCGGGGAGTGGGAAGGACGCTGCTGCCCGACACAGCGGCGGGCCACGCGGCTCGGACACGCCGCACCGTCTCCCTCTCCTTGCACAATGTGCGACTCTTCCCTACGACTGCTTTCATGAGGCCAATAGATTGGGGTCCCTCTCCTTTAACTCTGGGAGAAAAAGTTCTAAGGCCCAGTCTAAGAACTGGCTTAGCAAACACAGGCGTTTTCTGGTTTGGACAGAAGCCTACGTTATTTCCATAGTTTCGCTAATGTCAGGGCAACTCTCACTGAGGAAGGAGGGAAGGGACGTGGGAAGGCGGGTCTGTCCTGTAAAATGAGCTGCACTTGAGTCCCTTCTCAAGTAGGCAAGTGGCCTGAAAGAGGATTTAAACCCCAAAGCCTGGCTGCCTTAACAGTGATCACGTAACTACTAACTTAATACGGTTTTAACCACATCAAAAACACACCTTCATCAAGAACGATATAAATGGCATTCAGTTCAATCTAAGTTAGTTGTCCACTTGTTCATGCTAGTTAGATGTCAACTTACTAAAGAATTCTTTTTTCCTCTAAATTTGTACTCTAAGAAAAAATATTAGTTTTAGGAAAATTCTTACATAAAGTTCACCAAATACTTTAATTACAATAACGTCTCAATAACAGCTGCAAAATGATTAACAGCATCAGCAAGTCACAGCTTTAAGCTCCCAAGTTAATAAAATCCACACACCCGAGTGCACGTGCAACCTCACCTGTATTATACATGCTAATTCCAAAAGAACAGGTTAGTATCAGGCACCCAAATTTAAATGTTAAGGAAACTGCCCCTCTGCAGTTAAGAATAATTAAAAGCAAAGCAAAGTTTTCACTCCAACAATTTCCCCTGATGGTACCTGAGTCACTTAGCACTTCCCCATCAATGAAGTGGTCACCAGTCTGTTTAAAAGCTGTTCAACATATGAGTGAGGATAAGAAAATGATCCCCCAAACCCCACACGGTGTGCACCTACAAATGCGGAAAACTAGCTGTCACGCAATAGAAGGAAACACAGATCATTTTAATAAACGCCTGGAGCTCCCAGTGACCCCGACACGGCCTTCGTTTGTTCCCGTCATGCGTTTTTATAACAGCTGATCCACTCACAGCTCTCGCCAGCTGGTGCACTAACAAATTGGTTCCCAATCAACACCTCAATGCAGTTTTACCTTACGATTAGACCTTACAGGACCTAAAGAAATGCCTTTAATGTTTCTCCGTAAACACCAGAGAGATATTATAAAGTTAACACCAGGCCCGGTACCGTCCTCCACACAACGGTTTTTCAATCATGTGCACTCGAGCACAGCTGCACCCTGAAACTTGGTCGCTCACTTGATGTGCTGCGTTCGTGACTTTTTAGCAGATTTTCTGGTTCAAGAAAAGTCAACCGTCTGGTTGAAGTGGGTGTGGAGAGCCCGAAACACCGTCCACGGGAGTGCCCAGCGCTCATGCAGAGTGGCAGGCTGCTCCGAACCCTGGCGCCCACGCCCTGAGTAGCTCTTATCAACTCGAACACCAGAGGGGGCATGTTTTCTGACTTAATCCAATTCTTACGTTCAATGTGTCTGACCTGCTGCTATGTTGTTTTAACCTCCTCTATGGCTCTTCTCCTTTGGATTTAAAAATATATCCTGCATGTTTGAACCAATCAGAAAGCAGGGATTTCAATACACCACTGGTAGTGTCTACTCTGAGATCTTTTAACTTAAGGCGTTGTAATAAAAACCAATGTAACTTAATTATGACATATGTTAATACTGGCACAGTCAGGTGGATAGTTTAACAGGTGGTCAATCCCCAGCCGTTCCCCTCCCCAGGCCTGATACGCAGCAGGGCGATGAAGAGCGCGCCCGCGGGAAGGCGCCGATCAGAATCCCTCCCCAAACGGCAAAGCGCGGTGCGTCGGAAACGAGCTGGGGACGGGCCTCTGAGGGTCCCCCGCCCCCGCTGCCCAGCCCCGCCCCCGAGGACGGGGCGGCCCACGGAGACCACAGGGAAAGGCTCACCCTCTTCATCGGAAACATCAAGCACCTCGGTCATCGTCTCGGGGACATTCAGCTTGTGTTTTTCGGTGATGGTCTGGAAAGAAAAAAATCATTAATGCTCAGAAACAGACATGAAGGGACGCTCCGGGGAGCCCGGGGGAGCTCAGCCCCAAGACGGGCTGAGGCCCCCTTTCTCGCAGATGTTCTGGAAGCTCCTTCCCGTTTTCGCTCCTGGAAACCCATCTCTTCCTCCCGAAGATAAAGGATCATGTGCCCTGTGGGGCTGTACAAGGGCAAGACCACTGTCCCCTGTTCCCGCTTGGAAAATAAACTCTCCACCAACGGCACGAGTACCCGGCCACACTGAGGAGGTGGCTGCCCTGCTCAGCGTCCCCTGAAGGGAATGGCCAGTCTCCAGAAAAGCTTTACATACTTTACAAAGGAGCCGTAGACACAGGCAGCGTATCAGAAACAAAGCCAGAGGAAAAGATGTTGTCAACAATGTGAAAGACGTAAACTCCCTGGGCAGAAAACATGTCTTCTGGGATCAGGGGACCCTGTGGAGGGGACCCAGGGCTCTCACAGTGACCTTGGCCTGCACTATGAGGCAGGGGGCGGAGGGGACCAGGCTCCGGGGTCACTGCCGGGGCTCAAATGCTAAGCTCTCCATCTGTGCGCCTGGAGGCCTGAGCAGGTCCCCTCACAGCCTGGGCCCCGCTCCCTCACTGTGCACGGTGGCAGCACCACCACTGGGAAGGCCGTTACGCGCAAGAGCTGAGAACAGCATGCGGCGTACGGCACTGCTCGACAAAGTCCGCTGGCGTGAGTGGCTCTCATTGTGACTGATAGCGAATTATTCATAAAATCAAGGGCCTCTGAATGCTGTCCTCACTCAGACGCTGGGGGGACACTTTCCATGGCCGCTGTGGGCCAGGCGCTGTTTCAGACCCATTGCCTGGCGTTGTCATGGGAACATGAGAAAACGAACCTCTCCGTGCAGTCTTCACTGAGAGCCCCTGAGAGGCAGCACGTAGCGGCCTCGGTCCTCAAGCTCAGCTGCACGGATGTCACAGGCCTGTTCGAGTCTGCAAGGACGCTCTCATCTAAGCTTTTCTTTCACAAACTGACGCTATAAAATCATGCAAAGCATGTTTAAAATTCACGTCATGACGAAGCAGGTTTTCTTTTGGGTGATACCGCACTGGCGAGAAGGGAGAAGCCAGAGGGAAAGGAGTCCACAGAGGATGGGGAGCTGAAGTCCGAGTGCATGTCCAGCCCCACACGTGTGTCCACACAGCCCAGCCTGGCTCATTGCGGGCACTCACCGACGCTGTCGGACACGCAAGCGCCCGCCCACAGCCTTGGGGAAGGGCCGCTGGTCAGCGTTTGTTAAAGGAACAGACAGACCACTTACATATACACCGCCTCATTGCTCTTTTAGCATAATCTATAAACTTGACACAGATGAAGTGCCACCTGTCCTGTCTCAGTGGTTCTCAACTCCAGCTGCGTGTTAAAGTCATTAGAAGAATTTAAAACCATTGTGGCCTGGGCCCCTCACGGGGTCCCATCAGCCCCCCTGAGGACCGGGCCCACGGGGCATCTCCTGGAAGTGCCTCAGGCGGGCGTGCGCTGCTGCAGCCCAGTCTGCAGTCCCTTTTCCTGGGGCAGGCGGCGAAGGGCCGACAGTCAGCCCTTCCTGGGAGGCCCACACCCGTGGTGGTGCTGTCCTCCTGGCCACTGTGGCAGGTGAGGGGCCGCCAAGGAGCCACCTCCGCCCACACCTGGACTCCGATGGCACAGCCTCAACTGGGCTTTGTCCCAAACCCATTATACAATGTGTACAGGTTAACATACTTTTTGTAGGAAAATAAGTATTACGTAAATAACATTTTTAAAAAATAAAAACAATGTAAATGGTTCTGAAAGTCTCAGAGAGGTAGGTTATCAAAAACAACTCCTCGTCAGAGGTGGTAGGAAGAACGATCAGAGGTGGGATACAATTACGTCCCAAGTTTAGAAAGGTTCTGTGCCCAGCGGAGTGTCCCTCTGAGACGACACTGAGACGCCCACAGGACACGTCACTGCTGAGCCCGAGGCCCAGCTGAGCCTGACGCCGAGGAAACCTCTGGCTCCGCCTCACAAGGCGACGTGTGGCTGGACATGAATTTACAGCATCGTCAGCACGGGATCCCAATTTAACTAGCTGACCCATCGGGTAGATTTAGAACTTGGAGTATTTACATTTTCTTAAATTTATCAAAAATTTCCCCACTATTTAATGACACTGTAATGCCACTTTATTTTAGTAGCTTATTCAGTAATTTATGCTCCACCTATCAACGATTATGCGCAGCATAAAAAAAACGATCACTTTAAAACGCAAATACTACAAATAACTGACGAGAGCCGATCAGCAGTGGCAGCCTGGGTCGCACCTCACAGTCACCCCTCCTGCCCCGGACGCTGCGCCCCAGCTTCTGCTGAGGAAACCGGCCGCCCGGCCCAGGAGCTGCGCCCACACCTCGCCCGGCACTGCGGCTCGTGTCTGCTGTGGGTCTAGCCTCGCGGGCACAGGCCGCGCGGGGAACCCACCCTGTGAGGGGCGGGGGCCGGGGCTGCTCAAACGCTTTCCCTGGGACTCGCAAGACGTGAGGTCTGCGTGTCTACTGTGTGGCTGTAGTTCAACTATTCCATTTAAATAGTGAGAGCCTGAATTAATTTTATTCATTTTACACAATTATTAAATTGCCTGTGCGCTTTGTCTATCACCAGTGAGTTGTTCCAAGTTGTTAGTGAATCTGTAGACTTTAGAAAATGATATTGAATATGAAAAGGTACCTCTTAAGAGGGTTTTTTTTTTAATTGAAAATTAGGTGAAAAGTTTTCTTTCACAAAGTCCTGTTAAGCTACTTCTGGCAAAGCAAAGCTCTTGTTACATCAGGGGGTTAAGAACATGAACTTTGGAACCTCACAAAATCCAAACCTTAGATGCACCCTCAATGCCTGACACGTGTGTAACTATTCAATATTCGTTCGTTTTTAACACCATCAATAACATCGTTGAGGAAAAAAAATGAATGAAAATGTGTTCCCAAAAGGAGAATGTGTAAAGGAAGTTCACTGTTTTCAATTCTTAGCCGCAAATTCCATTTCATGAGACAGTGACAGTCACGACCGTGGGAGAGGCAGGAAGTGAGGGCTGGAGCGTCGGAACTGCCGTGGGGAGGACCACCTGCCGCCACCGCCGCGGATCCTGGCAGGCGCCCTGTCTGTGCTGCCTGGCTGTTGGCCCAGGAGCGTGGTTCCCACGCCCGGGGGTCTTGCTGGAGCGGTGCTCAGCTCTGCGCATGGAGAACAGCAGCCCCTGGGAGTCCTGAGAGGCCCCCGGTGTCCTGCGTGTGGGGATCTGCCGCCCGTCGACTCCTCCCAGGTGCCGGCGCACCTGTGGGCCTGCTTGGTCCGGGTTCTTCGCTCCGAGTGATACTCAGGAGCCTGCAATCTCTGAAAGCGGACACGTCTGTTCCGTGGTTTTTCAAGTGAAAAAAGAATTTACTCTCACACAGAGTCTCCACGTCGCCCCCATGCCACCGCACTGGAGTCGGCGCGGGAGAAGCGCCGGTTCCACCTCACATGGCCCCTCAGCACCGAGCCCAGCCTGGTTCACACCTGGCAGGCCTCCCAGTGAATTCACCGCAGGAGCCGAGGGAAAGGCACGGGACCCCGAAAAGGTGCAAGCTTGCCCTCTGGCGGGAGCCCGAGGGACACGTACCACAGGGACCCTGCAGGAAAGGATGGGCCGGGCGCCCCCAAATGCATCCGGGGCCTGTGAGGGAAACACCATCTCAACTCTGTCCAGAAGGACGCAGCACAGGCCTGTAACACAGTCTTTCCTGGTCCAAGGAACCGCAGAGGAGCAGCCATCGGGTGCAGCCACACCGGGGGCTGAGGGAGTGCAAGGCGCTGGGCAGACCGGTTTTCCTCCTCCGTGATTTACTGACGAAACTTCATTTTAAATCTTTGAAGAGGCTGGGGCACGTGGCCACCGGCCTTTTAACTCCGCTCGAGAAACCAAGCGGTGTGATTCTCCTGCGACTGGAGGTGGTGTCTCACGCCCAGGAATAAATCAGGCTCCCTCCACTTGGGCACCCCACCATCCCCCGCCCCCGCCCCCTGCCACGGGCCGCTGTCGCCTCGCACGCACACTCCTCTTCCCTCACATCGCGCCCCAGACCCAAGCCTGCACACCCTCCTTGCCTGCGCCACCTGCTAAAACCTCCCTCAGACTCCGCATTTTCTGACTTTTGGTCACATTATCCCTGGAGAACACCCAATGCTCTGCCTTCAACTCGTCCCCTTCACAAACACGTCACCCAGCTGCTGTTCGCAGTGCTCAAGCTTCCGGAAAGTCTCCCACAAGTCAGTGTAGAGAGAACGGCTCCAGGAGGGGCGCCGGCTGTGCTGGGGGCCGGCTCAGGGCCGCTGGGCCCTCACAACCGTCCACGCCACATGTCGACAGGCCCTGCGGCCCGCGACGAGCCCGCGCAGAACGGGGAGCAGTTTGAGTATAAACTCTCTCCGGACACAGGCCACTTCCCTACAGAGTGCGTTCCATTTTCTTTTTGAATAAAAAATAATCAGAAATAGAAAGGAAGCAAGGAGTTGTTCTCAGCCCCGCCACGAGCACTGCAGGGGCCAGGGTCCTTCTGAGGCTGCGTCACCTCCTCTGCCAGTTTGTCACGCTGTCCTGCCATCGGCCAGCAGTGGGGGTCACAGCGGGGGGACAGGGGAGCAGAGGAGGGTCCGCCCCAGAGAAAGGGACCCCACATTCTGCGATCGCACTCACACTCTCTACGGACGACTGAAAGAAGTGCGACCTCGGGGCTGTGCGCCAATGCGCTGACATTTGGGGGCTTTGATGAGCGTTTTACAACAGATTTGCCAAAAGAAGCTCAGAACTAAAGCTCAGGACGTGCGAGGGAAGAGACAGGCGCCGCGAACGCCAGCACCCAGCACTCCGGCAGAAGCCGTGGCCCCTGGACTCACCGTGGTGGTAGTGACCTCCTCCGTCACGACCTTCAGCGTGTCCACCACCGAGATGTAGCCCAGCCGCTTAGCGATGGCCAGGGCGGTGTTGCCATTCTGGGGGGGTGGGGAGAAGGAGGCCAGTGAGCTCACCGCCGCCCACGGCAGTGGCCCCTCCCCCCGCACCAGGCACAGCTGAGGAAATCACTAGTTTTCACCATCACATCTGAACGTGTCTTGGTAACTTCCCCAGACTGGAGCACAGGTCGCCATGGTAACACAACAAGCGGCATCTGCCGGCTCTTCCTAACGAGAAGCACTTGCGGTTTTAACCCCTGGCTGCTCAGCTCTGCCGGCCGGGAAAGGGGCGCCTCCCAACCGTGGGCCGGGGCCAAGGGCGGGCCTGCTGCCCAGGCCACCCCCACCTCGACGGCACAGGCTGCACTCAGTGCAGTTGCACAGGGGCTCCCGGGCCCCCCAACACCAATGGCCGCAGCTGGGCTCCCCGGGTGGGTGAACCGCACCTTAGTTCACGTTCCCATGGCTCCGCGGAAGCCGCATGGGAGATGGCCGGGCCGGCGCCCCTGCAGCCTGAGCCAGGCCTTGTCCCCAGGCCAGGCCTGGCTGTGCCCTCCCTGGGACCTGCCGCCACCCCAGCTCTGGGCCCTGAGGGCGGGGGCTCATGGCAGGAGGGGGTGGGAACGGTGGCACCCCGCACAGCCTGGGGCAGAACGACAGACCCAAGCTGTCCTCTTGGGAACAAGGTGAGAGAGCGGGGCTCTTCGGGAAAGACAGTGACGCTGGGAAGAGAGAGGAGGCCCAGTGCGGGACGGAGCCGCTCCATGAAAGGGGCCACAGGCTGAGTCTCCGGGGCTGAGCGGGCTGCGAGGGCAGGGCCCTGGCACGGCACCCGTTCACCTATGGGGTCTCCGTCAACGCAGTGCACTAGCAGCAGAGGGGACTGCGAGGGTGGCGCGGGCAGGAGGGGCAGGGCGCGGCGGGAGAACCGGGTAAGGGGCTCACCGTGGTGGTGGCGTCAGGCCGGGCTCCGTGCTGCAGCAGCACGTTGATGATGTGCGTGTGGCCCTGCTGTGCGGCCTGGTGCAGGGGCGTGTAGCCGCTCTGTGGGGCCAAGGGGAAGGAGAGCTCGGTTAGCCAGGGCGCGGAGGCCTCCGTCCCACCTGCTTACGACAGCGCCACTTACGGGGGCGCCCCCACCCCCGCCCGCTCCCAGCAGCAAGCACACCCACACTCCGTCTGCCCGTGAACTGAGCAGGGGCTGGCCGGCCCCTCTGTTCCCGTGTTCTGCATGTTCGCATGGAAACCCGTGCCGAGAGCGCTGGGTGGACAAGACGTTGTCAGTGAAACCCACAGAGCATCGCACGGACTGCTGCTGCCCTGCGTCTGCCGTGGCTTCCCAGCGGCAGCCGGGGGCTCGCTCTGTGGCAGTCTAAGATTTCCTTTCCCAGGGCAGCTTTGGCTGAAGGTGAGCCTCGCAGAGAACAGAAGCCCTTTGAAAACAAGTCTAAATTTAAATTTAGGTTCTTCACCACTGGGGTCTGAATTTGCCTCAGCAGAAAGCGAGGAAGCGTGGCTGCGAGGTGAGCGCGGGAAGGTGAGCAGCCGGCCTCTCCTGGATGGACACGCTGGGCCCAGGACGGAATAAAGAGCCCAGGACGGAAAAAACGGACTTCCCCATCTCGGAGGGGCCGGAACTGGGAGGAGCAGAGTGAAGTCGCTGCTTCAGCCCCTTCGGAGCCGGCCGGGCGGGAGGCCGTGGCAGGAGGCCGTGGCAGGCACGCCCATGCCCGCCTGGGGTCCTGCTGCGCCTGCGTCGGACCAGCTGTCCCAGGTCCTGACTCTGAGCAGCCATCACACCGTAACCTGCAGGAGCCCGTCCCTGTGACCTGTGTCACTGCACCTGCCTCCCATCCAGGCGAGTGTCCACTGTGGGCACGGGACGCCGCGCGTCCCTCCTACTGTCACTGCAGCCTGTCAGGGCTGGCTGCACACGGGACACGTGCTCCGCCAGTGGGGCGTCCCTCCGTCTGGAGCAGCGCCAGCTCTGTGCATCCCCACCACAGGATGACCTGGGAAACGGCCGCAGGGACACAGCTCCCCAGGCAAGTCACCCGCAGACACTTGAGCCGCGTGGTGGGAGGGAGCGATCTTCCCCTAAACTTTCCTCCATTCTGTTTACAAGTAGGTACTGGCCGAGCCCGGGGGCCTGTTCAGGGCCAACAGCCCCTCCCAACCCCTTGCCAGATGTCACCAAGCTAGTGACAACAAAGAGACACTCTTGCCCTCCATGGGCACCATGGCTAGAGAACTGTCCCAGGGATGGACCTTCCAGGGAGCTCAGGACGGTTGGCGGAGGCTCCCGCTCCTCCTCCGTGTCCTGCTGGGAGCTCCAGCCCCAGGGCTTCTGCCCAGCTGGAACCTCTGACCCCCCCAACCTCCCACTCCAGGTCTCATTTGCAAAATGAGGACTTCAAGTTCTGCGCTGGGTCCAACGTGCAGTCCACAAAATTTTCCTTTTGTTTATCTGAAGTTGGAGGAAAACGCTGGCAGGCGTGTTTCCTTTCTCACGAGAGCTCTGTGATCGTCAGGGTGTATTTTAAAAGGAAACGTCCTCTTAGGTGCTGCAGTGCAGGCCCTTTCTGCAAATTCTCAATAATCAATCCAGTCTGTTTGCCTCGAGCTGATGTTACAGGGTTTCATTCTAATTGTAAGGAACTAACAGTCCCATAAAACTAGTTTGGTTCACCAATTTGTGTACCAAGGCATAAAGGCTTGTGTAGTAGAGGCAATATGTAGTTTTATATTTTCATAGCAATACAACAATTTTGGTAACTATTGTTACACGTGAAACATGAAAAGGAAAACGCAGTTTCTTCTATAAAAACGTCATTCTATGTGAAAAAAATCTTATGTGTTTATTAAAAGAATGTCCTTTGAGGTGTGCATCTATCCACTGCAGACTCATGAAAGATGCACTTACTTCTGAAAGTAAATAAAATCAACATAGTTCATTAAAAAAACAAAACTGGAGTTAAAATGAGAATTTTCTCTCAACCAAATGTCCGTCTGCGTGTAGATAAGACCCCAGACCCCAGGGAGGCAAACGCTGTATCTGGCAGGAGGTCTGGCTTCCCAGCGTCACAGCCACCCCACGGCCAGCCTTGAACACGGGCCCGAGGGCCACGTTTGGGCTCTGCGAAGCCTCTCAGGGCTGCGCAAGGGCGCCTGCTGGCGAGCCCGCCCCTACGCCTGTGCGGGAGCTGACCAAGCAAGCACAGCGCCAGGCGCCAGGCGCCAGCATCGGAGAGCTCTGGGGCTCGTCTCCAGGTCCACCCCAGGAGGGCGCGAGGGCTGCTGGGAACCAGGCAGCAGCCATTCTTGCTGATGTCAGGTCAGACGTTCTAAACCTCCAGTGTTCAGTGTTTCTAATTTAAAAAGTAACTTTTTATTTGCTTATGCTTAGGTACGGACACACTTTTGTCTCTCCTTCTAAGAGAAAGTAGAGAAACTGACGTCCAAACTTCCCATGTTCCCAGTGAGCAGCATCGGAGCAATGTCTGAACGTGCGCCCACCAACAGGCCCACATAGAGCAGCCCCGGGGGTCCCCCCTACGCACACTTGCAAACCAACACGCATCACATGTGTCTCTCGAGCTGCGAGGGGCACTGTGCACAGCGGCCGTGGTCACACCACCTGCTTCTCCTGTGTGGAAGCCCCCTGAGCGGCCCACAGCTCGCTACGTTCTGACCCTGCTTTGCTGACGGGGCCTTTCTGCTGCCCCTGGGAGGACTGGGTGGGGCTGGGCAGGGGCCAAGGCCGGAAGGCCCAATGTCCCAGCAGGAACGCATGTGTCCTGCAGTGACATGCTGGCCTTAGCTCCACAATGGACGCTCTGAGCCATGGCCCTCGGGTCACTGGGATGAACAGTCTCGAACCACGGCACAAAGCCCAAGGTGCATTCACCACTTCGGAAGAACAAAGAAGCAAGGCCCCGTACACATGGCAGTAAGTGGAGCGCCGCCCCCCACCCCCCCAACAGCTGAACCCCAGCCGAGGGAAGTGAAGTGAGGACAGCGCTTACCTTGGTTTTGGCATTGACGTCCGCTCCCTGCTTCAGGAGGAAGTTGACCATTTTCACATTTCCATAGTGACAGGCCACGATTAAAGGAGTGTAGCCCAGCTGTAAACAACAAGGCACAGGCAAATGACCGGCTGCTCCGCAGGGCGTACGTCGGGGCGCGGGGAGGCGCAGACACTCCCTGTGACTGCACAGAGGCAGCTCTGTAGGCGTGTGCATCTTGCACACACTAACACGGGAGCAGGTCCGGAGACAGGAGGACCTCACACTGGCAAAGGAGGCCAGGCCAAGCATGGTGGGACCTGGCCTGACAAAGAGCTGAGAGACAAGCATGGGTGGTGGGACTGGCGGGGGTGGGGGTGGGGGTGGGGGTGGGGGAGGTCACGGCAAAGTGAGGGCAAAGCCACATCGACCAGGGTGCAAAGCAAGTGGGGGCGGAAGAGCATAGCAAGCCACCAATAGCTGAGCAACAGGGCGCAGGCAGCTTAGGCCTGCAAAACTGGGGTCCCTTCCTCTGTCCACCTGCACTTGATTCCAGCAAAATTGAGACCAATCCCAGGTTTGCAAGTAGGAACGTCACAGTTAACCCAGGACGGACTCCTGAGGGGGGGACCTGCTGGGAGCCACCCTGAGACCCGCCTCAACGGTGGCAGCGGCCCCTGTACCTTTGTGTGGGCATCCTGGTCAGCCCCGTGCTTGGTGAGGACATCGGCGACATTCACTTTGTCCTCCTGGGCTGCCAGGTGTAAGGCGGTGAGTCCACTCTGCAGAGAGAGCAAGAACGTCAGGGCAAGAACGCGCACTGCATCGTCCCTACCGTCCCATCCTGGACAAAAGTTCCGTCAACGTGCAGCCTCTCCCCCAAAACTGCGTCTTTTGAAATTGAAGACAAACTGTCCTAGCCGCTGTGACTCTCCACCTGAGACAGATTCTCTGTTCGTCGACTCTTCCAGGAAATCACGTTTCCCACACTGGGCCCTTAGATCGTGATCTGAGACTTTTAAGATAAGTTGGTGAATAAGCTGCCAGACAGCAGCCTCTCCAACCCGCCCGCGCCCCTGCTGAGTCCATCATGCCGCTTGTGCGCCCGACCAACCAGCCACGGCTTCTGCTCGATGAGGAGAACAATAGCCCGTGTTTTCATCAATGAAACGAAGCATCCATGTAAGAAACATAGCATCTCATGAAATGAGGATCAGAACAGTTTTCTCTTGCACCCAAAGGCAGTGTGCTGTTTTCTAGAATCTTCTAAGGACTAAATAAAAAGTTACGCCCTTGTTTATACATGGCATCATGAACTGGCCGCATTTACGGAACAGGCGTGGTGCACGTGAGTCAAGGGATGATTTTAATTAACCAAATGCACGACGGAGGCGCAGCTCAGAAGCCATAAGGACAATGGCACAGGGGCAGGAGGACGGGCCTGTCCCTCACAGCCGCAGCCTGGCAGCCTCACTCTGGGGTGGCAGCTCCTCCAAGAAGGTAGAAACCTAACGAGTGTCTCGAAGCCGGGACACCTTCTCCGTTAGAAGGGTGTACTCTGGGTGCCCATCAGGGCCAGGAAGCCACCAGCCCCTCGGGTGCTCAGAGCACAGCGCTCCCGCCTGCACGGCTCTCCTCCAGCCTCACCTGCTCTTTCTGCCCCTGTGCCAAGGCTGTGGCTCAACTGGGAATGTCCCCTCCCCGCCCCACCCCCCCCGTCCTTAAAATCGGCAGGCCTGTCTCTGCTTTCAGGTGGGGCTAAGAAAGCTAAGCCGTGTCCTCCAAAGTCTGTGATCTCCAGCCACGTGTCCCCTGCAGAAGCCGAGTCCCACAGAGACAGGAACGTTCCTCAGTGGGAAGGAGAAGGGCTTATTATTTGGGGTGCAGAGCCTTTTCTTTTTATTTTTCATCACATGGTGGTTGGGGAATGAACATAGTATCTCTTTCTGTATCATGGTTATTACCGAGAAACAATTACTTGGCAAATGTGGAATTACCAATTTCAGTTGGTTTTAACCAGAAAAAATATATGAGCTTTTCGAAAGCAATGGGAAAAGCTGTTACCACTTTTGCTTGTCACCTGAGACACTTTCAGTTGCAGCTGGTTTCAGTGGAGTGTATGTAAGTGTAAAATAGCTACAGATGAGACAGACAGTGAGTGGATAAACAGATGTAGAGACAGGCGTGTCCTTGTAAAAATGGACATATTCTGACAGGTGAACGATGTCTTTCCCCCGCATCCCTGGCTGTTATTCCACTGTGGGTAACAAGCAAGTCCATGGAGGCTGCTCTCTGGCAAAGGCTGAGAGGACTCGGCGCTTCGTGACAAACATGGATGCTCAGGCACCGTCCCCGAGCCAGGCTCTTAGGGGCTCAGACATTGCGGCGCCCTGCACGCTGCCCCCAGGCGCAGCGGAAGACGAGGGCTGGGTGGGGGGCACGGCCCTGCAGGCAGGGCGGCCGCGTGCACAGACTACCTAGACCACAACGGCGTTGGTTCTGGGGAGCAACAGGGGAGCCTCCTTGGACAGGACCTCAGGGAGCAGAGAAAACCCATCACAGAGACGTGACCGGAACTGACTTGCGGGAAACGAGCCTCCAAGCCTGGAGCCCGTCCTGGCCCTGCCGTGTCCCCACTCCACAGGCCAACCCTCGCCGCCCCGGGTCCTGGAAGGTGCCCGTATCCCCGTCCTCTTAGGCCGGCGTCTAAGACTCGACAGAGAGACCTGACTGAAACCAGCAGACATACCTTGGTCGGCGTGTGCACGTTGGCGCCCTTCCCCAGGAGCAGGGCGACCATGTCCGTGTGGCCCTCCTGGGAGGCCAGGTGCAGCGGGGTCACGCCCTGCTTGGTGACCACGTTGGTCTCGGCTCCGTAGCTGAGCAGAGTGGAAGCAATCTGCATCTGGTTCTTCTTGGCCGCGATGTGCAGGGGCGTGTAGCCGTTCTGCAACACCAAACCGGCACACCCCGCTTAGCAGGCGCCGGTTCCGCCCTGAAGAGCGAGGTGAAAACCAGCCCGCCGCCCCCCAGGGCTCCACACCTCCCTGGGCCCCGCCGCGCCTGGCCGCCGCCACCCCTGCAGCTGCCCTGACGGGACGCCGCTCCGCACACCTCCGTGGAGGTGGCCGGTCTGGACTCGCGCTCGTTGGTCACGACCGCCCCAGTCAGACGGGGCCTTGGGACCACCTCCCGCCAACACGCTGCTCGCGGTGCCCTTGACTCGCGCAGGAGCCACGGCAGCGCCGGCGGCCACGGCCCAACGGGCGCTCACACCAGCGCACGCAGCCCGGGGAACCCAGGCCGGCAGCCGTCCGGCGCCCTCACCTTGGCAGTGGCGTGAGGGGAGGCCCCCTTCTCCAGCAGCAGCAGAGCCACCTCCTGGTTGTCATAGTGGGCGGCCACGTGCAGCGGGGTCAGGCCGTTCTGCAAAGGGCAGGCGGGGGCCGTCAGCCAGGGCCGGTAGCGGCCCTGCGGCCGCCGGGATGGGCCAAGTCCCAGTTCGTTCGTTAACGTCCCCGGTGGGAACAAAGGAGCCAGAGTAACAGCTCCTCCCGATCGCACGCTGGACACTCGGCCAAACCTGGGGACGCCGGCCGAGGCGACACCGAGGGCCCGGCCGTGGGGACGGCTGGGGCGCCGCGCGGCGGGGACCACGCCCGCCCCCGCCCCGCCCCCGCCCCCGCCCCGGCGCGGGCCGTACCTTCCCCGCGGAGTCGGGCGCCACGCGCCGGTGCAGCAGCAGCGTGGCCACGTCCAGGCTGCCGTACTTGGCCGCCACGTGCAGCGGGGTGAAGCCTTTCTGAAAGGGAACAGCGGAGAGAGGCGCTCGCCTTCCCGACCGCGGACACGTCGCCGCAACTCGGAGGCGCGGGGGGCGGCGCCGGCAGCACCGGCAGGACGGGGCAGGGGCGACGCTCTCGGCCGGGCAGAAGGGCCCGCCGTGGGCAAAGCGCGGCTCCGGCCGGTGCGGAAACAGCCCCCTTTTTCTCGCCTCTAAAACCAGCGCGACTGAGGCAGTCGCGGCTTCGTCCCCGCTCCTTCTCTGTCCTCTTTTTATAAAACCCGAATTCCAAACCTTTTTATTTACGTTTTAGGCTATTTCAACAGCCATGACAAAAATACTCAGTGTTTCAGTGATGTGTATATTCTGCAGAAATAACAAAAAACCGCTCACGGCTGAAAAGCGCCTCTCAGCCCAACTGGCACCCCCTCTCCCACGGGACCCGCGCGGAGGGACCGGGCCTCGGCCCCGCCGCGGCCTGGGGGCTCTTTACACCGCCCGCTCCGGCCTCGACGCCCGGGCTCTCCCCTGGCGCGGTCCTCCCCCCTCAGGACGCCGCTGCGCCGGCCGCCCGGGCTGCGCCTCTCTCCTCCTCTCCCGGCGTGACCCCCGGGAACAGCCTTGTCCTTCCGGGGTGGTCGTCACGTGCTGCCTTCAACTGAGAGGACGTTTTTCTCTCTGCGCTTTTTGGGCATTTGAAGCTAATGGCGCCCTGGAGGAGACTGAACCTTGCTTTTCGAGAGGGCGCGGCAAACACAGGGGCGAAGCCGGCCACCCCGCGAGAGGGTTCCGCGACACACCCCGTGGGAGGGAGGAAGGATGACCGTCGCCGCCGCCTCCGTCCAGCCCCTTTATTCCCGGGGAAACCACTGTTTGACAAAACTACCTAGAACCGCGGCGTAGAGTCCGGAAAGCGTCGCCGAAGTCGCCATCTTCCTCTGCCCCCGCGTGACCCCAGCGGGGCCTCACTCGCCCCCGGGGTCTGCGGAGTCCCCGCATCGGCCTCACACAGCGTCCGCCCCGTCCGACCCCTGGTCCCCCAACGCGGCCCCCACGCGCCACTGCCTGAGGCGGCGGCGTGTGCAACCCCGACCGGCTGCGGGGCGCAAGGGGCGGCGCTTCCTGTCCTCGTCCGCGCCCCACGTGGCCGGAGTGCGTTCCCTTGTCCCCTCCGCCTGAGAGACGGCCCCTCAGTCTCTCGTAGGGTATTAGTACGATGGCTCTTATTATGACGTTTGTTGCTTATTTTCTAATTAAAAAAAAAAGATTTCTAAGACACTTTCGGCTCTTCAGATGGGCATAACTAGTAGCCCAAAGCGGCAGCGTCCGCACCTCAGGCCCCGGCGAGCCGCCGCTCTCGCCCAGGGCCCCGCCTCACCCGCGCGGCGCCGGCAGGAGCGCCGTCCGGACCGCGGCCTCACCGCCAGCTCCCCTGCGTGGGCTCGCCTGCCTGCCGCCCCCTCGTCTGCACCAGCCCGCCTTCTGCTCGCGGCAGCTGACTGAGCCCCCGTTCTCGCCTGAGTCCCACGCGGACGGGGGGGCGGGGCTTCAAACCGAACGCGTCAGGAGCGGAAAAAGTGACGCCCAGCGTAAGGTTTGAACAGACGTGAAATTCCGCCGGGCGCGTCGCCTCGTGAGCGACTGCAGCACCTGAGGAAGCGGGACTCCCGACGCGGGTCTGTCTGGGCACGAACCGCTGCTGCGCGGGAGCGGCGCGGCCGCCGGCGCTCGCGCCGGAACATGCGGGACGAGGTGCAGCAGCCGCCCCCGCGGCCACCGAGCGCAGGAGGCGCCCTGTGCTCAGGGGTCAAGGGGGCGGAACCGCGCGCCCCCCGTCGCAGGCACGGCCTCCCGACGCCCCGTACACGTGGAAGAGACGCGCGGAGACGCGCCGAGGACTCCCGGCCTGGGCGCCGGCCTCCCCGGGCAGCGCCGCGGGCTCGCGTGGCGCCGGGCGCCCCTCACCTTGGTGGCCGACGAGTGGGCGGCGCCCGCCTCCAGGAGGACGGAGGCCACGCCCACCTGGCCCTCGCGGGCCGAGATGTGCAGCGGCGTGTGCCCGCTGGTGGTGGCGGCGTCGGGGTGCGCCAGGTGCTGCAGCAGCAGCTGGACGATCTCGGTCTTGCCCAGGCGCGAGGCGATGTGCAGCGGCGTCTGCTCCTCCTGCAACGCAAGGCGGCGCGGTCAGCGGCCCTGCGCGCGGCCTCCGGTGTTCCCGGGGGTCTCCCGGACCCGCTATGCAACAGGAAATTACTGCGCCTGTGGCCGCAGCTTATTGTATATTTTGCTGTGGGGGGAAGGGGCTCTGTGGTCGCAAATCTTCCTTAGATTTTTTAAAGCGTGTGCTCCCATCAGCTTGGTCATTGTTTCCCAGGCCTGGCCCAAAGGCCGGGCTTCAGCCCTCATTTATGGTTAAACAGGAACCCACCCTGGGTTCTGAGTAAGAAAGAAATCCAGTCCGGAAGCCCTAAGACCTAGATTCCCCGGCAGAAGCTGTCGCCCAGAGACGGAGCTTATTCTGGGAACCATGTCAAGAGAGAGAAACCAAGGGATTCTGGGAACACTTGGCTCTCTCCTCGCGCAGCAGGCCAAGGATACAAAGGCCGGGCGAGCCTTGGGGAGAGGCTGCGGAGAAAGACGACATTGTCATCGGATTCTTACAGCGGTTCCAGGACACAGTGCAGGAGGGCCTGGGGCTTGCATCCTGATGTGAAGGGAGAGCACCGGCAAGAAGGGACCAAGGCTGGCGCTCTGGCAGCCAGGCGCTTCCCCAGGCAGGCACAGAGGGTGCAGCCCTGGGGGCGGGGGCTGCAGGACGTGTCTGCCGAGGCCCGCGAAAGCCACAGACTCCAAGGTGCAGTCGGGAAAACGGTTTCGGTGTGAAGAGAGCCAGGCCAAGCCATTCCCCAGGAAAAATGCTGTACAACTGTGTGTGACCTCCCCGATGAAGGGGGTCTGCCATCACAGCCGGCTCGGGGGCACCTCACGGCCACGGGGAGGAAGGGCAAGCAGAGGGGCCCCCGGCCCCAGGAACAGACGGAGGAGGGATCACAGAGCAGGGGTGGCCCCGTCCCAGGATGCAGTGTCTTCACGTTGCCAGAAGGGCCAGGAGGGAGCCGCAGGAAGACAGCACGCAGCACCGCATGAATTTCAGGGCTGCGAGGCAGGAACTAAGCCAGGGCTTTATAGAAAGCTGCCGGATGTAAACGTCCCGTGAGAGGCCCCCTGGAGCCCACCCTTACGGCAGACCCTGAAGGTCGGCATGACATGTCCTGTGAGAACATTTCCGGGGGAGGCAGGTTGAGAGGAATTAAGTGAGCCTCCAGGACGCCCACATGTCTCCACCTGACCTTCTGCAAAAAGACACATAGTAGCCATGGGGAACACCAGTGGCACAGGTGGCTCAGCAGGCAAGGTGCTGGCGGCACCTCAGGGGGGAAATCCTCCAAAATGCAGAGGACTGGGGGAGACCACCCACTACAAAGATACACTGGCAACAAGACACAAGGAGCTGGAGGACAGCAGCTCTGGGCGCTCGCGCTTCTGGTTCCTTCCCTGGAGTGAGACGGGGCTGTGAGCAACAGCACCTGAGGACCGGGGGGCGGGGCGATGATGCGCCTTAGCCCAGGGCTGGGAGGTGGCCACGGCTCGGTGGGGCTGCTGCGGACTTGGCTAAATGACCAAGTGTTCCCTGCCCCCCTCCCCCGCCCCAGTTCCCAGACCAGGGAGCACCGGGGCACTTGTCTTAAAAACCCAATGAAATTATCTGTCCTTCCCACTTGCCTCAACTTTTGGTGCAGTCACACCTGGAATGGGAAAAGGGAAGCACACACACATTTGGAAATAAAGTCCTTCCACCGGTAGTGAGGGCGAGAAGCCCCATGGGGTTCTGGGTCATTGTTTCCCTGTTGCATGCGCGGCCCACACTGAGTGAACTCAGGCCAGGGCCTCAGAGAACAGGAAAGCGCAGGACAGTGTTCATGGGAAGAGCTTAAAAAAAGGGGAGGCAGGCCCCGTAGATGTTTTCCAAGTAGAAGGGGCAGCAATCCCGCCGTGAGGCACGCTGACCAGGACCCAGTGCAGGTCAGTGGAGGCAAACCCCGGGTCACCCCGGGGGCTGCCATCTCCCAGAGTCAGGGGCGCGCACTGAGCCCAGCTCCTTCACCACAAGGCCGGGAGGTTTGAAGCCCAGACGCATTTTTCTGCCCTGTTTCCAGCTAACAGGGCTCCCAGGAGCCACACAGACAGGTAGCTTTTCAAGTTGTGGTGAAGAGTTTCAAGTGAGTTTAGGGCCCAGGGACGCTCAGTCCCCAGGGCAAACTCCAGATGGCCCACTGGGCGCACAGCACACGGCGCCTGGAGCCAAGTGCTCGCAGCAGGGTGGCTGGGCCTTTCAGTGAGTCCTTGGAGGACCCTTCAAGGAACAGGCCCAGGGAACCTGCCACCCTGCTTCCAGCCTGTCAAGCAAAATGTGGCTCCGTTTCGGACTGTCCATCTGGGGAAACGCCAAGGACCAGAGCAGCGGTGTGAGATCAAGAGGGCATTTTCAGAAGAGCACGTGTAAGGGTAGAGCACATATGGGTGCATGTGTGGGGAGCCACGGGCAGGCCAGCCAGACAGGTGCTTGTTTTCCCGCCCAGCACCACCCCTTCGTCCCGGAGCAGCCCTCCTCCTGTGGGGAGTGGACACCCATGCATGGGGCTCAAATGCTTGTGAACCCTGGTGCACTTCCCGCTATGTGTACTTACTGCGTTCTTCCTTTCTGCCTGGAAAGCGGTTACTGAGAGGTGGCCCCCACCCCTGCCCACACCCCCTGGGAGGTGGGGCGCGAATACAGCACATACCCGGGCTCTGGCGTCGACCAGGGCACCGTTCCGCAGCAAGCACCGCACGACCTCCACCTGCCCCGCCCGGGCCGCCATGTGCAGGGCCGTCTCCCCGCGCTGCGGGAGACAAGAGCGTGGAGGTGTCAGTGGGCCCTGCACCGGCAGCAAAGGGAAATGTGCCTATTCGTGAAATTCAGCCACACACCCAAGTTTTGGAAAACCTATGAAAAGCACAATCACTACTAGTCAGTCTGGAAAAACGTGGTTGTATCTTCTCCATCTCCCTAAAGCTAAAACAAACTGACTTTATCCATTTCCGCCCATAACCAATCAATGAACTCACCCAAACATCCAGGACGCCCTGAGGCTGATGCTGCAACCACCCGGCAGAACTTAAACTTGGTGGCAGGAAGCTGTCCTTCAACCCTCAACCTAAAACCTGCCATCGTCACTCTCAGCTACATGATTGCGACTCGGTCACATTTTGGTGAGAAAGCCTAGATGCTGAAGACCAGTCAGCACATCCCAGAAGTCACGTCCTCCATGCCATGCTCAGGCCATTCCCTTCCAGAATTCAAACGGTGTTTCTGAAATCAGCTACTACTGTACTTCTGACCTGTCTTTGTGGTAAGAGACCAGGCAGGGACTGCCTGTACAAACTCTGGCCTGCCCAGGAGGCCTCTTAACTGATCGATGAGCACATTTAATTACAGAAGTTACTGGGAAAACCGCCAGAGGCGTGGAGGGCAGCTGTCAGCATCCACTGGGGTGGGCGCTCGGGCATTGGGTCCCCATGCAGCTCCGAGCTGTCAGCTGTCACACTGACAGGAGACAGGGGCTTAGACATTAGAGTTTTCTCACCGGAAAGCATGTTAATTATTGAGTTTAAAACACAGGGTTTTGTCTCTTTTTAATCAACGTATTTTAAAAACAAGTAGTTTGGGACAAGGCGAAGGTTCATTCATTCAGACAATTTTTCAGTTATAAAAGAACATGATACTGAACTAGAAGTTAGTGCCGTTAGTCACAACTGTCCTAGAAAATAAGGCTGATTACAACCAAGTCAGGTAAACCTCTCCAGGTGAACTAACCTGACCTGAAGTTGTTTCTAACAAATCCCTGACAGAAAATCCCTGACAGATCTCAGGGAATGAGGTCTTCTCACCCCTTGCACAAGAAACCCTTAAATCTAGAAGATTTAAGAACTTTTGGTTTTTATTCCCCGTACTCCAAGACCCCATGCCTTATAAAGTTATGAGAACTCTATTTCAAATGAGTTCACTCTGGAAGCACTAAGCTGGATGTGTGTCTCCTGTAATTACTTCCTTCTGTCGCCAACTCATTTACCCTCCAATGTCCTTTCCTGATGAGGTGTGCTGACTTCTGTAAAGCAGACGCCTCTGCGTGAACTGTTTCCTGAAGCAGCGCGTTACTAGGGAGCGGGGTTTGCCTGCGGGCCCTGGGTGTGGCAGGGCCTTCCTCTCTGGGCGACCATGACTCCTGGCTCGTTCTCTGTGTCGCTCAGAACCTGTCTCTGAATAGATGAAGCTAAGATCCTCTAAATATGTATATATTTTTAGAAAACCTCGAATCTTTACTCTATTCCCAGGTCTTGTAAAAGTATAGCAATTTTACTGACTTTGGTAGAAACAAAGACAGAAATGAATTTTCTTAACAGAAGTCCAAGAGGCCTCAGTAGTCAGTAAGAGATTTTCGAAATGCAAAATGTTTCTAATATCAGTCTTACTATTTCCAATAATTTTATTTTCTACTTAAATAGCTATTTTTATGGTATTTACACACTTGAACTGATAGTTATATGTAAAACCCAACGTATAGTAGTGTTACATTCAAAGAGAAGCCCCATACAGACCCCCAGTGGTGGTCGTCTTTGATTCTAATTTAATGACTTCGAGGTAACCGACTTCTATA
The DNA here is from genome assembly GCF_021234165.1 of Pteronotus mesoamericanus. Taxonomy (NCBI): domain Eukaryota; kingdom Metazoa; phylum Chordata; class Mammalia; order Chiroptera; family Mormoopidae; genus Pteronotus; species Pteronotus mesoamericanus. The sequence goes on from NW_026555064.1 coordinate 21,731,302, forward strand.
GTAATTTTCCCTTACCTTTTCACATTATTTTACCCTTGTTTCGACATAAGCGTAAGAAAATGAAGGAGGGCATGTACAGTTTTAATCAATAACTTTTGTTTCCGGATTGTTGGGCACCTCCTCTCACTCAACTCCGTTGCTGCCTTTCCCTCGAGTTGACTGAAGGCCCGGGGAGGCTCCCTGCCCGACGTGGCGTGTGCAGCGGGCCGGACGTGAGAGGGGCGCGCTGGGCAGCCCGCAGGCGTGGCCTCTGCTCCGCGTGGGCGGCCACGCGGGGCCTTTGGGAGCGTTCTGGAAAGGGGCATGGCCGACTGTGGAGTGGGTGTGCCTCCCACAGGCTGAGACAAAACAGGACTGGCAAGAGGGGGGAGAGCTCAGGTCTGACGCAGCCACCAAACGTCATGTCCCTTCTCAGTGTTAGAACGGACTGTGCCGGCAGCTTAAAGGGACGTCCGTCAGAAGCACCAAAGCAGGACAGACGACATTGCAACCAAAACAAAAATGCCACGTGGTTTCAGGCAGCACATGAGGCTCCAGGCGGGTCAGGAGGACCCCGCAGACAGAGCAAGCAGACGAGGTCACATGGCAACTTAATCCGCAGCTGAGCCCTCCTGTCGGGAGAACGGCAGGCCCCAGGCAGCCGTGCGAGAGGAAGCTGGGCCCTCCAGATGCAGGGAAATCCATAAACATGGACTTTATATTTCAATTTTTGAATGGTTTATGCTCTTGTCAGTCACATGAAGAGGGAATATTAAATAACATTTAAAATCAAATAAACTTATTTCACATAGATTTTGTCCATGTATCAGATACCAGCACAAAAACTGTGTAAAATGCCAAGGAAGTGAATGTAAGAGGAGATACAAGAAGTGACGGTGCACACTGTCTCGCTCCTCGAAGGGAACCAGATGCCCCCAAATCAGCAGCGTTGTGGGTCAACCGCTTTCGAGGCTAGGACCCATCGCACTAATGGGCACCGGTGTTTCTTGGGGAGAGCTCTTTGTGGCCTTTGCAAAGCCCTCACCAGCCCGGGGCCCCGCAGACACCACTCAGTGGCGGCATCCTGTGAGTGCAGGCGAGGAGGAGCGCTGGGCCACCAGACCCCAAGACAAGGACAGCAGTACAGAGAAGCGGGAAGGAAAGCCCTCGTTCAGATGAGGCGGAGCGTTCCGGGCACCGCGGCATCCCGGCAGGAGAAAGCTAGGGCAGCTGGGGGCAGCGCCCTCTCCAGGTGCGTGAGGGTGGGGTGGGGCCGCTTCAGGTAAGAGAGGACACCCTCTCCCGACAAAACCAAATGAGGACGAACGTCCAGTGGGGCCAGCACGTGAAACCCCAGGTCACTGAAGCGGAGAGGGCCTGACCACGAGCGCACAGCCTTCTGTGGGCCTGTCTCTGGGTCATCAAGTGCCCTGATGGGCCATGGTTCTGACTTGGGGTTTGTCCTGAGGTTACCCCTCAGCCTGCAGCATGAGCCCAGGCCCCTCACTACACCCCCGCCTCTCACTGCACCCAGGCCTCTCGCTGCTCCCGGGCCGCTCACTGCACCTGCGCCTCTTGCTGCACCCAGGCCTCTCGCTGCTCCCGGGCCGCTCACTGCACCTGCGCCTCTTGTTGCACCCAGGCTTCCCACTGCACCCGGGCCTCTCGCTGCACCTGGGCCTCTCGCTGCACCCGGGCCTCTCGCTGCTCCCGGGCCGCTCACTGCACCTGCGCCTCTTGTTGCACCCAGGCTTCCCACTGCACCCGGGCCTCTCGCTGCACCCGGGCCTCTCGCTGCACCCGGGCCTCTCGCTGTTCCCAGGCCTCTCCTGCACACAAGCCACTCACCCCTCCTGCGCCTCTCAGTACACCTGCGCATCTTGCTGCTCCCAGGCCTCTCCTGCATGCGGGCTGCTCACTCCTCCCGCGCCTCTCACTGCTCCCAATGCCCGCTTGCTGCACCCTGGCTGCTCACTGCACTCGTGCTGCTTGCGGTCGGGGCTCTGACAGTGGGAGGCGCCCACCCCCCTGAAGCCTCCAGGACTGCCAACCCTCCCCACCACGGGGCCTGGGCGGAGTCCTGCAGTCACCCCACAGCACACGTCCCAGGCTCTCTCCACACACGCGCGAGCACAGACAGGCAGGCAGACAGACAGGCAGTCAGAGACAGATGCGGACAGTCCGCACCAAGCCGTACTCACAATGTTAGTGACATCGGGGCAGGCGCCGTTCTGCAGCAGCAGGAGCACAATGTTCAGGTGGCCCATGAAGGCCGCCACGTGTATAGGCGTGAGGCCAGACTGCGGACAGAGCACACGGCTGTACCCCGCACGCTCGGGTGCCCGGCCCCCAGACTCGGGGCAGGAGGGCGCGCGGAGGGGTGCGCGTGGGGAGTCGGTGACAAGCGGGGACAGTGTCTACCTCTGTCACAGCCTGGATGGAAGCCCCATATTTCACCAGCAGCTCCATGACTTTGATGCGGTTTTTCTTGCAGGCAATGTGCAGTGGGGTAAAGCCGTTCTGTGCAAAAGACAATTGGGTTAGTTGGAAACATGCACGACGACTCTCGCAACGCTGCATGCTGGCACGCCGTCACACGTCGCTGCATCGTGCGCCGGTTTCCATGACGATCCCTGCTCACATGGTGATGGAGAAAACAGATGCGCACAACGGCATGGGCCGGCTCACCCAAGCGGGGCTGGGGGCCGAGGACTGGAAGGGTCAGGCCACCCCGCTCGGCGGCGATAGAGAGGCGCACGCTTTCTGATGCAAGGGCACATCTCAGGGCGCAAACACCGGCCATCTGCTCTCTTTCAAAAGTCCAAGGACATGACAGCCTCCGAAATAAATGTGTCACCTTTGCAACTGTTTTCTTCAGGGAGCACGTGCTTCAAATCAGCACGAATCATTATTTATGTTGACACTTTTTTATATCCTATTATATTAAAAATGTTTATAGGAAGTTCTATATTAGCAGAAATCATTAGGTTCATATTTTTTTTGAAGTCATGCTTATATTTAAAAAATTTATATGTTCATGAAATATATTCTATGAAGAAATGATTATTAAGTTTGTGACTATTTTAAAGAAAACTTTGGAGAAGTTCTGGGATAACTGGAAGGAGAGCTCTCTCAGAGGCGAATGTGGAGACGTCAGGCACTTCTGAACTTCTCAAAGTCAGCTAATATGCAGGGACTGGGGGAGGGTATACAGAAACCTGTTAACTAGCCCCATGCTTCATTCCAAATGTGGTGTTTAGGTTCTGTGTTTTTATTTGAACGATGATACCGCATGTGGAATAGTTACATGATAATGATAGGGACTGATCCCCGGTCAGTATCTTTCCAGACCCGCAGTTCCTAGTAACACGTGTGGTCTCAACCCGATGGCTTACTCCTCACAATGTTTGCTAAGTCCTTCCCCACTCAGGAGCTGCATAAAAGCCAGATATATAGAGCCACGAGTATATGCGGCACTTAAGAGATTTCTAATGACTAAACTGCAACATTTTATGTGCGTATTGACCATTCTCCAATTGAAAATGGGTACTTTCCTCCTTGTGAGGAAATAAATATCCTCCCATAACTGCAGATAACCCTAAAAGTACATTTGCTTCCCAGGCAATGAGGCATGTACTGATTCTGATAGAAATTTTCTAAATAAAAATAAGAGTTACCATTTGAGCATTCTAACAACATCCTATCATCTTAAGCATTAACAGAAGACTAATGTAAGTGACATCAACCACGTACACGTGGAGGAGAAAAGGTTGGCTTTTAGTGGGAGAATTAGGAACGAGGCAAGAGTTAGCGCGGGCAGGCCCTCCTGCCGGGGCTGTGGTTAGCAGAGGGGAGAGCAGGAAGACTCACTCAGCGTTAGACTGGGACGCACAGGCTGCGGGACGGCCGATTGCGGACGGTTTGCACAGAAAGTCTCCTGGACGCCAGGCGCTAAGCGCCCTGCTCTCGCCTCAGGCGGGGACCCCAGCCCACGAGGGAACGGCTGAGTGAGCTCTCCTCAGGCTGACACCCTATGCTGCCTGACGCGGCACCGCCTTCCGTTCTGCAGAGGGTTGGGTGGAGCCCAGCTCTCTCCCACATTCACTTGGACCCCACAGAGAGGCAGGTGTCTGAACTCATTTTACGGAGAATCCCCTGCTTGTCAGCTCCTGTTTGCCATTTCAGATCATCATCCCTGCCCTCCCCCCCCACCCGAAGTTTCCCACCTACTGCAACTCGCCCATCGTGGGGACACCGCCTTGGTGTCCGCGTCATCGCTCCGTTCCCGCGGTCATGCCACGGCCGACGGAGGCAGGCGCCTGTGCGGGGACACCCCGCGTATCTGCACTGCCGTGGGGCCGCGCGACACCCCCACCCCCCCACGCCCACGGCGTGGCCGGGGCCAGCGTTACCAGGGCTCGGGCGTTGGGATTGGCTCTCTTGTCCAGGAGGAGCTTGGTGACACGGTAGTGGCCGCAGTGCGCAGCGACGTGCAGGGCCGTCAGGTAGTCCAGCGTGACGTCGTCCACGGGGGCCTTGTGCTGCAGCAGGTGCTTGACGCAGTCCACGTGGTCCCCCTGTGCGGCCATGTGGAGCGGGGACAGCCCGTTCTGCGCGCCAAGACAAAGCAGACCACGTCCCGCGTCAGGCGGGCGGCCAGGCTCTGACCCCCCGCCAGTTAACCAGCCAACTCTAGTTAGATGACGTGCAAATGAACCCGTGAACGACTGAACGAGTGAATGTGTCATGAGCAAAACAACGAGCGAATAAGCGACTGTGCAAGTGACCGAATGAACGCGAGTGAGAGTACGCGAATGGCTCCCGGACGAGCGGACAGGCCAAGAGTCACGCAGCCGCACGCGCAGGAACGACACCCGATCTCAGAAGGCGGCCGGCGGGGTGCGCGCGGCCTCCACCGTGATGTGACCGCCGCGGACATCTCCGTGGCTGAGGCGGCTTTAGGCTCTGGAACGGTGTCGCCGGCCTGGCCTCAATTGGATAAAGGCTCTGTACTGGTTGTAACATGGCCGGTCTGAAACTTTGTTACTTCCACTTAAATTTCAATCTGTTCAATCTGTTCTCCACAAAACTGCCCAGAATTACGGCTGCATCGCCCAGCCCGAAGGGCTGCCTTTCACAGGCAGGCCTGCCCAGCACACGCGGCACCGGTGGGGACAGAGAGGACGACGACAGCGGGCTGCTCTCGGCTTCTGACCGGAGGCCGCCTGCCGCGGCCCGGGGCACGTCCACGCAGAGAGTGCAGACGTGCGGGCTGCCCCGCGCTCCAAATAACTCCAACTAAATAGTCAATTAAAGCACAGTTAAACTGCCCGGCTGGCGCGGCTCCGTGGACGGAGCATCGGCCTGCGAACCAAAGAGTTGCCCGCTCCATCCCCAGGCAGGGCACAGGCCAGGCTGCGGGCCAGGTCCCCAGCAGGGGGCGCGCAAGAGGCAGTCGCACATGGATGTTTCTCTCCCTCTCCTTCTCCTTCCCTTCCTCTCTCTAAAAATAAAAAATTTTTAAAAAAATACAGTATAAACTGAAAAATATTTGCTTGATTGGCGGCCTTATTTTCATCGCTCTCCCTGCGAACAGCCATGATGGGCTCCAACCCTGACGGACGGCAGGTGAAATGGGGAGAAAAGGTAAGAAATGTCCTTTGTCTGGTTTTTGCTGGTAAGGACCCAGGTGTTGCTGCACTTCCTGTCGAACAGCTGTGTGATTACTTTCAGTGCCTCAGGGCAGTCCCTGCTGCCCCGAGGCAAGGCTGGCGCGCGCGGGGCCGCCCGGCCCGGCCCCCTGAAGCAGGCGTGCGGCTGTGGCAGCCTCGCCATGAGGGCCCGTCGTCGAGGCAAGGGTCCCGGGGGGCCGCGCTGGGGCACGCGGCCCGGGCTCTGCCCGCGCCTGCCGGGGAGAACGGCGCGCCCGTCACCCGCCCTGCGCCGGCCCGCTCCCCATCTCCGCGGCGTCCCCAAGAGTCACACTGCAGCGCTGAGTATGCCGCGTGAACAGGTGACTTTATGCGTAATTTACAGATGTCCCAGAGCCTCATAAAAATGCAAACGCCTAGAACGTAAGACCATCTCATTGACACACAATATCCTTGTCTACTCATAACACAGCGATACTCACACTTCCTTCTGCAGTAAGACTAGCAGGTAAAACATAGAAAGAACTTGAGGGCACACGTTTAATACATCTCGCTGCACGCATTTGTTAAGTTTAAATAATGTAAAAGCTGCCACGCATGCCTCCATCCCAGCATGCCGACTACGGCTCAGTGACGAGAATGCTGGGCTGATGCTGTGCATCGCGGAGAAGTCCCCGGGGCCTCACCTTGGTCCTGGCCAGCAGGGGCGCACCCCGCTCCAGCAGCAGCTCCACCGCCTGGTCGTGTCCGCTTCGGGCCGCACAGTGCAGCGGCGTCAGCCCGTCCTGCCGAAGAGCCCGGGTTAGGCCTGGGGCACGTCCTTCCAAAGCGAGGTCGCGCCGACATGACCCCGAGGAGAGTGTTTCCTGGCAACTCAACATAGGGGCACGAGGACCGCTCTCGGCTCAGCGCCAGGGGAGGAGCGAGAAAGGGGGATGGACGGAGGGGACATGAGCAGGGCAGAGACCGGACAGGCGCCGGCGGGCGCGGGCTGCTAGGCTCGGATCCTCCTTTCTGGGAACCAACCCAGAGATTATAGTTATACTGTTTTCATTTTGGCTGACCTAACAGAACTTACATCTAAAAATTCTTTACTTCATTTTATCCATCTAGGTCCACTCCCAAATTGTCACTATTTTCATAAATTTCCTAAAATGCCACCTAAAACACTTAACGAGGAATGGTCATTTTTTCACACTCTGGAAAAACCTTTATAAGAGTTACACACATATTTTCTTCTACAAACTACACAGTTATTTCTCAGAGGTAACATGGATTATTAATCAGCTGCATTAAAACTGCGTCAGACACAACTGTGGCACGACCACATGCTACGTTATTTATAGAGCTTCCTGCTGCGTTTCGGGCAGCTTCTGATGTGAGAGCGACCGCAAGCGCCCTGTCTTTGAATCCTGTTTCTCTCTGGGGTGACGTGGCCAAGAAGCAGAAGCTTGTGGGAAACACAAAACGAAACGTAAGAACAACGGGTAAGAGTGAGCGAGACGTAAAATCCTGGGTAACATCCGTCAAGTGGTGATTTTGGGCTTCAAGTGGTGAAGGGCAGAGAGGCTGAGGAGGCAGGTGGCAGGCGAGGGGTGCGCTGGCCGACGCCCGGAAGCTGGGGGCCTCGGAGCCCCTCACTCGCCCAGAACCCCACGGCCCGTGCTCGGGCCCCCGCTGCCAGGGCCCAGTCCCGGGCGTCGCTCCCCTGCTGATGAACACAGCTCACCTGCACCCTTCCTGATCCCACAGCCGGGGGTTCCGAGCTGGACTCCCAGCTGCCCCTCCAGGCCCGGGCTCTGCCCTTCTCCACGATGCTGGGCGGCCCACCCCGGGCTCTCTGGGTGGTGTTGGCCAGCTCCCTGCCCTCTGGCTTCAGGCTGTGCCGGCCCATGGGCCACGTCTTGCTGCTCTGAGGAAGCGGTTGCTGAGGGTCCCCTAAGTCCAGCTGTGTCTCTTTACCCAAAGCAGGTTCTGCGCTCGTCTCCCCTTGGTTTCAGGCCTGGAGGCTGACAGCCCCGCTGGGCCCACCCCAGGGGACACGTCCTGTCCTGTGCCTTTCCCACAGCCCACCCGCAAAGGGTGAGCAGGCCCTTTAACAATCTCTCTGCAAATTACCAACTTCTAGGCCCGTCGGTTCGTTCAGGGCCTTGCTGGTAACAGTTCCTTGCTTTGTTAAGTCTATTTGGCTGATTTCAAGACCCAGGAGGACCGAAGCAGACCTCGCAGGGTGGGCGAGTGGGAGTCAGCGGGGAAAGCCCGCCCTTCCAGGGAAAACCCGGTGCTGCGGGGGGGGGGGGGGGGGGGGCACGTGGTGTTAAAGCTCCCAGGGGGCGGGGCCTCAAGCGAAAGTGCGGGCAAGGTGGTTAAAAGGCGTATGTGTTTGCATCCCATTGACGCCCTGCGGTGCGGGTGCAGCACGTAGCTGTACAGGGCGGGGCAGGGGGGCGTTAGATCAGCCCGATTTCCCACACACGCTCCGGCAGGGCTGCGCTGAGACCCAGAGCGCAGGGGACACAGGGCAGGGGACACAGCGCAGGGGACGGAGCGCAGGGGACACAGGGCAGGGGACACAGCGCAGGGGACACAGCGCAGGGGACACAGGGCAGGGGACACAGGGCAGGGGACACAGCGCAGGGGACACGGGGCAGGGGACACAGCGCTGGGGACACAGGGCAGGGGACACAGGGCAGGGGACACAGCGCTGGGGACACAGGGCAGGGGACACAGCGCAGGGGACACAGCGCAGGGGACGCAGCGCAGGGGACACAGCGCAGGGGACACAGCGCAGGGGACACAGCACTGGGGACACAGCGCAGGGGACACAGCGCAGGGGACGGAAGCTTCCGGGCTGCAGGGCCGCCTGGCGCTGGGGGGGGAGCGCAGGGCCCCGGTGCCCGGTGCCTTGGCCAGGACATACAAAATGGCGTGACCTCTCCCTTCCTGCATCACTCACAGCCTGTTTGAAAGTCACGAGGGCACTTGCCCTCAGGCCTTCGTGGAGAAAGTGGTGTTTTCCAGAAATTCCTTGAAATAGTCGCCGGACGCTCTCAGAGGATCGGGAGGGAAGTATGGAGGAAGCCCGTCCAATCACCCCCACACTCTGAGGACGGCCAGGATGCGCTTGGTGCCCAGCCCCCCGTTTTCCTGACGCCGAGTATCTTCCGTGTGAAGAATCACATCGAATGTAACCGCCCAACGTGAGGGCTCGGGGTATTTTCTACAAAGTACGGTGACTCAACACCAAAAATCCTCATCGAGGTTTCGTATGCAAGGATTTTTTTTTTTTACTTAAATTCTTTTTTAAATTAAATTCTTGAGCCTGTGTTTGAAAGTTACCTTGTTTCCCCCTCCACAGTCCCCTTCCCCATGTTCGTTTTCCTTCACTAGAATTGGTTCCAATCCCAGGACGCTGACAACTCTGAGAAGGGAAGGTCCTGGGGAGGGGGGGGTGCTACCCGGCCGCCCCCCACCAGCCTCCCGCCCGCTCCTTCCCAGTCCCTCCCTCAGCTAAGACTGCTCTTCCCGCCGCCCCCTGCAGCCTGCGGATCCGGCGGTCAACCCGCGAGGAAGCTGCTCTCAAACCCACGTCTCCCTTTGGGCGTCTCAGGTCTCAAAGGGAGGCCTCGCATTTTCTCCATCAGAAAACGAGGCGAACCTCCCAGGTGGCTCACAGTGAGGCACAGCTGCATTCGCAGAGAGCGGGCTGTGCAGGGCACCCAGCGCGTTGGGTGCCCGCGACGGCTCGTGGCCACCGCTGTTGTGAGTCTCTAAGGCAACCCCTTTTTCTGATGGGCTGAGTCTCGTTCATCCTCCTTTAATGTTTTTGCATACTTTTATTGTTTGTGTTGAAATATGTATTTTAATATTTTAACCATAAACCTTAGGTAGAATATCTTCACATTTAATGCATAAGTTTAAAAATAAAAATGAGTGATGCCCTTAATAAAACCTGAGTTAACGCTATCATTTGTCACTGGCTATAAAGTTTCTATTTTAACGGTAAACGAGGAGCTTCAGAGACGGGAGCCAGGGCCCCGGGAGCGCGTGTCCGCGGGCACCCCAGGCCCGGGCCAGCGGGGGGGCCCCCTCATACAGGTGCTCTGCTTTCCTGGGCACTCGGGGGAAAAGGGCAATTCTGCCTTGCACGAGAAACCTTCAGCAAGGTCTGAGGTTTAAATGCCATGCAGGAAGGCTGCTTCCCTGAGGGCACAGGTCTCCAGGCTCAGGGGCGGGCCCCTCAGGCAACGCGGAGAGAACGCAGGGCCCCCACGCAGAGGCCGGGGCGCGGGCGCTCACCCTGGTCTTGGCGTCGATCTGGCCGCCGCGGTCCAGCAGGAGCTTCACCATGTTCGTGTTTCCCCTCTTGGAGGCCACGTGCAGAGGCGTGATCCCGTTCTGCAGGGGGAGAGGCAAGAGCAGAGGCAGTGAGGACACGCGGGGCATGCGCACAGGCCACGGGGGTGGGGGGCGAGGGTGCCTAGTGGGTGACCTGACCCCGGCCCTGCGTTTCAGGGGCTTCCATTGCTAAGGGAGAAAAGCACACTAACCGCAAAGCACTGCAGTTAGCACGTAAGAACGGAATAAAGCCGCATGACTCCGTTGATCGCTGCAACACAGGTACTGGACATGCACTTTACAGCCCAGAGCCTGGGCACTTTTGCATCATAGAAAATTTCAGGGTCCACCCAGGACAGAGCCCAAGCCCAAGGCCAGCGCTTCGTTCTCCAGCACCCACACACGCCGAGAATCCGGGGTCGTGGAGCTGCCTGCACTCAAAAAAAGGGCGCAAACGTACTCACCAACACCCGGGGAAAGGGGTTTTCCCCACCACCTTCAGAATGATTCAGTTTGAGAATAACTGAACACCGTTTCAGGGCCAAAGACACCCAGGCATAAAAACACCATATGTGAATTATAGGTATTTTATTGGCTATCATCTATCATCATTAGGGCAAGGTTGTATACCTGATTTTTTGTATGTCCTAATTTTGCAAATGTTCAAATATTGCATTTATTTATTCATGTTACGTATGTGTGTGCCCAGTGCCGCTGAGTCGGCCCGACTCCTGGCGACCAGCGAACAGGTGACCACGCAGGGCCCTGCCCTCCCAGCCCCGGAGACTCGGCTCCGTCCCCCTTTGTGTCTCCTCTCTCCCTGCCACCTCTGTCCCCAGAGTCACTGTCTGTCCCGAAGAGCCCTGCCTTCTCACAAGGTGCCCAGCAGGACAGCTTCATTCAGCCCCAGCGATGGCTCAGGCTTATCTGTCTGGGACCCACGGGTTCATTTTTCTGGGGGCCCCAGGCTCCAACACCCTGTTGCAAATGAACCCGTGCTCCCCTCTGCCGGCCTCACTGTCCGACTCTCCCATCCCGACGTAGTAACTGGGAAGACGAGGGGTGGACGGTCCCCGCCTCGGTCTCTAAGGACAGGTCGGGGCTCCTGGCGACCTCTCCTGATGGCCCACTGCGGCCCTTCCGCGGCCCAGCCTGCCCCTGCCTGACGCCGTGGCTGCCGTCTCTGCACGTGAACCGAGGACCCAACCGAGGACCCAACCGAGGTCAGCAGGAGCTTTAACAATGTCGGCACCTTCGTCGTCTATGTTGAAGTTGTGCGCGTCGTCTGCAGCCACGATTCCCTGAGGCTCAGACGCTTTGCCACTTTCTTCTTTTGCTCTTGTCAGAAGTTTCAGGTCACGGCTCCTTTCTGCCAGGGAGGTGGGGTCACCGGCTGAAGTGACTGGTATTTCTTCCACCATCACTTCCTCCTCCTCCTCCTCTGTCTGCCATCTTGAGTTTCTTTCCTTTTTGCCTCCAGCATTGTCTTTCCACAGTCTCCCTAATAACACGTCCAGCTTCAGCCCACAGTTGCTCTGGTCTCACTCGATTGTGTTTATCTGTCTGAATCTGCAAGCCGCGGCCTCGCAGAGCCCCAGAGGCTGGTCTGCTGCGTTTCGGGGCCCTGGTACAAACTTTGCGACGGTGCTGACTCTGCTGCACTTGCTGCCCGTGCGCCCCAGTGCTGCACTGTTGCTGGTGTGCCCGCGCTGCCGGGGTGGGGCCCGGCCCGTCTCAGACGCGTGCGCGAGGCTTCCCCTCCCTTCTCTTCAGCCTCCGGAGCTGGAGTGCAGGCCGAACGGCGGCCGTGCTGCCTGGCTCCCCCGGAAGCCTGGTGGGTACCGGCGGCCAGGCCTTGCGCGCTGGCCCCTCACCGCAGGAGCTCCGTCCTGCCGTGTGAGAGCCCCCTCTTTCTCCCACGCCTGTCATTTCCAGGGTGGGATGTCCCACCACGGTCCCTCTAACGCGGTCACGCCCTGCACCTCGACGGCCAGGCCGTCCGCCTCCCGTCCTGCGTTTCTCGCTGCGTGTTCCCACCGCAGGGCTGCGGGGTGGCGGGCTCTCCTCCCGCCGGGGGGCACGTGCGCCCCGCCACACCCTCCCTTGTTTTACTGGGTTTAAGACGATCACTCAGGGAATCTTTCCAACATAGAGTACAACATAGTGTGTGTTATGTGTTTTGGTGACTCTTTATACGAGCAAATTCTCAATCCTTAAAAAAAATTCCCAGGGTCAAACTGTGTACCCTACGGCCACGAAGATGTATAAATGTCCTGACACATCTTATACTGAGTGGTTTAAGGGTTCAAGTATTGACTGATTTGAAGCTGCTACTCATGACTCATGGTGTGATCTTTAAATCTAACGGCTCACACGGATGTCCAAGTTAAGATCCTTCTTAACTGTTCCTGATGGTTTGTGCATGTGAAGAAGCGGTATGTGCGTGTGTGAATAAATGGTTTGGGCGCGTGTGAAGCAATGGTGTGCGCAGGCGTGAACTCACACGTCCTCATCTCCCACGTGCTAAGCTGTGACAGTGCCCGCGAGTTGGGTGGAGAGAGGGAAATCGAACCTCCGGCACAGGCGCAGGCAAGGAGAGAGAACCGCGGCCCCCGCCCCGCCCGCGGCCGCGGCCCCGTTACCTCGCGCCGCCCGCAGCGCACACCCGCATGCGTACCCTGGCCGTGAAGTCCACAGCGGCGCCACGGTTGAGGAGGAGGGTGGCCACGTTGACGTTCCCGTAGTGGGCGGCGATGTGCAGGGGGGTGAAGCCGCTCTACGGGAAGCAAAGAGACAGGTGGTAAAGCGTCCCCTCCACACATGGAAGTCCCAGCATCGCGGACAAAGTCGCGCAGTGACTGTCACCCTGACCCGTGAGCCACGCAGCCCAGACAACAACAGGTGCTTCAGCGAGACTCAGCTCTCGGTGCCACAAGGGTAAGTAACCAGGCCTGGGGACAGGCAAGTGGCCCGCCTACACTTCTGGGCATGTTTCTAACCCCCTTAACACTTGATCTGTTGGTGAGGTTTACTATTTAAACAAAACCAGGTTTCTTGAGTTGGTTTAGCATTAGAGAAAAACGATTAAACAAATAAGGTTTCAGCTGTGAGAATAACATAATTATGAATAAAGATGTTTTCTCCAGAGAAAAACTCAAAATTGATACTTTTTTTTAAAAAAAAAACAGTCAGCAGCAGAGGTCGGCGCTGTGTCTGTGGAAGAAGCCGTGAGGGGCCAGCCCTCCCACACAGGTGCACCGTCCGCGGCCTCGACCTGCTGCAGCCGGGGGCCCGGTCAGACTGCACTGTTATAAGGAAAAAGCTTTAAAAACTAACTGGTATATTTGGCATGAATGTGAATATAAAATTTCAAAAAAATAAGTTGAACCTGATTTTGAATGTTATTTAAACCAAATTTTATCAATATAATAAGATGGATATAAAATAAAATAAGCAGGTTAAATCAATTATATGGGCATTAGGGAACTGTTACTCTCAGAGAGTTTAAAAATGAATCTTAAACTCTTAAATGGAAGAAGAGTGCATTTTCTTTCATTTCTTTTTCTGATGAAAAACTCGTTAGAGGTTTGCTATTTTCACAATAGAAGCATAGCAATTTCTATTATTAAAGAACATAAAGCGATATTATCCTTGCTCTGTGATTTCATAATTCCATCACTTAATAAGAGATTACAGAGCAACCAAGACTGTTCCTAATAAACTGGGCATCGGTCTTGCAGTTGGGAGGCTATTTTGTATTGCTCTCTTTTATTTGAAATGAACTTTGATGTGTTTAGTGTGCACATTTTTAAGAAATACTACCTGAATCAAACCATTACTTTTCTATTCACTTGACAGACAGGCTTTGCTGGCTTTGCTTTTAAAAGGCCTAAAAACCACACTCAGCTCCCGCAGGGACAGAAACCCGTCTGCACCATCAGCCGCGAGGGCTGCGAACGCCTTCCGACGGCAGAGAGGCCAGACGCGAAACAACTGCGGGAGCTCGCCACCCGAAGGCCACCCGCAGGTCAGGGCGTTTTTATTTTGTGTCTACTTGACACCACATATTCATGTCAAAATACAGGGAAAAAAATCAGTCTACAAACTGGCTACTGTCATAAAGCGGCAAATTGTTATAATTTATAACAATTTTTTCACTTGTGTTTTTCACTTTTATCTTCCTATTTCCTGCCTCCAAATATGTCCCGAATGCATGTCTATGGTTCAGACCACAACGTAATTACACAAAAACACAGTGACTGCTGGTGAATCTTTTTCAGATTATTTGAGTGCAGTCCTATTACTTCTGCATTTGCAAAAATAAACTACCTCGTCGCCTCCTTGCCGGCCACGGCGGCGCCTCGGCCCCACGCCAGGAGGAGGCCCACCTGAGGGGCCCGGGCTCCCCCACGTGGGTCCCGCGCGGGAGGGCCGTCGCCGGGGGCCCTCGGCGAAGTATCTCTAAGTCAGTACGAACCTACCAAACTGCTGCTTTCAATGCAAAGCTTAGAGCCAATGCTATTTTCAAAAATGAGTCTTAAATCGCCAACAATCACCTAAAAAATTAGAGGTATTAAAACCAGTCACTAAGATACCCATTGGCATGGTTTCAGTCTTGGCGGCCTCACCGAGCAGATGCGCCTGCTGTTTTTAGATCTCTGACCTAAGTCTCAGGCACCGAGAGGGAGCAGGACAGGAGCGATCCAGGCACATTGCATCTCATGGTGGTCAGTTAATAAACAGGAGTCTAGACTTAGAAATGTGCCTCCCTCCGTGAACCCTGCGGTGAATGCTGGGCCCACACCCAGTGTCCCCGAGCTGCCGGCCTGAGCGTCCGCGCCGATGGAGGAGGCCTGACGCGGCCTGTGGGGCGGACGACCTCAGGGCAGGTGGGTGAGAGCCGCGCTCGCGGGCGGCAGCCCGTCGCCCGGTCGTGGGCAGCGTGGGACAAGGCCCGCCGACGCGGGCGGCGGGGGGCAGGCGGGGGCAGGCGGGGGCAGGCGGACGTCCCTCGCTGGGCTCTGCTGACCCTGAACCTGGGAGCCCCCGTGAGGCAGGGTCACAGCCCGGTGGCCCCCGGAGGCGCGATGCCCACCAGCAGGCGCACGTCCGGGCCCGCATCACTCCACGCTGCACTCTCGCGAGCTGTTTACATAGTTTCACTTAATAAATAATGCTTCAACGAGGCTGCATTGCACTTCGTGAATTATTCATTTCCCTTCATTATGGGGAGAGTTTCCAAGCTAATTTCCTAATAATGGAAGTCCCAGTCATTAGTGTAAATTAGCAAGCATTTGTTCTAATTGGACAAAAAACTAAAAACAATAAAATAAAGTCAAAGCAAGCAAGTTGGGATGAGCGGATACGGTACCTCGGTTGTCCTGTTCACCATCATCTGAAGCAGTTGTGCGGGGAGAAGAGGAAGACGTTACACATTGCAAAGCAGGGAGCCAGGCTGCCTGCTGCAGCCGGACCCGCCCCGCACGCCGGGCGCCGACCGAAAAGGCCCTCACACCGCCGCACGGCCCATCTCTCTAACCCTGCCCTTACTATTTGTACTAGAAATGAAATAAACAGGTCCATTTCGTTGTTGCAACAGCACTGTCTCACTGCTCTGCTGCTGTGCCCCGCGGGGCCCCTTCCTCCTGAACCTCCTCGGAAGGGAACCCCCGTCTCGGACAAGCAGGGCAGCTCTGCGCGGCCCCTGCGGCCCCTCCCGGCCGCCCCCGCATCCAGCAGGCCCTCCCTCCCGCCCCACGTCCGGTGCGGCCTCACCTTGGACTGCACGTCCGCGTTGTGGTCGTTCTGCAGCAAGAGCGCGGCCGACTTGGTGTCGTCCTTCCGGGCGGCGATGTGCAGCGCCGGCAGCCGCACCTTGCCCTTGGTGTCGTTCTCCAGCAGGACCGCCACGGCCTGGTCGTGGCCTTGCTGCAGGGCCACCGCCAGCGGCGTGAAGCCATCCTGCGGGGGCAGAGGAGAGTCTTCCCTGACCCGTGGGGGCCGGGGATCTGGCGACGCTTCCAGGGACAAGCAGAGCGGACGGAGAGACTACCCGCAAGGGCCGGAGGAGGGTACCGCCGGCCGCCCGGGGACTGGGACGGCCCCGCAGGCGGGGAGGGACGTCGACGCCCCGACTCCCACGGCAGGGCCGCAGCGGCTCCTTTAGGGCTGTCGCTGCCGGCCTGGCACGTTCGGGGTCCCCAGGCTGGGCACCGGAACACCCCCGAAGAGCGCACCTCCCCGCTGGACTGGCCCTTCGCCAGCGGGGACGACCCGCCGCGGCCTTGTGTTGAGGTTCTGCTTCAAGCCTGTTTCGTCCGACATGGTGGCTGCCCCCGCTTTCCTCTGCGTCCCATTGCGTGAAACACCTTTTTCCAACTCAAGTGGGAGCAGCGACTTTCAACCCTTCTCATCTCACGGCACATAAACCGGTCAGAGGGCAGCCCCGGGCGGGGCGTGGCCCCGACCTCCGCGGCCCCGACCTCCGCGGCCCCGACCTCCCCGACCCCGACCTCCGCGTCCCCGACCTCCCCGACCCCGACCTCCGCGGCCCCGACCTCCCCGGCCCCGACCTCCGCGGCCCCGACCTCCGCAGCCCCGACCTCCCCGACCCCGACCTCCGCGTCCCCGACCTCCCCGGCCCCGACCTCCGCGGCCCCGACCTCCGCAGCCCCAGGCGGGGCGTGGCCCCGACCTCCGCGGCCCCGACCTCCGCGGCCCCGACCTCCGCGGCCCCGACCTCCCCGGCCCCGACCTCCGCGTCCCTGACCTCCCCGGCCCCGACCTCCGCGGCCCCGACCTCCGCGGCCCCGACCTCCGCGGCCCCGACCTCCCCGACCTCCGCGGCCCCGACCTCCGCGGCCCCGACCTCCGCGGCCCCGACCTCCGCGGCCCCGACCTCCGCGCCCACCGAAAGGGTGTTGTTTGCCGGTCTGACAAGAAATCTGGGATGATTTTGGCTCATCCACACTGGACGGCTATTGCTGTGTCGGCTGCTGTCGTCCCCTTATTTGACGATCTGAGGGGAAAGGGGCCGGTGCCCCTGACCAACAGTCAGGTATCGCGTGTTTTAAACATGCTCGCGGCACATGGGCTGCGAATCGCTGCTGGAGAGACTTCTGTGGACACCATTTTCATCAGCGCACCATGGGGTACGTGCACGACCACAGTAAGAACGGAATTTTTAAATGAGAACTGAGTTTTAAATAAAAGGTGCTTCTTAGCTGAGGATGAGAAACAGCAGCCGAAATTCAGAACTCTGTCTGGCACCCACGAAGCGCTCTGGGCAGGAGGAGACGACGGCCCATGGATGGAGCGGGGTCTCGGTGCCGCGACCCCAGACCGAGGCATGAGCTCGCGCACGGCACGGGGACGCGCCTGCGCGGCGCGGACGAGGCGAGGACGCCCGGCCACTGGACGGCAGGACCGAGGGGCTGAGATCGAAGAGCGGGCGCTGCCAGCCACTCACCTCGGTAGCAGTGCTCTGGTTGGCGCCGTTTTCCAGCAAGTATTTCACCACGTCGATGTGGTTCTCCTGGGCAGCCATGTACAAGGGGGTGAAGCCATTCTGAGGACAAGTGATAAAAAAGACACTTTCAGCCATTCGTGCGTGACATTTCAACTGGGGCGGGGCCCGCGGCAAGGAGGGGACAACGCCGTGGAGCGGTGCAGCCCAGGCCACGCGGCACGCGGGGGAATGGCACACGCCTTCGCTCCCGCAAAGCCAGACACGTGCGGGGCGAACCCACGCCCACAGGCCGCTCCTAAAAGAACGAGAAGCACTTCCCCGACTCCCTGCCTCTGTTTTTGTACCAGGGACTCACGTGTCTCAGCTCCTAACACCTGTTACACGAAAGATATTTCCTCTCTTAATGTCTATTTATTCTACGATGCCTAGAACGCTCACCCCGTATGGTGAGTATGTGAAATAGTATTTCTGTTACGTATCAATTCATAAGCTCTTCACACACAACACTGTTATCTTGCGTGTACGCAGCGTACTTATTGGCACCCTCAAAGGTGTAAACCACTGCTCATTCCACCGCAGGCCCAGAGAGACCACAATCCGACTGAAAATTAAAAATCTGTATTTCAATGTTCTGAATGAAGTGGCAAGGTTTAAATTTTTTTTTAAATTCTCAGTCAAGGATACGTTTATTGGCTAGAAAAAGAGACAGAAGGAGGGAGGGAGGGAGGGGAACACCCATGTGAGAGACCCACTGATCGGCTGCCGCCCACATGCACCCCAATCGGGGATCGAACCCACAACCGGGGTATGCGCCCTGACGGGGAATCACACCTGTGACCCTTTAGACGACGGACAACGTCCCTCCCACGGAGCCGCCCGGCCAGGGCGGGCCTGTTCTCTCAGGAGGCCCGTCCCCGGAGCGCGCGGCCCTGCGGGGGCTGCCGCCCTCCCTGGTCGCCATCGGCTCCTGCGCATCCTCCACGTCGCGAACCGGCCTTGGGGAGCCTCCCAACATCACCCCCAGCCTCAAGGTCAGGACGATTCAAATTACTTCCCTAAGTGGATCCAACGCACAGCTGCAAAGGATGTAAAACCCAGTGGGTCCTAATTTCAGTCACAAAACAAAGACTATTCTGGGTGCTCTGCGGGGGCGGTTAGGGCGAAGGAACACGAGGTGCAGTCAGACGCTTGCCGGGCAGTTAAGAAGGCATTTTATTAATTAAAATACTGCACAGAGCTTCTCAGATGAAGCACCTCTGACAAGGCCTTGCCAGGTCACGAGACTGTGCACTTATTCCCACCATCTTCTTCTCCCCAAAGGTCCCCCCTTCAAGGGCCCCCCACCCCCAAACCATGCGATAACATGACAGTGAATCATGTCCTGAATCTTTCCAGGGAGGTTCAGTCTATGGAGTTTCATCACAAATCCGCCATTCAGACCACTTAACAGACAAGACCACCGTCACTCCCCGGGGACACGGCCCCCCAAGGCGCGAGTGAGGCCGAGCCCGACGGACACCCCGCGCACGCTCTTCCGCCCCCGCCGAGCCCCCGCCCCCGCAGTGCCATCCGCCCGAGCTGAGCGGGGCTGACGGGTGGCCCTGAGGGGCTGGAGTGGCCAGGTCGAGGGCCGCCGCCCCGAGTTCCCCTGGACCCAAGGATCTTCCAGTTTCTACTCCCAGTGGCGGGCAGTTGAGGGTGGCAGGCGTGAGGAGAGAAGAGACTGGGCCGCCCATTTGTTACCTAACCCTATCGGCCCAGAGGCACAGGGTTATGTCTCCACGTCCCACTCACGCACGGTGAGGCAGCCGCGGGCCTCACACGGCCTAAAGCGTGGCGCTGGGATCTGAGCCGCACAGACCCGACGGTGCCTTGCCGTGTCCGGGTACAGCTGACTACCAGGGGCACCTCGGAAAACACTGCGTTCCCACCGCCTCTACCACAGTCCCCACTTTCGGCTCCTTGTGGACAAATCGCTGAGAAAACACGGGAACTCTTCCCCACATTTCAAGTTACTCACCCCGGGGCACCCTATACATCAGCCGGAACTGATCTCCCTAAAAGCCGCTGGAGCTCAGCCTGCCTGTTTGAACATCACATCCACGGACGCCAAGAACATCCCCACTTATTTAATGAAGTCGGAGTCTGTTTCTCTCATTTGCAGTTGAAGGTGTCCTTGCGGACCAGGCGGCCACACTGAAATACACCCTATACGATCAAGGCAGCTCAAAAGAAAGGCTTTTCCGGGAAATCCAGTGTATCACAGAGTGATTCACAGACACAAAAGTGACCCATAGACACCTCTGCAGAAAAACATGAAGCAGATGTTTAAGGAGGTCAAACTACAAAAAAGCAAATGGGTCATTTTCAGGAAACACATCTGTCCTTCCAAGTGACGAGGCCTTAAAATTGTTTTTCTGTATAAATGGCAAATACAAACTAAGGTATCAACTGGCAGGTTTTCTTCCACGGCTATTTTTGCACATATAATGCTGACCATTATTTAAGTTGTTGACAGAAATGGCAAGTCCATCTCTCCCTCGATGAAGCACGTTCCCACTGAATCACATAAACCTGTATAACAGTCTCCGTGAAAGCTTTTATGGTGTATATAGAATAAATAACTTTAAAAATAAAAACTGAAACTGAATTTGCAGATACTGTGCCCTGATTACTCTCCATAGGAGCAATGAAAATGTCTCAATATCAGAGATAAAACTTTAACATAAAGTTAAGAACGTTTTAATAGTAAAATTGAATGAAAATTAAGTCCCTGATAATTTTCTTTCCATAAATTTTTCTAGACTTTCAAATTGCTGAAAAACCGATGGTTCAGGTTTCCAGTATGTAGTACCGTTTGCTTGGCACACAGGGCGAACGCTTTGGAAATGCGTACTTCGAGCAGCTTCCTGACGACCCAGTAACTGAGGCGCAGGAGGCAGCGTGTCACCCCAGAAGCCCAAGCCCTGGCCGCCGCGGGCGAGGCCGTGATGCTGAGAAAATGGAGAGGTAACAATGATCGGGGGGAGGGTACCTGGATCGCCTCCCCATGGGGTAAAAACCCTAAAACTGCAACACCCCTTTTGAATTAAGCCACAGTCACAATGTAACTCCTCACTGTTTTATTATTTTGAAGTTGAGTAAATATACTAAGGACCAAAGAATTTTGACTCTCCAGATTAAACTACTCAAATAAGCTGTAATTCTTTTACCTCTCTTGCATATTATACCAAAAAAGTATTTTTAATTAATGATTACCAACCAAGTCTCTTCTTTCTACCCAACTGTCTCTGAGAAAATAAAATGCTGGCCCAAGTCTTTTAAAACGCACCTAACACCCTGACTGGTGTGGTTCCGTGGACGGAGCGCCGGCCTGCGAACCAAAGGGTCGCCGGCTCCACTCCCAGGCAGGGCCCAGGCCTGGGTTGGGGCCAGGTCCCCAGTAGGTGGGCACGTGAGAGGCAACCGCACAGGGATGTTTCTCTTCCTCTTTCTCCCTTCCTCCCCCTCTCTAAAAATAAATAAATAAAATCTTTAAAAAAACACACACGCCTAACCCCTCCAAACGCTCACGGCTCATGTGGACCAACGCATCCAAAGCCGCCTTTTTCGTAACCTGGCGACAGCCACGCCTCACGGCCCGAGCCGTGTCCACAAACACGGAAGGGAAGCACACGGCGTGCTTTTAATGCCCACACCGCCTCGGAGACCCTGTATGTTTAGTAACAAGAAATTCTCGCTTCCCTCGGCAACGTGGATTGTTCTTGCCACTTACTGATGAGAGCCCTTTGCACGTCGGGTCAAAAACTAAAACACACGGTGGAGAGATGAAGACCTGACCACACCCACTGGGTTCAAACGTTTTTTTCTTAATTTCCCAAAGTATGAGTTGCCTTTTCTTTTACTCCCCCACATTTGTTTCTGTTTTCTCAGTTTCTCAGCCCGATGCACAAGGGGCTGGTGCAGGAGCTCCTGGGCCGCCCGAGCACGGGGCGGTGTCCCGACCCTGCCGCAGAGGCCTGTCGTCCGGGGCGGCCCGGGGGGGGGCCCCAAAGGGGGGGCCACCGTGCTAGTCCCAGCACCTCGTACTCTCCTCCCACCAGGCTGGCCCGGCCGCACTCAGTCCCTTCAAAATGCACTCATGTTGGACTCGGATGGGCTTGGGAAGGGATGGAGACCAAAAGGTGACAAACCAAGGTCTAGATTGGATGATGTTCAGCCTTTCCAGGCCACGTGTCCCCAGATACGAGCACAAAGACAAAATGTAAGTGTATTAATTAAAATTCAAAACTGAAAAACTGCTTTATTTTATTGGAAATGCAAAATTTATCATGCTTTTCAGTTTTGTATGTGCATTTATGAGACGCGTAATTTTACTGTGGGAATTCTACTGGGACAGGAGATGTAATTCTGTTCCATGCGAAGCGCCTGTCATTGCTCCGCGCCCCTAGGAGAGCAGAGGATGGGGAAGGCCGGTCTGTTTAGAACATGAAGGGCACACAGGTGCTCCCGCCAACAGGGAGGTTTTCCGCCAGACGACAGCGTGTCCCTGCACCTCTCTTACCCCTGGTCAAACGCAAGCACACGCCTTCATCCTAACCTCAGAGACTCTGAATTAAAATAGCAATTTTCCCAATTTAAAAAACCGAGAACCTGATGGAGAAAAACACCGCTCGTATACAGTAAGAGGGGAAAGTGCTGAAAATAAACCCTCTTCTTGGACCCTGTGAACACGACTCCCACTTTACACACTGTGTGTGTGGGGACAGAACAGAACATCCCACTGTGAGTTCTCTGCTGAGAGCCAAGGACGCGCCGTGGCCATATGGCAGCCTCCCGCGGGGTGGGCACGCGGGCCACGGCGCCTGCTTCGGGCTCTGCACGGCCCGGCTCGACCGCCCGCCACCACCGGTGGGTGCGGGCCGAGGACGAAGGGACTACAGGAAGCCGGCCTGAACCGGCGTTTATCCCTGCGCGTAGCGGGCACATGCGCCCTGAAAACCCTCAACGGGCAGGTGAACGCCATGTAACCCTGCGAGGGGCATGAGTGCTGGGGAGTGGAACGTGAAAGCTCAGGCAAGAAGTGCCCCCCCACGTGCGTGTTAGAGACAGGCAGCCCGCTCCCGGGACGGCAGCCCGGGACTGGGCGGAGCAAGGGCGGCGGGCGCGAGACAGGGCGGGGACTCAGGAAAAGCGGGCGGCGTCGGCGCGGCCGCGGTTCCCTGCTCCCTGCGGCGCTCCGCGAAGCCCGCGGGGCGGAGGGACGCAGCCAGGCAGCGGGACCCCCTCACCGCACGCCCACTGCTGGAATGGGCGCCGCGCGAGGTTTTAAAAACTGAAGGAGGGAAAATGCTTTTGCAGAGCGACACTGAACCCGCCTGCGTAATGCCTCTGTCACAGATGTCACTGTCGTCTGGAAAAAACCACTCTCCTTTCCAATGTTCTCAAAGACACGACGGCAGGCCGGGCGCCTGTCCAAGTCCCGGTCAGGTCCACTGGGAGGTCCCGCCTCCTCGCAAAGGCGCAGCGTCACGCACGGTCGGAACGTCACGTGGCGGAGCAGACGCGGGAGGGAGCTCGGCCTGGTCTCCGCCCCCAAGCTGGCCCGCCCCCCGGCGCCGCCCGTTCACCCGAGAGGCTGCGGACGGACGCAGTACCTGGGACTGGGCGTTAATGTTGGCCCCTTCCTTGACGAGAACTTTGACGACTTCGGCCTGTCCGGCCAGGGAGGCGATGTGAAGAGCTGTGTTCCCCTTCTGTTTGAAGACACAAAATAGAAGACGCTATCAGTTCCCAAACCTTGTAGAAACCAACCCGTACAGGCCCGTTCAACGGGGCCGGCGCTTTCAGGCTGCTGGGACCTGTCGCTCTGTCGAGGGAGCGGCCGACGGTGGGGGCGGGGCGCCTGTCTTACTGTCAGGACAGGGACCTCCCCCGGGCTCGGCCGCTCCACCCTCGGCCGGGCCGCGCCGCGGACCGGGCGGCCTGAGCGCAGACCGGCCCCCAGGGGCTGCCGGGGGCTCCGCCGCCGCCGCGCTCCACGAGCGTGGGCTCTGATCTCCAACCCGACAGCTATGACCTAGGGTCGGAAGGGCACCTGCGCTTTAAAATATCAGTAGAGTCTAAGGGAAAGGAGAAAAGGAAAACGATATAAATACTTAACCAATCCAAGAGTGGCTGTTTTAATGGATATATTACATTATGGGCAACTAGGGAAATAAATAATTTGATACATTCAAAATGATAGTTTTTGAATGTTTGTTTAACATTTATTGGATAGGGTCAAAGACTTGTTCTTAAAAATGCTTATACTGTCTTTATGTCCAGAGTAAGAAATCGGTTACAGTGAAGTAATAGCTTCACTTCTTTGGAACTGTCAAAGAATTACTGGTTTTGTTTTTCGGTTTCCACGAGAATCGCTGTGCACCGCGCTGGGAGCCCGGCCAGGCCACCGCTGGGCCGCTCACGCCTGAGGCGCTGCAAGGCCAGGCGCACGGCCGGTCCCCGGTTCCCTCCAGCGCCCGCGGTGCCAGCAGCGGCCCGGCCCCGCCCCCTAACCTCTCCGCGCGGCCCACGACCGTGGATGATCCCACTCCAGCCAAGGCAGTTTGCTTGATTCTGATTGGCTACTGTTTTCTTCCAAATTAAAGTTTCACCTTCTAAAGCCAAAGGTTTCTCACCACTAATGGTATTTTAAAAAATATCTGTTGTTTCTGCGATGGCTCCCCAATGACGAGGTTCAAATACATCCCAGCAACACAGAATCAACGAGGAAGCGTTTCGAGTGCACCGAGCACCTGCTGCACGTCCCTAAAAATGAGTCTAATTTCTTTACGAACTCCTCACGGGGACAAAATTTCCTTTTATCATAATCATTCAATCGATGATCCAAAATCTCCTTTCCATTGGAGTACAAGGGAGTCTCTCTATTCTCTTACTAAATTAAATGAAGACATGACAAAATACAACACTTTAATTAAAGCACGAACATTACTTGTTCACTTTCCTTCAGATGTTTACTACATCCGCTTATTTTTTTAAAAATGAGTTCACCTTGGGGAAAACAGGCGCTACTGTCCACAGGGAGTCATGTTAACGTAGACATTGCGTGACTCAAACAACAAGGCCAAACTGCTGGAAACAGGCGGGCGGAATCCCGCGTCACGCCTGCTGCTCCCCGCGTGACGCAGCCCGGGCTCTGCCGAGCGGAGCGCAAGAGCCCAGTTCCCGTCCTGCGGCGGCAGGGATCCCGGGGGCGCGCAGGGCCCCCAAATGCACGCGCCGGGCCGGAGGCCCCGGACCACGCGCGCCCCTCGCCCGCACAGCGCCTACCTTGGTGGCGGAGTCCACGGAGGAGCCGCGGCCCAGGAGCTCCTGCACCAGCCCCACGTGCCCCTCCTTGGCCGCCAGGTGCAGCGCGTTGAGTCCATTCTGCGGAAGAAGGAACGAGGCCTCAGAGCGGAGCCCGCGGCAGGGGCGGCGGCCCCCGAGCACCGGGCGGCTGCGGTCCCTGGGGCCTCTTTCCTTGTGCACCAGCCTGAAGCTACTAAGTTCAGAGAGACTGATTTCCAGTGTTTTTGGTTCAGAGAGGCAAAGGGGTTCTAAGGGAGAAGCAAAGTACACATGACATAGTTTCTGTCCCCAAGAGCCCAAAACATTGATTATTAAGCCCCTGACCATCACCTGTTCCCTCGCAGGCCCCTGCCTGTGGCTGCCTCCCGGCCTCTGGCTGCTCTACGCAGAAAATCGGGCCCACGCGTTACGGGCCTCCTGTCTGTCTGACGCACGTGAGGGAAGTGCCACAAACTTCCGTAACTTCCTCAGCTATGCTCACTGGGAGGAGGCGACTGGGAGACATGAGTTCCCAGAAAATACCAGAAGGCGCTGGAGAGCAAATACACACCAAACGGTCATGAGAGACCAGAGGGAATGACCCCTGGGCCCCCGCCCGCCCCCTCGGTGCTGCGCCACCTAGGCCAGGAGGTTGTCGCGAGAGGAGCTGCGTGCCCGCGAGAGGGACACCGGCCATCAGGAAGCTGTGACGGTCTCCCTCTGCCGTCAGCATCGACGACTCCCGTGAGGAACCATCTGCACAGCAGAGGAAAAGGAGCCGCTGCAAAGCAAGAGGGCCGACGGACAGACAGACCGACCCCCCGCCCAGCTCCCACTCCGAGTGCCCAGCGCAGGCCGCGCACAGCGGCTGACCTGAACGCACGGCGCTCGCTGCGGTGGAATCGAGGGTTGGTTAGTTTTACGAAGACCAGGAAAAGCAAAGCAAACAGTGGGGCATCTTTGTCAGACACAATTTAACTGATTTCACCATGTTTTTGGTGGGTATCCACAGGTTTCCGATGCAGACGCATTTCAAAACACGATGTGAAATAAAGACAAAGGCTGTACTGCGGGGCTTTGGGCTTTATTTTTTGGTGATACTTTCGTACACACTCGTGCACACACACGCATCTGTGTGTGTGTGTGCATCTCTGTGGGGGGAGCGGCGCACACGTGTGCTCTGGGTGGCAAAAAAGCTAAGGCAGTTTAGGGGAGACCAAGATGCGGGGGCACCTTGGGGAAACCAGAGGTCCCTTCAGGTCCAATGAGGAACAGTGGACGCTCTGAAGAGTTGTTCTGAGAGAGGGGTGGGCTTCAGGGCACCAGTCCTTGAGGTTCCCAGACTCGGTCGCTGCTGTGACACAAATAAGAGGAGAAGCAACGGGACGACGGACGGCTCTTCACTTCGATGACACTTCGTGACCCCCAGGTGGCCTCCGCCTGTGGCCGCGCCCCAGGAAGGCTTCCGATTTGGGCTCCCGGCCCCTCCCTCCCAGGCAGACGCAGGCGATGTTCCCAGCTCTCCGGGCCGCGAGGCGCCTGCGTCTCGGCTGGCGCTGTGCCCCTCTGCCCGCCTCATCCACTCGCTTCCGTGGCTGGACTCGAGACGCGGCTGCTTCCCACGACGTAACCGCCCCCCGGGACCTCGGTTTCCAGCCTGCCGCCCTTCCGCCGCCCCTCACGCGCTCGCTCACCGGCCCAGCCCTGCAGCCCCGCGCCCGCTCCCCGCCCCGCAGACAGTCCCTCTCGAACTTTACCTCCGCGCCTTCCTCCCCGGCAGCGAGCTCCTTGCTTGCCTTCCCTGGCTCAGCCAAACCAGAGGCCTGGCCACGAGGAGCTAACTCCCGGGGATCCCTGGCCCCCCGTGGCTGCAGAAGGGCGCGGGGCAGTGGGCCGTGCTGCTCGGGGCCCGACGCGGTCGGCGACCCGCTGCTGGCTGGCCCGTGCCCACCTGCGACGCCAGCCCCTGCCACCCTCCGCTCCTTCACGCGCCGCGCGTGGCCTTGACTCACAGGCGCTGTAAGAGCAGAAGCAATTAGAGCTCTCATCACACCACAGCCCTCACGGCGCCTACCCCTCCCTGACCCGGGGTCCACGAGCCTCCCCTTCCCAGACCGGCCACGCTCCCGGCCGAGGCCGGCGCCCGCGGCCACACTGCGCTGAGGCTGGGCGCAGACTCCACGCAGGGGCCTCACGTCCTTACAGGGACCGGCACCGCCTCAGGGCTGACGCAGGCCTGCTCTGCTGAGCACGCAGCGGGCATCGAGCTGAGTCCTTGCGGCCGCCCCAGGACGTCCCTGCAGGGACTGTCTTATCCTCCTCCGGGGGGCAGAGTCCTGGGGACGCTGGCTGCTCAGGGCCACAGGGAAGTGGGCAGGGCGGGAACCTGGGTTCCGGCCCACATTTAAGGTGACTTCCAAGAGCGCCTGTGGCCGAGCCGTGACCGCTGTGTCCACACCGCTCGTGCCTGAGGCTTAGCGGGATTTGCTGATGCACAATAAATTTTTTATCGAAAGGTTATAAAGTGTACTTTTAAAGTCTGGCTCTTAACTTCCTTTATGACATTATTAGATTATGAACAATTACTAAATAAGAGAAACATAAGTATGTGTGAGTTACAGAAATAGAGAGCAAATGCTAAAATTCACTCTCTTTTCTGAATGTGTAAGAGATAATTAGACAAATAATTTACTAATTTAATCGTTTGGGGAAATTAAAATTTAACAGATTTGTAACCACTTGGAAAAAATGAAACCGTAAAGGTTTTTATTAAACAATATTGTCTTGTGCCAAATTTCTGAATTTTTCAATATTCTTTCAAGTGATTAGAAACCAAATGGTATTTTTGGATTAAATTTCAAAATCCTCACAGTAGTTACGAGTCCATTTCACAAAGAAAGAAATCTCCATCCAAACTGCAGCTTGAGGACCGTGGCCGGCCCCCCGCGCTGGCGCTGGCGCTGCTCTGGGGGCGCGGCGGCCCCGGCCTGCCCTTGAGGCGCAGCGTGGCCTGCAGGCGGCCCCGTCCCGCGTCGCCGTGCTCCCTGGAAACGCAGGCGTGCGGGCAAAACGGGGTGGTTTTTCTTCGCTTCCCCCACAGGGCACATCAGCGCTGAGCTGTCACAGAGTTAAAAACAGCAACCCCTCTGTGGACGGGCGGCCCCTTCTGCCCTGCCGGGGGTCTGAAATCACGTTCCGCTCTGCGATTGACTGGAGCTCTAGTAACAATGGTAAAATCCTGGGGGCGGTGCCCTTTGACCTAGAAGGTCCTTGAACCCCCTCGCATGGTGACTGAAGGACGAACAAGGGTCTTTCATATCCGCCACGGCAGATTGAAGGCGAGGGCCAAGCCCGACGATGAAGCACCACTTCGAAGGGCAGGTGCGCACGCCCGGGGGCAGCCTTGTCCCGGGGACACGGACAGACCAGGGGTCCCGGCGGGGGCGCCGCTCGGGGTCGGCGCGTGTGAACTCGGGCGGATGCCGGTGCACCTGCCGTTTGGGTGGCGGTCACTTGCCATTTTTGGTGGATTCTTGGTGGATTAGATGTCGTAACTGCAATGAGCGCAGGTTCACCATAGAAAGCCTTTCATATGTCACAACTGAATCCATGTCGCGACTCCATCTGTGCAAGACTGAGTGTGTTACTGTCGTCTCGTGCTGGAGAGCAGAAAAAATGTCACCTTCTGACCCGGAATGACTGGAGGAAAGTGAGAAAGAACTTAAACTCGAGCTTGGTCGCCGCGCTCTGTGGGGTCTCCCGGCACCATGCCGCCTCCTCACAGAAGCAAGTCTTCCCGTTTACAGCAACGGGCCAGGGGACCGTCGGCCACGATGAGGACAGCATGTCAGGCTGCTGGCGACTTTTTCAGGACGCACGACGTTGCTGGTCGTAAAGCAAACTGAGTATTTACGGCTGAGAAATTATTTTTCTAAAGGGACCCTAAGATCTTTCATACAATTAAATATATTGTCATACTTTTGTGATAAGTGGACTTGGTTTGACTGAAGTTAACTTTATTTTTTGTGGGTTCCCTCTGGCTTTTTTAATGATAATTTTTACCTAAATAAACCAATAGTTCCATTACGTATTCTCTAGCAAATTTAGAAAGTTAATGAACTGATGTTAAAATATGGGAGATGTATTTCATTTACTTTAAAAA
Source organism: Pteronotus mesoamericanus (assembly GCF_021234165.1). Classification (NCBI taxonomy): domain Eukaryota; kingdom Metazoa; phylum Chordata; class Mammalia; order Chiroptera; family Mormoopidae; genus Pteronotus; species Pteronotus mesoamericanus. Next base: position 21,760,232 of record NW_026555064.1, read on the forward strand.
GCCTGAAGTAACATTAAGATTATAAACGATTTTATATTCAATATCATAGTCTTTTTTTGCAGGTCGTTCCTACATCGATGTGAACATTTGGACATTCTTTCTCCATTAAAGTAAGTAATGTCCCCGAAGTTTAAATTATTTGCCCAAAAGAACACCAAGAACATGGCAAACAAGATTCCTAACGGGAGATCAGAAGGGTAGGAAGTGCAGGCGCAGGACACGAAGATCCCGCGTCTCGGGGCAGAGGGCCGGTGCCGGGGCTCGGGAGGCGGGGGCCCCATCTCAGCGACACAGGGAACAGCGGACCGGCTGCAGCCCCCGGCACTGGTCTGGCAGCAGGAGGGCGCCGGGGCCAGGGCAGGGTCACCGTCTCCTGGACCGGACGCAGGACCTGACAGCTCACAGCAGGGGCGAGCCGTGGCTCTCGCCCGCTGCCCGTCCCCCTCCGGCCCCACAGGAGCGACACACAGGGCCGGGGCGGCCGTGCCTGCCACGGGCGGCGTCGACGGCGAAGGCCCGCTGCTCGCCGAGGGCCGGCCCGGACCCGCGCACCGCAGGCGTGTGCGCACGCCTGCCACCAGCACGCGGCACGGTCGGCGAAGTGCTGCGGCCCCGAGGGGCCTGAATCGCACAGGACTCAGCGTGTCTGGGACCCAACGGCATCCAAGGCGCAGGCTTCTGTCCGAAGCCCTTACCAAGAGGGTGTGATGAACAAAAATTCCAAACGCGCCATCTCAGCCCATGTTCCAACCTCTTCCCGCTCCGTCCATGTTTTGAAACAATTAGGGGGAAAAGGGGAAATCTTTATATTTTATCCTCTTATTTCTTCATCCCCAGTTGTAACGATCAGTTACCACAGGCAAACGCCCTTCGGCAGAGAAGGAACCCGGTCGGGCTGAGTCGCCGGGGCCCAGGGAGACGCCCGGCACCGGCCTCGGTCCCCGCCCCCGCGCCAGCGGCCCGGGTCTCATCCCGGGCGGAGCTGCCCTCCAGCTGCCGCCCCCGATCCGGCGCCTCAGCAGTAACAGCCCGACACACACGTCTGAGGCTGCGGGAGGAGGCGACGGGAGGAATGACCTTTCCCCGTCTGGATCCCTGGCGTTTTAGTAAATTCAGTAAATTCAGTAAATTCAGTAAAAGCACCAATGTCCAGGGGCCGAGGGCTGCGTGTGCAGGCGGCTGCGTCCCTGCCGCACCCCCCACCCCCTGCCCCGCCCCCAGGCGTGCCGTGCTCCTACCTGGTTGCAGGTGTTGATGTCGATGCCGCCCTTCAGGTACTCCACGACTTTGTCCAGGTTGCCGGCTCTGGCGGCGCGGAGGAAGCTGGCATTGCTGTCCGACTGCGGGGAAAGGAGAAGACCCTCCGTGAACGGCCGACCGGGTCAGAGCACGCCCACCACTCCCTGCCCGCGGGACGGCCGCCGGGAGCCGCTTCGACACGGGGCTCACGACGCTCGGCCGCGGCGTGTCCCCAGAGCTGCTGAGGGGCGTGGGGGTCCACGGGGGCCCTACCAGAGGGGGAGGGAACTGCTGATGTGAAAACAGCCGTTACCCCCGAGCACGAATTTACCCCCTGCTCCCCACTCCCTGCGGCCCCAGGATGCCGGTGCCTTTACACTGAATTGAACGTTGGGCAAAAGGAGTCAGGAAACCCAAAGAACTCAGAGCGTCTGCGCGTCTTATTTCTCCGCCTTACGGGCTGGCTCTCAGACGAGCCTCGGTGTGGTCCCCCGGGGGTCACCTGTCCTCGCTACAAAGGCCAGAAGGCTCCGAGGGGCTGCCGGGGCGAGGGCGGCGCTCAGAGCTGTGGCCTGGGCCGGGCCGGGCCTGCGATGCCGGCGACGTGGGGAGGGCAAGGCTGGATTCCGACCCGTCGACATCACACCCGACGACACCCTCCCCGTAAAGACGACCACTCTTGGCGGAGGCTGCTTTCTGGGTCCCCGCCTTCCTGATCCTCCTCCCAAAACTGGACCCCGAGGGGACCAGCTGAGCGTTCCCCACCGTGTGGCGGGGAGAGCCGCCCCCGAGACCCGGCTCCGGCCCTGCCCCCGGCCAGGGACCCGGAAGGGACGCCACGGCCCACAGAGGACACACGCGGTGCGCTGGCCGCCCACCCAGGGCCGCCCTCCGCCAGGCCTGACACCCGCGCATGACCCAGCGGTGGCTCATCCGCAAAGGTCTACTCTGCGAAGCTATTTCATGGTCTGCGGCGAATCCTAAACTTCCAGAAGAGTTTCTACCTTCAGGTTTCTGGCCACAGCACTTAAAAGTGAAACATCAAACTGGTGCACCCCATCGACATTGCACAAGAAACATTATTTACTATAAAACAATAAAAATTAAATCACACGAGGTCACAGACAGAAAGTACCTTATTTCCCGTCTACGGTCTTTAGAAATACATCTATGTGCTGTATGTACATGTCTAACCACTATGCTTACACTGTATGTCAACTATAACTTAAAAAATAAATTTTAAAAAATTTAAAGGAAGATTGTGCCTAGAAAGTACTTCCATCTTGAGCGCGAGGCCCAGCAACGACAGGGGACACCGACGGCGCGTCTGAGCGCACCCGGCCCCTAAGGCGGAACGGCCACATGATGACGTCACCATTCCCCAGGGCAGAAGGGGCTCAGTGTCCAGGTCACAGCGTTCGCTGGCGGGAGACCCCCCCCTCGACTCCTGCCGCTGGGCCTCAGAGCATCGAAGCCGCGTTACCACGGGCCCTACCCTGCGGGCCACGCGTCTGTCGCGTTTGCAGACAGACCTTGGTCACGCCCCTGGTCTGCACGTTCACGCTAAATCCCAGCGCTTGCCTAACGGGGTGCCTGCCCTGGAGAGCGAGCTCGCGGCGGGACCCCTGCCCTCGCCCCCCTGGCCGCCCGAGCGCCTTGAACAGGAGAGAGCTGCCTGCGAGGCGGCCCACGGACGTCGGGGCCGCAGGGCGCCCCGCGCGCAGAGGCCCGTGACCCGCCTCCCCGCGCACACTGCGTTCCGTGCGGTCACACCCAAGACCAGACAGGCTGCTCGGCCGCGCCTGCACCAACGGCACACGTGCCTGGGGCCTGGCGGATGAACTCCCCGGGAGACCCTGCGGTGGAGGCTGAGGGGGGCGCGTCCGGGCGGCACCCCAAGACCCCCGGACCCCTCTCCAGGCGCTGCTTTTGCTGCTGCATAATAACGAGTTTTCGTAACTGCTTTTCTCTGTTCGGAGTCAAGCTTTCAAACAGCAGGAGCAAAGCAGAGGCTGACAGCCAGCCCTGGGACTTCACCCCCAAGTCCCGGAGGGGCTGGACCCCCAGGGCCGGAGCGGCTGAGGTCCCCGCCAGGGACCTCGTCTCGGCTGAGGCTCTGCAGACTCTGCTCTAAGGCAGATTCTTCTAGAACACCGTGGAGAGGTTTGGTTTTCCCAAAGTGAGAAAATGCACTGTAAATGCACATTGCAAATGCAAATGCAAATCAATGAACCTATTATAAAATGGCCCCAGAACACAGATTTCAGGAACAAAATTGAATGAAGGCTTCAAAGTTTCCACGTAGCTGCTGGCAGTCTGAGGGAAGGAGCTGCTCCCGCGCCCGCGGCCCCGCGGCCCCGCGGCCCAGCCCCGGTCCGTCCAAGGTTAAAGCACCCCACCGAGACGCACAGAGCTGCGGGGAGACTGCCGTTCTCCCTGTGCAGCCACAGGGGGCCAGGGATCCCCGGGAGTTAGCTCCTCGTGGCCAGGCCTCTGGTTTGGCTGAGCCAGGGAAGGCAAGCAAGGAGCTCGCTGCCGGGGAGGAAGGCGCGGAGGTAAAGTTCGAGAGGGACTGTCTGCGGGAGCGGAGGCACAGGGAGAAGGGAGCGGGCCTGGGCGCCGGGGTGGCAGACGCAGCGGTGCGCACCACACTGCTTCCCGCTGAGAAGACGCAGGAAGCAGTTTGAAGTTCCGTGCCGGGGCGGGGTCGGGCGGGGGGACCGTGTGCTTCCGCCGCGGACGGGTGTCCCTGGGCTCTGGGGGGGCTGGGGGCGGGGGCGCTGCCCACAGAAAGGCTCAACAAGGAGAAGAGGAGGCAACAGCAGCCCCTCCGGGAAGGTCTCCGACGAGCGCCAGGCCAGCTCCTCCCGCTTTGCCGCCCGTGTCCCCAGGGCTCGCGAGTCCCCGCACGGCCGCCGCAGGCCCGCAGAGTCCGGCTGCGCCGAGAATCCGTGCGCCGAGCCCCACACGTGTTAGTCAGCCACAGAGGGACATCGCGACACTTGTCCCTCACAACCCTGGGGTATCTCTAGTTCTGTGCGTTTTCTGTATCCAAATGGCTACAAACCCCCCGCAGAACTGACATGGGCCAGGAGCAACCTGCAGTCGGAGAGTCACACTGGTCCCCTGGAGCCCAGGGCACAGCCATGGGGTCCAAGGACCCTGTGGCTACAAAACGCGTAACCTCTGTGCTTCCGTGCCAAGGACGGCCCAACGAGGAAAACGTGGGCGTGTTCCTGCCGCGGAACCGGTGCACCCCTGAGCCCGACGTGACACGCTGCCCGTGCCTCCGGGCTCGGCACTCAGGGCTGACAGGCAGAGGCGGCCTGTGCCTGCCTGACGTGTGTGGTTCTGCTGTGGCGCAGGCGGCGGCCAGAAGCCAGGTCCCAGGTGGGACGGCACGGGCCCGACAGCCAGGGCCCCCGGCGCCACAGTGGGCAGACCAGCCACGGCGCCCAGGCACCCGGGCTGGGGCCTGGGCCCATGGCATCAGCAGGGACACGGCGTCAGTCCCAGATGCAGCCCAGGCTGCGTCGGGGCCAAACTTCCCCTTCGAGCCACTGACAAGAGCTTTCAACGGCTACAGCGCAGCCTGCCACAGACGCTGGCGTGAGCGACTGTCCGGGACGACTCGGGTCTGTTATTCTGACACAGGACGCAAAGCCCTGACCGTAACCAAGGTAGCAACACGGAGGTCGTGGGCTTTTTACCCTGTGAGAGGGATGAGTGTGTCCTCAGGCTTGAGGACACGCCTGTCGTGTGTCCGGCTCCGCGATGCTTTTGCTGACTGGTCAGCGGAGGCAAAGCTGGGCTCCTTTGGGGGTTTAAGGAATTCACAGGCTTTCTTAGGGTACAGTTATTTTTCTGTAAACACACGGCTCTTACCGGCCACCCCCGAGGTCCATGTGTGTAGAGACACAAAGACTAGGCTGCATCCGACAAACTGGGGGGACGGTCGTAACCTGAGTGTCGTGGAATGAGGGGCATCCCACAGTCCCTCGGGGCGGCGGCGAGCTCAGCGCCTGCTCAGCAAACCGCGCGACCTCTGGTGCGGGTCTGTGAGTCTCGGTCTCCTCATCAAACAGCAAACGGACTTTGTCGGGACAACTTGAAGGTGCTCAGCCCCGTGACAGGCCAGAGGCCCTCGCCGAGTCTGTTCAATAATCGTGGTTTTTCTTGTAAACGATAAACGCGAAACAACGGCCAGTCCGAGCGTCCGGGCGCACGGCTCATCGCTACACGTCTCCCCCAGGCCCAGCCCTGCACGCGCCCCACTGCTGCCCCAGGGACGCCCGCCTCCCTGCAAGCCCTGCCTCCTTCGGGGGGACCCCGCACTCCCGGCCAGGCCTCCCGCTGCCCCGCAGGCCGGCCACGCCCGTCTCTGCCCCCAGGCCGCGGCCCCTGTCCTCTGCCCCCCAGGCCGCGGCCCCTGTCCTCTGCCCCGGAACAGCCGCACACGCGGCCCCAGCGAGGCTGCTGCCGCCCCCACGACAGGCACGCGCTGCGGTCGGGTCGCCGGTGCGGGCGCCGGCTGCCGCGCTCAGCGCCTCCTCGCCCAGGCCCGCGGCAGACGCGGTGGCCGCCACGGAGCTCCAGGCCACTGCGTGTGGGCCACAGTCCCAGGAGAGTTACAGAACAGCAAAAGGCTGATGTCACGAAAATGAAATTCTTTACCCAAACTGGGGGGAAATGTTAAATAAACGAATCGTGCAAATAAAGAAACTAGGGAAAGAGGAGGGTATGATAATCCTGCGGATGCCAGCGATGAAGAACCATGTTCCGGCCTTGCTCCTGGGACGCAGCAGTGAGTCTGATATGGTAGAGAAACTACAGTAAAAATATGTGACCTCGATGTAAGAGAAATGCAGAGTGATCTCGGGCCAACGCTCAAACCAACAAACGATGCCAAACCAAAAGCACGAGCCAAGGAGGAGACTGAGAATGGATGCGCGTCCCGAGGCCGCTCCAGGCGTGCTTGACCGAAGCCGGGCCGGAGGCCGTGCCCCGGGCACACGGCCCCGCGTGGCTGTGCGGAGGCGCATCCCCCACACGGCGACCCCGGGGCCGGGGCCGGGGCCAGGTCTGCAGGCGTCTCTGGAGCTGCTCGTTCTGCGGGACCGTGCGAGGCGCACGTGCCGGTCACCGGCAGGTGGGAAAGGAAACGCGGTCTGAGGGGTGAGCCTTCCCTTCTGCGAGGGGCAGGGAAGTCTGCAACCGGACAGAACAGCATGACAAATTCTGAACAGGAATTTAAAAACAGCTGGATTTCGTCCCTGCCTCTGCCCTGCCCCACGGGCTCCCCTTTGGGGACGGTGGGGCTGACGGTGACACCGGCGGATCCCAGCCCTTTCAGGACTGATGTGAGAGGCAGTCCCGCCGCAGAAGAAAGCCCTGCCCCACGCTACCTTAAATTTACATTTCTCCGTGAGTTTATTTGGGCTTATGAGTAAAACTGGAAAATTCACTGATCCGAAACTTGTGGCCTAACAGCACAATAAACTCCAAAACATTTCTAAGTTTATTTCCAGAAGAAAAAAAAAATGCCACGGACCTGTTTCTGTTTTTCCCCTCAAAAAAAGCGTATTATAGAAATATAAGTTCTGAAATCTTAAGAACTGGGTGTTACCGGTTGTGATGAGCACACGCGAGTGGCTGAGTGAGGAACGTGCCGATCGGGACGAGCGGGCGGGGAGAGACCAGCCTCAGGGCGCCCGGCGGGGGGCAGGGCCCATGGCGGGTGCCCCGCAGGCGGCAGCCACAGGACGGAGCCGTGCACTGTGCTGAAGACCCTGCTCGACCCTTGGCACTGGGGACTAACTTTTTTGCCCCGATGTGAGAAATTCTGAGCAGCGCACAGCGTCCGAGGGAGAAGCCGGGGGCGTCTCCGCCTCTCCATACGGTTCTGTGTCACATGGTCATGCGTGCGCCCGTCTGAAAACGCCAATGGAAAAGTTTCATCAGCGACCAACAGGTTATAAGTACGTTATTGGATTCAGAGAAGTCAGGTTGTAATTGTTTTAAAAAACCGACCTGCTTCCATCCAGGGCCAACACCTGTGTTATGAGGGACCGAAGGATTTTAAAAAGGGTGACGCTGCCGTTGGTCGTCACCGTTAAAAATTTTTCTGAGCCCTGGAGTTTAGAGTGGATTTCTCATTCCATCCCTCAGACCCCCAAGTCACGTCAACGCACGTTCTTCTTTGCCTAAGGAACACCTATCAACGCACCAAGACATCGCCTGTTCCATACTTTTTAAAACTATGCTCTTATATTTAGTTTTTAAAGCCCTTCTAATTTATTTTCATGCATTACATTTTTCTTAATGATTCTTAAAAGGTGAAAAAAATGGAATTCACTTGTGTAAGTTCAAAATGTTGGAGGAATTATTAACTTCATTTTAAAGAATGATCTACATTCTAAATTAACAAAAAACATTCATAGAAACTACCTTTTAAACAAGGTAGCTACTTCTTAGGAAATGCGTTCACACACAGCAATGCAGCGAGCACACGGAGTTACTCGAGGGTACGGGAGAGCTCCCCTTTCTGGCCCCTGGGCCCACAAACTGCTCTGGAAGTGCAAGGACACCCAGCCATCGAGGGGCCCGCCCACCCCACGGGCCTGGGCTGGTCGGGCAGCTGCCCCGCACACCCGAGCACCTCTGCCCTGCGGTCCCTTGGCCCCCCGACCCCAGCTCTGGCCTCTGCCACCGCAGTGCAGCCGCTGCCGAGCGCGCACGCCGGGCGCGGACGCTGGCTCCGCAGGAAGCATTTGCGGGTCTGCTCCCGGGGGGTGTTGGTCTGGCCGCTCGGACGGAACTGCAACGCTCCTAAATTGAGAAATGTGTCCAGGCCGGAGGAAGAGCCAGGACAGGGCACCCCGCAAGGGCCCACGTGCCCACCGCCCCCCCGACGGTCGGGCCCACATGTCCGGCACAACCCTCTGCTCCTCCCGCTGAGGGGCCCCGCACCTCGGGCTCCGTGGTGTCCCTGAAAGAAGCAACTTGCCATGAGGCCAAGTTCCCACACGGGTGGATCCCGACGAGCTTCTCTCTCCAGCAACATGAATATCATACTGTTTCAGAGAGGCTTTTAGCCCCGCCCCCAGAAAACCACAATAAGCCTTTGTAACCATTTCCAGGAGCATTCCACGGCTCTGAATTATTAAAGCCTGAAAGTCAGCTTACACGTCTGACTGTTCAACTTTAAGCCTCTGCGTGGAGGATCACCGCCTGGCTGTGAGCAGTGCGAAGGCCGCTCCCGGACGTCGCCCGCTGCTGGGCCGAAGCAGGGCTCCTTCCCACCCCCCCCACCCCCGCGCACCTGCGCGGCGCGGGCACGACGCGGAGACAGGCGAGGCTCCGGCGGCCCCGGGCGGTGGATGTGAGCCGCCCACCGCAAAACAGATGCTCAGCCCTGGAGAAAATTCCAAATCACAGAGACGGCGCCACCGCTTACTCCCAAACGTCGCTTCGCAGCTGAAGCCAGCCCAGCGGGCGGCCAGCGTGTGGGGAGAGCAGGCCCGACTCCGAGGCGTCGGGTGGGCGGATCCCATGGCTTCACTCCACTGCCTTCCTCCGGGAAGTGGGGGGAGCCGACCAGTGCGGGGGCGGGGCGGTGCCAGGACCCTGCCTCAGCCTCCCTCCGTCCCTGTGGCTCAGGACTCACCCGCGCCCGCAGCTCCGTGGGGTCCGCACTGTCGCAGCAGCCGTAGTAGTCGGGGGCTGTGTCCGCCTGCTGCGCGTGTCCACGGGCCCTCACGCTCCTCCCCGAGTGGCAGGAAGGGCAGAGGGCAGCATTGCCCATTTCGCCCGCAGCTCCTGGTCAGGGGGCCGGCCCTCGCCCCAGGCTCTGTCCAACCTCCGGGGCCTCACTAGCCGGGACAGCGCGTGCAGACGGCCCCAGGCTCCCCGCGCGCTGCCCCCGCACGCCCCTCACCACTTCTCCCCATCTGGCCGGCGGGCTGGTGTCAGGAGGCCTGAGAACTGCAGGCCGCGTTCAGTGACCACTTCCAATCCGGCTGCCTGGCTATTTTTACACCTACCCGGCCAGCTATGCGGGTCGGGGGAGGGGGCGGTGTTGTGTTGTTTTTCACCATGTGAGCAGCCTGCTCCACACATGGCCTCCACCTCCCGCTGGCTGGCCTGTCTCTCAGGAGACGCACACGCCTCAGCCCGAGCACCGCCCGCCCGTTCACGCACGGGGCGCGGGCCTGCACACCCCCGCTGGCCGGCAGCACCGCCGGACGGTCGCCTCTGAGTCTGCTGGGGCCCGGGGCGCCCGCAGCTGCCCTCCCCATTCCTAAAACTCCCCACAAACGCAGGGGTGCGGTGGTGGCCCGCTCCCCGCCCGCACGGATGTTCTGGATTTGATAAATTACCCATTTCCCATTAGTCACGATTAGGCCACATAAGAGCAAACTTTTTCATTCAAACCTAATTCCTTTTCATTTTTAACATTCTGAAAATGTTTTCCCCAGCTTCATGAAAAAGACTCAAGGATGGCTTTCCACGCCACACAAGCAGGCTCCGAGACCACACTGCAGGTTTTGACAGTCGTGGTGAAGTCAGGACTGTGTCAGGGCAGTGATGGGTTAACCTCTGCTTCCTGGGGCTCTTCTTCAACTTGACCTGTAATTGTTTCAACGTCACTCTGACGCTCCCGCGTTTGCTACGCGCGGTGCCCGTCTTCTCGTCTCACTGCTCAGCCGCGGTCCAGGCTGGGATTTTTGCATCATCCATCCACACGCTGTACGTTAAATATTAAACGTTTAAGAAAGGTACTAAATTGAAAGCAACCGTTTGGGGAAAACAACGGTGGAAGATACTGAGAAACTGACCACATTACACTTGACAGAACTTACCTTTCCAATTACTCATTTTTGTAAATTAAAAATGCTTTGTGATTATTTTCTATTTTGTTTATTTTTTTACTTTTACTAGTATTTATTTTATGCTGAGTTTACTCCTGGGCCATAAGCTTTTGTTTCTTCAGTTTCTTCTGGGATATTTTTGTCTTCTGTGCAACTTCCTCTTCTGGTTTAGGAACAATCTGCTCCTTTTCAGTGGGATCATCTCAGTGTGGCAGGGAGAGCGCGTGTGTGGGCTGATCCGCCCATGAGCCCTGTGAGTTCTACGTCGCGTCTTCGGAGCTTTGTTCACCTGGATGTGCTCCATGTGCAGAGAATCGACGTCGAAAGCCTTACGCTCAGCAGCACCCCCTCAGCACTCCTTCGGGGCCACCGACCCGGTGTCCAGCCCGCTGTTTGGCCTGGGCACAGCCACCAATTCCACCACTGTGCCGACAGAATGCGACACCCTGCTTCTTTAAAGTGACATCTTTCCGATACTTGGTGGCTTTTCGACTGTGCACACCCCTGACGGCCTGGGCAGTTCCACGCGTGTTCTTGAAGGGAAGATGAAGATCTGAACCTCTTGATTTGGATGACTTTGTGGGGTTTTCTGGGTCAAGTGAATAGCGAACCATCTTCAGAGACCACCTCTGGTCGCTTTGGGGAACAGCTGTCATTATTTTTAAACTGAAACCGCCAGCCCTGAAGGGGGCTGTCCCTCCCCGTGGCTCCGGACCGGAGCGGCGTCCAGGGCGGGGCTGCAGGCCCCGGGCACCGCGCCGGCCCCCTGCAAGTCTGAGTGCGCCTGGCCCTGGAGGCCGCCCGCCCGCCGGACACTCTCGCCGCCAACCCCGCCCCACACCCAGCCTGCCGGGGCCACCGCCAGCATTCAGTGACCGCAACGTTCCCACCGCTCAGCTACAGGTGGAGGCGCCGCTTGACACCATTTTTAAAAACTTATGACAATGATGGGGCATAACTTCTCCGGTCGTGATCAAGAGAAACGTCACCTACACGTTGTGAACGTCGAAGCTTCGGGTGAAAGTGAGGCGAAGACCGAGCTTCGAGGCCGAGTCCTTCCTGCTCCTGAAATGCCTGCGTGTAGACGGCGCAACCACTCCCCCGGCCAGGGCCGCTCGGACAGAGGCGCCCGGACGGTGGGAACCGCTGGGCTGCCACGTCTGCCGGCCGCTCGCACGCTCTCGGAGAAGAGTGCGTTGGACTTCCCGCCCTCTGGAAGGTTCCGCCTCACGACGTCTACGAGCGCTGGCTCTTGAACACACGTCGACTGTGTTACTCAGAACGGGCGCCAAGGCTTTGCCGGCTGTCGAAACAGGTGCACTCCCCCCACCGCTTTCGGAATCTGTTAGCTATTTTTAAAACACGAATATTCATTTAATAGTCAACATTTAATATGCAACTGCCTTCGAGCAGACTCATGCTGCTTTACAGAGGCTGGAAGCAAATCCGGAAGATTCCCTCTAGCCTCCCCCCTTTACTCTAGAGCTGAGATCCGAAATCGGCAGCTACACATGTGGAAGGAGCACTCAGCCGGCCAGCGGGGGAGGGTGTCCCCGGGTGCTGGGGCCCTGCCACGCTGTCACAGCGCACGTTGCCTCCTGACGCGGCCACCCAGCGCCCGCAGGCGAGCAGGGACCGGCCCCGACCCGTCCACGTTCGCTGTCTCCTCCGCACTCGCCTGAAAACCCTCTTTCCCACAAAAGCCCCAGCTCCGCCTAGGCCAGTCCTGAGTCTGTGCCCCTTTGGGAAGGAGGGCGCACAGGGACCAGCCCTTGCTCTTGGTGCACGAGGGTCTGTCTCTCCCACGGACTTTCTCGGATGCACAGGCCACAGCGTTAAACATTTGTTAAGCAAATGAATAAAAATCCACAACATCGATACCTGACTGGACCGTAGGGGCTGGCGGCCCCTCCACACACACACAACGGCAGAGCCAAAAACCCGGAAGCCCTCTCGGTGTGGCACACCTCTATTTTATTTCTGGATTTGCAGTACACATCCCTTGTGGCCTTTGAAAAATATTAACAACATTTGGGGTGAACTTTTCCAGAAAAAAATTTGTAGTGCTTTGTTAAAAAAGAAAAAAAATGTTTGCAAAGGAGACAGAGTGTGACCCAGAAAAGACAGGTGATGCCTCTCAGAAAACCTCCCTCTAAGCGACTGCATCCAACCTCCCCCCGCTTCCTGCTCGTCAGCGGAACCAGGCCTCTCTGAGCAGGGAAACTGGCGGCTCCTGGAGCGAGGTGTGGACACTGCGTCACCAGGTGTCCCAAGTCAGGCCGCAGGGTTAGTGCCGGACGAGGATGGGCACAGGAAGCGCGAGCACACACACCGGTGCCCTGCGGCTGCCGGGATGCTGTGTGCGCTGACGGACGGACTCCAACCGTTGACCCGGACGCCGGCATAGCTGCGAAACCACCACCGATGAACAGCTCCGCAGTCCGAGGCTTGCTGCCTCGTCAAGCCCAAGGGACAAAGGGGTCGGAATGTCCCGGGTTAACCCAGAGCAGCTGCCAGCAGGCTCGTCACGGCCGCCTGGGCACTGTGGCCCCCTGTGGCCTGCCGTTCCGGGACCAGAAGGCAAGGTGAGCGAGGACTGGGCCACCCCCTGCCCCCAAGGTGCCCGTGGCCGCTGGGGCGTCTGCGGACCTCGGGCGGTGCTGCTCTCTGGCGGGGGGGGGGCAAAGTCGCCCTGTGCTCAGAGATGCTTCTGAGTCATTAGGGCGAATCGGTCAGAAGGGAAATAGTTGCATGTTTGGCCACAGTCAGAGCAGCAGCCCTGAGCTTGGTGCATGATGTAGAATGTGCTGCGTTTTTGCTTATCCTACATTCCCCCTGCACCTCGCCTGCTACTGCCTCGATGCATCGCTGCATTCAAACCCGGCCAGGTCAAAAGCCCAGGAGGCCTGAGAACAAAGCAGCTTCCCCGCTGTGTCTCCCAGAAGCAGGAAGGCAGGTGCCACGTCCCTGGGAGAGCAGACTGGACAGTCGGCCACCGCGGTTTTCAGCTTCACCGAGGAAAGGGGCAGCAGTGACCACAGAACCGTCAGAAAACCAACCCCTGGGAGGAGAAATAACTGTCTGACTCCACAATTTAACCTGCAGGGGAGTCAAAAACCATCTCGGCGTGAAGATCCTGAGCCCAGGTTGGGGCTCTGCCTCCTACACGCCTGTGGGTGCACGTGACCCTGATCAGACCTGGGCTTTAATTTTCTTTATAAAATAAGGGATCTGGACTTGGTGGATGCTAGGTCCCTCCCAGCTCTGAGGGTCTTTGCTTCTGTGAAACAGAACATTTGGACAGACGTCTAACAGGAGCGGTACAGCCGCTGACGCTGGAGGCCCGTTCAGTTCGCTCTCGCGGTGGGCAGGGGGAGGGAAGGGGCCCAGGTGTCCTGGTCTGCATCCCGGTCCCGCGAGCTGTGCTGCCCGCGGCAGTGCTCTGGGCCCTCGGGGGCCTGGGGGGGGGGGCCCGGGGACCGATGACAGTTCTGCCCGACAGGAGCTCCTGCCCGTGCCCCCCCATCCGTCTCTGCACCTCCCGGCCGGACGCCAGCTCTCACCTCCACACAGGCGGATGGAAACAGCTTTGTCCTGCGGGACCGTGCGGACAAGAGTTTGCAAACCAGCTGCACAAGCCTGTTGGGGTTTTCGGCCTCAACCACCTCACTTAACCTGTTCGTAGAGGCAAGTAGTACCATAGTAAAAATACTGAAAAGCCATTTTGCCAGAAGCCAGGAAAGTGGCAAACTGGAAAGTTTCGCTCAGAATCATGGAATTCATTTCCTCTCTCTGAGTTGTCGGGTCATTCAAGGATCCCTATCACGGATGAAAGAAGCGAGGGAAAGGGTCTCAGTCTGAACTGTCACGTGCAAAACAACGGTGAGAACACTGCACGTGGCCAACCTCTGAGTGTCCTTTGCAGATCGTCATTAATGTGCAGGGTGTGTGTTACCTTGGCTGAAATCAGGAATCTGCTTAGGTTACACTCCCCTCTCCCCATCATAGCCATAATTCAAGACTGATGATTTTGGAGCAGTGTATTTATCTGATGAAACTAATATTTCATTACTACTATTGTGTGCAAAATTTTCCACGCCAACCACATGAAACCAAGGACGTGTTCTTCTGACTTTGGGAATCACTGACCTGTGGAAATAAAACCAGGACCTTCCGGGCAACACGCTCTTCCCTGTGTTTGGTACATTCACTGCAATTCATTTGGCCGGGAGTTAAACATGTATTGATTTTCACCAGTTGGCTCTGTTATACAACTGGTCAATCAGAAAACTGTTGCATAATTTATAGACCGACGCTGGATTCCGGGTGTGAACGCGCAGCGTAACTTCTCTGACGGGGGTCAGGGGAGGCGAGCGTTCCTGCTGGTGCCGTGCACAAGCCCGTCCCCCCGAACCACACCACCAGCTCACCCACCCAGCCCGACATTCCTCCCGCCCTGCCCCCCCCCCCCGGGACGGCTGCCCGCAGGCTTCCCGCCCAAAGGAGGGTGCTGCGTGACGACCGTGCTGACGATGCAGGGCGCCCCCTGAAGGCCACTGCACCCCGTCCCGCCCCACGAACTGGGCCCTCGATGACCACACGAGGGACAGGGAAGAGGCTGAGGGCGTGCAGAGCAGCGCGGGGCGGCGACACCGGGCTCGGCCACGTTCGCTGGACGGGGAAGCACAGCATGAGGCAAACGGGGGGCCCTGTGTGGCCCTAGTGCTTCTGAGAGGCGGTGCGCGCACGGCGCTCGGGGAAGGGCGAGCGCCCCCGTGCAGACAGGGCCAGTGATGAGAACAAAGAAGCGGGAAGGGGCCCCCTGCAACCAGGTCCTTTCTGAAGCTGAGGCGCGTCTTCCGTTCACTAACATCGGGCAGGTTGCTGACAGAGGCCGCCTGACAAGGGCTCTGAACGAGCACACCTGCCGATCGGCCACAGGAAGGCCTCCTGCGGGAGCGGCCTCCTTCTCTGAGGGGCCTCCACGGGAGGCCGGGAGCACGGCCCGGCTCCGCCCTGCGCGTGCCCGCCGCCGCTCCTACGTGCGTCCCGCCGAGTCTCGCACGCGCTGCAGCAGTCAGACACCGTCCTCAGCGTTCGGAAAGATCCGCAAGAAAGTACAACCCACCGCTCCAAAGGAAGCCTTGTTATCAAGCCGCAGGAAGCCCCAGCACTAACGAGGCCGGAGCGCAGGGTCCGTGACCGAGGCGGGTGACAGAGGCGAGGGACTAAGAGTGAGTGGGAGCCTGCTCGTGTTTCCCGGTCCTTCATCCGCTCAGTATTGGGAAAACGCTTTCCTCTCATGGTTCACAGGCATCGAGCTACACGCATTTACAGTCTTGGCTGGTCCACTCACCCGAGCGGTTCCAGAGAAATAGAAACTTTTCACCAACTTTTTGGGTTATCATATACAATAAGGAGGGTTTAATGGTTTTCTTTTCCTCACCCAAGGACATGTTACTGATTTTAGAGAGAAGGGAGGAGAAGGAGAAGAGGAGAAACATCGATGTGAGAGAGAAACGTCAGCCGGTCGCCTCTCACGGGCACCCCCACCGAGGTTCAGTCCCACAACCCAGACCTATGCCCTGACCGGCCTCAAACCCACGGCCCTTCGGTCCGCAGGACAACGTCCAACCCACTGAGCCACACCAGCCAGGGCGAGTGTTTAATATTCTGATGCCATTGTCACAAAAATTTGCCCACTTGTAAAACGGCCCAGGACAAGGTGATCCTATATAAGCTCAAGTATTTTAATCTATTGCTCTTAAAGTATTTTAAAATAATAATTTCTCAATAAAATAAATGTACGCACACACTCCCCTGAAATTAAGCAGAAGACAGACATTTAAAATAAAAGCCAGGCTGTGACCAGGCGCTGATCAATCAAGAGTATATTCAAGTTCAAACTAAGTATCTAAAACTCGTTCAGGTTGAAGCAGACACAAGCATTTATCAAACTGCCCTCGAACCTGACTCACTGTGAGGACAGCAACTGCTTTCCTGGGTCAGTTATGACATGGAGCCCAGTTCCCCCAGCTCTGCCCCGCTCACCTCTGTGATCGGAAGCTGCTGGCGTTCATTTGTTTAAAATTGTGTGTGGAGTGTGCATTTAATCAAGAACTGAATTAACTACAATTATGAAATGATAAACTAAATTCAATCTCTTTCAAAAGCTGTGAAAAGTTAGAGTGGCAAAATAACTCTGAATTTCATTGTCCAACTGATTGTGTGGGTTCTGTTGGGTTGGCCAAAAGGTTCACTCATTTTTTAAGTAAAAATGAAAGATATTTTTCACTGTCAGCAACAACTTCATTGAACAACATATTCACTGCGTAGTTCCACTACCTTCCACCATCTTTCAGGTAACTTCGTAATTCCATCTTCCCCAAACTTTTTATATTTTTGAGCAAAGAACCGATCCAAGTGCCTTTGGATCCAGTCTTCCAGGGAATTGAAATTTTTCTCCATTAAGAGAGTTTTGTAAAGACTAAAATAAATGGAAATGTGAAGGTGCAACATCTGGTGACTTCGGCGGATGAATCCAGACTCCCCGGCCAGGCTGGGACAGTTTCTGCCTGGTCACCAAAGGAACACGCGGTCCCTCCTCATCCTGATGGGAGAGTCTGCGTTTTCTATTGACTAATTCTGGACACACCTCATCAAGTGCCGCTCTCAGTTGGTCTCATTGGGGACAGTCCTTGTTGGGAGTAACTGCCGGCTCTTCCGGAAGGAGCCCCCAATAGAGGACTCCCTCCCAACCCCGCCATGTACACAGCGTCACCTTCTCTGGATGAAGACCGGCCTTTGTGTGGTTGGTGGTGGTTCATTTCAGTTGCCCCGTGATCTCTTCTGTTCCACATTATTGTCAAGTATCTACTTTTCACCTCACGTCACAATTTGTTTTAAAAACAGAACATTTTCATTACGTATCAGAAGAGAATAGCACGTGGAAATACGGTTAAGGTTTTTTTCTCTGAACATATGTGGAACCCAAACATCAAAGTGATTAACATAACGCAGCTGATATAAATGATTTTGAACACTTGATTTGGATATTTTGAGTATGTCAGCTGTCTCCCACATGGTAAAATGTTGATTATTCTCAATTAATTTCTTGATTTGACTGCTATCAACTTCAACTGGTCTATATGACTGTGGAGTATCATCCAGTGAAAAAATCTCCAACGTGAAACTTGGCAAGCTACTTTCAACAGTTTCGATCAGTCATAGCACCTTCTCCACATACTGCACAACCTAACAAAACTGTTTCAAATGAAGTTAAAGACTACTAGTAACTTCTAGTAGTTACACACTATTAGAGCCATCTTACAAAAAACCAAACTAACTTTTTGGCCAATCCAATATTTCAAGATTTCTCTAGAGCAAATTTATTCTTTGTACCTTAAAGTATACATAATTATTTATAATCATTCACATGTTATTCATATTGGAATAAATATCCTGATTTTATATCACTTGTTCTCCCTAGAAAATGGGAGAATTTTTCATGTTTTTAATTATGTTCTATTTTTTTTAAGACAAGAGAAATTTCACAGGCCATCAAAACCCGATAATGTAAAAATAAAAACATTATAAAATCAATATCGTTAATTCAATGCTTCTAAAATTGCATCAGTGTGGTCTTGTCCTAGAGCTACAATGTCACCGGCCGCATGCGGCAGAGGAAGCACCAGCCTCCGCCCTGAACCCCTCCCGTCGGTGATGAGCTGCAGTACAGACTCTCCCGCTAACGTTTGTGTGTTGACTCTTTGGAGTCATAGGCTTATAAATCACGCTGTGAGGTCAGCATATGATTTATCTCCTCTGCAGAAAGAGAAGAAAGAAGAAATGTAAATATGGTCAGAAAATACAGATCTATCTCGAAAAATTGACTTTTTTCTTTTGAGAGCAGTTATTTAAAATGTGTTTAATAAACGTGTTTCTCCTTTCCACGAGTCCTTCAGAACCAGTCCTTGAACACGCTCAGGGCTCCTTCCTCAGCACAGAGCCAGCGTCGTCGTGCTCGGGGCCCGGTGCCGTGCCCAGCCCGGCCCGGAGGCGGGCGGCCAGGCGGTCCGTCCGAGCCCAGGCCGCCCGGCGCACTTGCCGACGGCCTCCTCGACCAAAGACCAGGTCTCTGCTGGGCGGAGTCCTGGGCGTGCCGCCCCCTCCCCGCAGTCTCCCCTTTGCCCTTCTCTCCGGTAGTTTCTTCTGGACGTTCATAAGCAACCAACCCTCCGCCCCGGACGACCGACTCCCTGTCTCTGTTCACAAGACGTCCTGGCCCACAGGGCCGAAGGCTGTTGCAGACACAGCGCCGTCACGCGACCGCCATGCTGTGCCACGTCACGCCCTCCCCAGACCTGCCTTCCCATCCCCTTTCTCCTCCGCTGTATTCACCGCCACGCGGCCAGGCCACGTCACTCCGGGCCACTCATCGATGACACTTACTTCCTTCGCCTCCCCAGTGCTTTCATTTCTTCATTCGTACCTTTACCCGGACCATGTCTTACCCTCAGTGTGAATGCCGGCCCTTGGTCAGCCACAGCCACCGACAGAGCACACTCACCCGGGCAAAGGCCCCTCCCCCGTCCCAGAAAACCCGGGACCCTCACTCACGACGAACCACCCTCAGCGCTGTGGCGAGGGCGGGGGTGGGGGGGGCGCCACCTCCGCTGCAGTGAGACCCAGCGATGCGCACAGGCCGTGGGGAAGGGGCGCCTGAAGTTCAAAGTCACGCCTCCTTTTTAAATGATCCCTGATGTCTGAAGTCGGACGGTGCAACCCCGGAACCCCTACGGCTGTGGCGTCTGTGTCTGACTTCGTGCTGTGATAGCTCATCAGACTCCAGGGCGACGTCCTCATCGGCCTGTCAAACTCTACTGGAAACACAGGTCGTGTTCTGTTCGGGTGCCTGACAAGTCCATCCTGACAATTCAACTTTATCCTAAATCCTTCCTTAAAAAGAATCATCGATGCGGGAATTCGGCTTCCATTAACCAAGGACATTTTAAAATGTCACTTTTACTGAAGTGCATCCCTTCCATTTTGCTAACGTTCGACTTTAGCTGCCTTGGGGCCCCCACGCTGAAACCCTCTCGACCACGGTTCCTTCCTTTTGCTCTGGAAGCCGACGCAGCTCAGCTAACTGTCCCGCGCCAAGACGAGGAAGGACGTGGCGACCTCTCTGTGCATCAGAAATCACGGAGACCTCGGCCCCTCGTCCAGCAGAGAAGAAACGGCTGTGAAGCCCTTCACGTGCCGCCCGTGTAGAGCCTGCACTCGACGATGTCTCGGGGACCTTCACATTTCAGGAAGAGACCGGGGGAAGGTGCTGAGGGGCCGGGGTTCAAGGCAGCTGACCGTGGGGCTCCCGGCCCGCGTGCGGGGGGTCAAGGTCAAGGGCAGAGACAGCCGTGCCGAGAGGGGAATTCCAAGTCCCACAGAGGTAAAGCAATCTCTGTGGAAGCCAGCAAAATAGCTTATGAAACTCTTAAAGAGTTTCATGGTTTTTATTAGTAGTGGGACTTTAGGATGCAAGTACAGTATATTAGCATTTAAATATCACTGGTACAAAGGAAGATAAAAAAATATTTCCACAGAAAATTTCTGTGTCCCATTCTCAACAACCTCTTGAATTTCCTGTGAAAACAAGCCACTGAGAAGCGCTGCTCACACCCTGTTAAAAGCTCCAGTTCTGCTTCCTGCCTGGTGTTGGCAGCGGTGCCCACGTCGCCCTGCCTCTCCAGGTTTGACTCAGGGGACTCACCTACGGCAAAGCTGAGCCTAGGGCATGAGAACAGAGGCTCGATGTTTGGAATCGGCCGGGTACCTTCCGCGTCCTGGGCGGCAGGGACGTGACCCGGGAGGCCGGCGGTCGCCATGCACTCCGCAAGCCGGTCTGAGCCACGGCCGCAGGTACCCGGCTGCTCCGGGCAGGGCCCGCCTCACCTGGCGCCCTGACACCTCCAAGTACATGGGCTTAGAGACGGGAAGAGCCGAGGTGCTCCCGGGCAGGCACGTCAGCCACCGCTGGACCACACGGTCCCGGACATGGACCGCCTGCCCGCAGTGTGACCGAGGCCCCGCAAGGCCAAGTGACCTAGAGGAGGCTGTTCACGCGCGTGCTCCACGTCAGCAGCGTTGCCCATTCGCTTTCAACTAAGAATTCGGTGTCAAGAACAAGCCAAGGTTACATACCTAAATATTGGGTTGATCAAAAAGTCTAAGTTTTTCTGTAAAATAAAAGAAAAAAATTTTATTTTGGCTGTCTTCCGCGTGGTAAAATGCTGACTGTTCTCAGTTAATGTCTCAATTTGATCACTATCAACCACAGCCAACCTCCCTGACTGCGGAGGGTCATCCAGTGAGAAACCTCCAGCACGAAGCTTCACAAACCACTTCTGACACGTGCGATCAGTCACAGCACCTTCTCCATTTCCTGCACAACTTTTTTTTTTTTTGCATTTCAGTTACATTTTTACCTTTCTTGAAATAATAAAACACAATATGCTGAAAATGTTGCATATTTTCTTCCATCTTCAACATTAAAATGGTTCCACAAAAATTCACCAGTTTTGGTAAGTTCTTTTTAAATTTTTTTTTTTTTTTTTTTTTTTTTTACAGAAGGGAGGAGAGGGAGAAAGAGAGGGAAAGAAACATCAGCGCGTGGATGCCTCTTGTGTGTCCCCTACTGGAGACCTGGCCTGCAACCCAGGCAAGTGACCTGACTGGGAATCAAACCAGCGACCCTTTGGTCCACAGGCCGGAGCCCAATCCACTGAGCCACAACAGCCAGGGAGATAAGTTCTTTTTAAATGCACACTGATATGACAGCCGTCACAGTACAATTTAACAGAACCGTCCCATGAAGTTAAAGGCAATTAAGTGCTACTAGAGCCATCATACGGAAAAACCAAACTACCTTTTTGACCAACCCCACACTCTACCAAGCCAGACGGCGGTGGGCAAGCGAGGGACGAGCACCCAGACAGACATGCGGAGTATGCCCTGCGCCGGCAAAGCCAACGAAAACGAGAAACAGAGCGGACTTGGAGGGGGACCAGCTGGGCTTCGTTAGCTGAGACCAGGAGCTTCCCGTGCAGAGCAGCTGCCTCTCGTGAACATCACTGGAGAAGCAAGCGTGGTGAGTACACGAGAAAGTTAATTCTCGCGGCCGAGAGGAAGAGCGACCCCGCGGCCCCACGCCCGCAGCACTGAGCCTGAGCTGCCCGCTGCCGAGCTCTAGCGGAGCGCCGCGGGGTCTTGGCCGGAGACGAGAAAAGGGGAGCCCACTGCTCCACAGCGCAGACGTGGAAGACGGTGACTCTGCGCCCAGCAGGAAGATGGGACGTGCTCGACACGTTCTGCTGCGGTGCCATTTCACACGGCACATGTCTAATGCCACCAAATGGCTGCACACACGTCCACCTGTCACCAAAAAGGCACTTCTTAAATCACTGTTTGACTCCCAAAGCATTTAGGAATAAAATGAAAACAGAGAAGAGGAGTGTGGCATCGGTGCCAATGTCATCTGTGATGCGCTGCCATGAACGAAGCCCTGCTCTGGCCATTTGGGTTCTGCCATAGGATACACTGCACGTGCCATTGCTGTAAATATTAATTCATGTGAAAACCCGCAGAAACACACTTACAGCAAAGAAACAAATTCAACTGTTTTGCACTTATAATTCCATTATATGTTTAAAATAAATCATTAAAAATATCATAATACAGTCTCTTTTTCTGAATGTGGGAGTTCGAGAGCGAAAGTTATTCTGAACGAGACAAAGTAACTGTGTCTCCTAAGTTTTTCTCTCTGTGAAGCCATACGCAATCGGTGAATTTGTCCTGAATTCTCCAGTTAAAAGCTGTTCACTCATAGCAACACTGGCCGCTGGAGCCGACACCAGGCTAGGCTGGTGCTGACTCTCTGTCGGTCGTGATTCACAAGATTTCTTCCAGATTAGCTCCCTGGATTCTGTAAGAAAAACCTTTCCCAGCTCCTTACCTATTTATTCTCTTATTCAATTATTTATTTCTGTTACTATGGACTCCTAGGTATTTATTTTATTCTATGAGTTAATATTCACTCCTTTTACTGCTTATTTTTGTTCAAATTCCTCTAGAGGAGCCACTGGAGGTTTGGGGGTGCCTCCGGGCAGACACACTCCACCTCTTTAGCCCTTGTTTACTGGAATCAGTCACTCCCCCAAGGAGCTGTGGTTCCTTCCATCGGGAAAAGAGACTCGGGAGATCGGGGCACGTGTGCACGTCGCTGTGGAAGCGCCAGCGGGTCAGGCCCCCGGGTGGCGGGGGCCGGCGGGCACACGCATGTGCACACGCTGCACATCCTCGCGTCTCCCTCCCGCCTCCCAGCAACAACGAGCGGACACCAACCCTCCAGGGGCGGTTTAATCCTTTGAGTAGCAAGTACGTTTCCCTTTCTTTTTCCCCACATAGAAAGGGGGGAGTTTGGTGCTCGGATAACTGATGTTATTTTGTGTCGTGCTTTCAAAACAGTTTCATTTTTGTCCTTGCAACGGTGACATCCCGTGGGCTTGTGAGTCCTGGTGTTACCGGTACGCAGAGGATTTGATAAAAACAAGGGAACCACAGCAAGCTTCTTCCTGCAAGATGGCTCCCATTAGTGTCTGAAACACAAGACCAGCAGCCGCACAGCTCTGTGAGGTCACCTCATCTCCTGAGGGCCCCGCCTCGGAACTCCCAGGACACTCCACCACCACAACAGGAACCACTGCCTTCCATTACTTCTGCCAGACAAGCGGTGGCAAACGCAAGAATTATCAGAGAACTTGCATCATGCGCACAAAAATAGACAACCTCAAATCCAACCTAATGGCCGCTAATTGTTGGTGTCTGTGGAAGGACCAGTCGTCCCCAGGAGCCTGGGAGCTCCAGGGACGGGGCGCTTCAGCCCAGACCCCAGCACGTTAAGGGAAGGAAACCTTAGAAAATCCACTGAATGACCTCGATTGTTTCCACAGGGGAAGGGAAGCAAGGGCAGTTCAAAGTAGCACAGAATCAGAACAAAGAGCTCGGCCGGCTCTCAGCTCCTCCTCGCTTTCCAGGTGAGGAGACCAAGGTCAGCACCAAGGTCAGCTCCATGGTTTGCTCGCACAGTGAGCAGAGAAACTCGAGCAGGGGTCTTCTGAACACGTTGGGTTCTGTTTTTGCTTTTTGGGGTGTTAGAAGTGTCTGGCAGTTTTGTGCAGGTAACTCACGCGCGAGCAGCTTGTTCCCACCGCCCGCGCCTCACAAGCGGCTCCCACGTCCATCAGCGGCCGCGAGGCCTTGACCCGTCGGCAGCCAGACGGGGCTTCAAATGCAGAAGTAAGATTTGATCTGCGTGTTAAAAAATAAAACTAAATTCTTTTCATTCATGTTTGTGGTGTCAATATAATTTATTTTTAAAAATTCAACCCAGAGATTAAATAGCTCCTTGGTAAAACAGACATTAGGAAAAACCATCATTATTCACATACAGGCATAAAAAGAGAGGTTATTGTCAGTCTTAATTCCAGCCTTTTTTTAAAACCATCTATAAACAAGTGAGTTAAACTGGCAATTAACAGGTCTCTATGCAAAATACATACATAAAGCCAAGAAATATATATTAACATGAGGTAACACTATTACTCCTAAACAAGTAATAACTATTGGGTTGGCCAAAACGTTTGTTTGGTTTTAAAGTAAAAATAAAACACATTTTTCATTTTCACCAACAACTTCACTACCTTCCGCCACCCTTCAGGCAACTTCATGATCCCATCTTCCCAAAACTTTTTATCTTTTTGAGCAAAGAACTGGTCCGGGTGCCTTTTGCAGTCTTCCAGGGGACTGACATTTTGCTCCATTAACAGAAAGTTAATGGAGTTAAACATTTCAGTTTAAAGACTGAAATAAAGGGAAATCAGGAGGTGCAGCATCTGGTGACTACGGCGGACGGATCAGGACTCCCCGGCCAGGCTGGGACAGTTTCTGCCTGGTCACCAAAGGAACACGTGGTCCTGCCTCACCCTGATGGGAGAGTCTGCGTTTTCTGCTGACCAATTCTGGACACATTTTGGCGAGTGCTGCTTTCAGTTGGTCTCATTGGGAGCTTACTTGTTGAAAATAGTTGTTTGGTTTTCCGGAAGGAGCTCCTAATAGAGGACTCCCTCCCAATCCCACCATATGCACAACGTCACCTTCTCTGGATGAAGACTGGCCTTTGTGGCTGGTGGTGGTTCATCTCACTTGCCTCACGATCTCTTCCATTCCAAACTATTGTATAGGATTCACTTTTCATTTTCTGTCACAATATGTTTTAAAAATGGAATGTTTACATTACATTTAAGTAGAGAATCACATGAGGTCAAGAGGGTTTTACTGCTTAAGTGGACATCAAACATCAAAGCAATTAACATAACCAACCTAATACAAATGATTTTCAACACTTGATTTGGGTAATTTGAGTATATTGGCTGTCTCCAGCATGGTAGAATGTGGACTGTTATTAATCAATGTCTCAATTTGATCACTATCAACTTCAACTGGTCTACCTGACCGTGGAGCATCGTCCAGCGAGAAATCCCCAGCACAAAACTTCCCAAACCACTTCCGACACATTCGATCAGTCACAGCACCTTCTTCACACACGGCGCACATCTTTTTTGTGTGCTTTTTAGTTGTGTTTTTACCTTTCTTGAAATAATAAAGCAAAATGTCTAAAATGTTTATTTCCTCCCATCTTCAATATTAAAATGGCTACACCAAAATTCACCGGTTTTATGTTTTCTTTTTAAATGCACGCTGATGTGACAGCTGTCACAATACAATCTAACAAAAGTCTTTCTGAATGAACTTAAAGACCACCAGGTGCCACTAGGGCCAGCGCGCGGGAAGAACGGAACGAACTCTTTGGCCAGCCCGACAGGCCGCTGTCTGGCGCGACAGCTGAACCCCCTGCTTCTCTTCCGCGAGGCCACAGACGCCACTTTCCCCCCAGCGGCCCTGCGACGGCAGCAGCTCCGTAACGATGCCCAGTGACGGGGCGGCTACGAAAAGGGCTCCATGCACGACAGCGACGCTGTAAAGGGGAAAAGGCGACTAGGGAAGCGAGGGGACCAGGGGGCGCTGGGGCGCGGGCTGCGAGGGGACCCCAGAATTCCGCGTGACCCAGCGGGGATGCCTTTCTAGCCCTGGCAGCGGCGGTGAGCCACGGAGAGAGGGGACGGTCAGCAAAGTGTGCGGGCAGCAGACAAGGTGAAGGAACAAGCAGAAGCCATGACTCTGGGCAAGGCGACCAGCGAGGCGCACCGCACGGGCACTTCTGAAGAATCGGGGAGACAAGTCGTGGGTGAGCCGCTCACGGCTTCTTCTTCAACTACGTTCGTGCCATCTTGTATAACTGAAAAGATACCGAAAATCTAACAAAGGCAGGTGCAGGAAACGGTTGTCGACTTGCGCTGGGAGTTCCACAAGAGCCAACATCTCTAAAAGTTTCAAGTCTTCGAGGCTGCTCGGCAACCAATTAAATCCCTAGGACATTTACGTGAGTTTATTCAGAACGGCACCATCTGTTAACAGGCAGAGACACCGAGTCACTACCCAGCGGCTCGCCCTCAGAAACGTGGCTCAGACAACTCCGAGCCGCTCTGGGCCCCGTGGCAGCACGTGCTCACAGGCCGCCGCCCTGCAGACCTCGCCGCCGGGGCAGAGAGCGCCGCACGCGGACACGCATAGCCCGCTGCTCCGACCTCTCGTTTCCTCTTCTCCGTGCCCAGGACTGACGGTCGTTACACAGACCAGCTAGTCTCACTCACTCCCCAAAAGTTGCCGGAATGGAGACACTCCGGCACGTGGAAAATGTTTCTCAGCGGCCACGTAGGGCCACACGGATCATCGGAAGCGGGCCTGTCACCGCTCCCCATGCAGAGGGGGCCGAGGGGTGGGTGGGGGTGACAGTGTTCACCCCAGTTCTGGGCAGAGTCACCGGGGAGTTTTCAAAATGTACAGTTACAAACCCACGACCCCCGGGAACGGAACAGAGCGCCCAATAAACCCGCGCTTCCATGGCCAACCAACCTGTGACAAAGGAGGCCGGCGCACGCGGGGCAGCCGCACAGACACGCGGAGCGCGGACGAGGCCCTGCTTACAGCAAACGCAGAAACAGACTCAAGCGGGTTCGAGACTTGAATCTAAGACCTGGAACCATAAACTCCTGGAAGAAAACACAGGCGGGGAACTCCCTGACATCAGTCTTAGCAATATTTTTTGGGATATGTCGCCTCAGGTAAAGGGAACAAAAGCAAAAGTAAACAAATGGGACTACAGCAAACACCGGAGGGAACCACCAACAAAGCAGAAAGGCGGCTTCCGGAATAGAAGGAGGTACCAGCCAACAGCACATCCAGCAAGGAGTTCATATCCAAAACATACAAAGAGTTCGTATAATTCAGTATCAAAAAGCAAACAATTAAAACAATCCAAGTAAAAAATGGGCAAAGGGCCCAAATAGACGTTTCTCCAAAGAGGACACATAGGCGGTCCACAGACATATGAGAACAGATGCCTAACATCACCAATCATCAGGGAGATGCACATTAAAATGACAATGAGATATCACCTCACACCCGCCAGAATGGCCACCGTCGGTAAACCCACAAACAGCCCGTGCTGGCGCGGACGTGCAGGAGGGAGCCCTCGTGCACTGCGGGTGGGGACGCAGACGGGGGCGGCCACCGTGGGAAGCCGTGTGCCGATACCTCAAAGTATTAAAAACAGAACTACCTTATGATCCAGCAAATTTCACCTCCAGTAATTATCCAAAGAAAGCGAGAACACCGATTCAAAAATATACGTGCACCCCTATGTTCACGGCAGCACTGTTTGCAATCGCCAAGATATGGAAGCAACTAGGCGCCTACCAATACACAAGTGGATGAAGAAGATGTGGTGCATTTATATAACGGAAGATCCCTCAGCCGCCAAAAAAAAAAAAAAAAAAAAATTAAATCTTATCATCTGTGACAATA
This sequence comes from Pteronotus mesoamericanus, assembly GCF_021234165.1. Taxonomy (NCBI): domain Eukaryota; kingdom Metazoa; phylum Chordata; class Mammalia; order Chiroptera; family Mormoopidae; genus Pteronotus; species Pteronotus mesoamericanus. The sequence goes on from NW_026555064.1 coordinate 21,787,381, forward strand.
TGGATGGACCCAGAGGGTATTATGCCAAGTGAAATAAGTCACACAGAGAGAGACACATTCTGTATAATCTCACTTATATATGAAACCTAAAGAACAAAATAAACAAATCAGAGACAAACTCAAAGATACAGAGAACAAACTGATGGGAGGGTGAGGGTAGGCAGAAAAGGCAAAGGGGTTAAAAAGTGCAAACTTCAGTTATAAAATAAGTCACAGAACATAACGGATATGACAACAGAGTCAACAGCATCGTAATAACCACACACGGCGGCAGATGGGCGCCCACTTGGTGCGGTGACGGCATCGTGAGGCCTAAGACCGCGGAGTCGCTGTGCGGTGCACCTGAGGCTGACGGAAGCCGCCTGTCAGCGGCACCGTGCAGTTGCTGAATAAGATAAAACAAAGGCAGATGACAATCTCCTTTCTGCTGTGCTCCCCAGGTTCCGATGCGATGAACAGGCAGGGCCCAGGTGAGATTCCACAATATACATTTAAAGCCGCAAGTCGAATTTGGAGCAAAAGGTACCCACTCAAATAGCTGACGATTCCACAGCAATTTGGGTAGAACTCCAAACCATCCTTCCTTTCAATCCATAGTGCCCACCACGGAATACAAGTAAGTATTCTTTGTCAGGAAGAAATGATTTTGAGAAATACAAATGAAAAAGGGTGACATCGTGGAAAAATATAAACACTAAAAGATCATTAAATGGGGTGTAAGCAGAATTCTTAATTTCCTTGTGTTTTCACTGAATCCCACAATACTTCTAAACATAGTATTTTCAGTATGACGATGTCAAAATGATCTGTAAAGATCATTATTTTACCCACGTGATGAACGAGGTGACTAATAAAACTAAAATTTGAACATAATGGCCATGAATGAATTCATTTTTAAGAGATTAAAAGATGTACATAAACTCAGGTTAGTGTATCAAAAAAGGGAGAAAGGTACCTTGAGATGTGTTTAAAGATTTTACATTCAAAAATAAATAAACTCCTGCATAGTGGCTTTCTCAAATTAAGACTGTATTGTCGTGTAAAAGTCTTAAAAGCTTCTCTCAGGCCCTAGGCCTGGACCTGTTTTTGCCACAATCTCCTCCGCGCAAGCGCCGCAACCCTAACCGAGTTGGTGGAAAGCGGCTCTTTGTCATCCGGTCCCGGTAAAAACGCCGACGGACCTCAGCGGAAGCCAGAGGCAGTCACGGCGGGACCCGCGCCCTGGGCGCGGCCAAGGCGCTGGGAGCGCGGAAGAGGGAGACGCGGGTTTTCACAAATCGCGCTTCCACGGCAGCCTCCGCGCGGGAGCAGACACGCCGAACCTTCGACTGCGACTCCAATGGGAGGCGAACCGGCAACACTCGGAGTCTCCTCCACCAGCGCCACGGGTGCGTGGAGCGCGCGAGGGGGCAGCTTCAGACGCCTGCAGCCTCCCCACGCTCTCCACGCGGCTTCTGGGCATCCTCGCGCGTGGGCTCCCGGAGTTTCATAAAGACAGCTGGACGCTCTGAAGTGCTGCTGGAATTTTCCGTGTGTGACGAGTTCTGGAATGTGATGCGTCACCCGGGGCCACATCATTCTGCTGCGATGGGCGTTTTTAATCACACCGCATTTGGTGTGGTGCCCAGAAGCCTGGGTGTAAGTGTCCTTGGCTGAGCGTGGCTGCCCGCGGAGCCCAGGACGCAGGCCGCTGAGCACCCGGGAGGACCCTCCGGGGCAGGAGACACGGGGGCCGCCCACCCCCGCCCACCCGCGGCCACCGCGCGCCCAGGGGCAACGTGGGCGCCGCCGCCGCGCTTTCTGTCTAGTTGCCATGTATCCTTGTAACACGATTCAGACTGTGCACCGCACGTCCCTCTCCAGACTCGCAGACAAAACATTCTTCCACTTTAAAAAAGTGTGCCCATGTCACGACCCCTAAAAGTCTTCATCTCTCCATGTCCCCGTGTGACTGGGCGATAAATCCACTGTATATACTCACTGTAGAGACCCCCATAACACGCAGCACATGGAATTGATGGTCATCCATAAAATAAGCCGGGAGCAAGGAAAACACGGCGGGGGCAGTCCCCCAAAGGTGCCCTAGAAATAATAAGACTTAATTTCTCCAAAATGATAATAATCCCCATAAAAACAAAAGCAAAGAGCTGTTCAGAATCTTTTCCTATGACAGTCAATGAAAAGGACTTAAAAGTCTGCTTTTACCTCCCACTTTATCCCATGCAAAATCACCTTACTGTGTCGGTTTAGTAAATGTTAATACACAGACACATTTCGAAGCCCTACTAAAATTGTAAGGAAGAATGATGATAAAATCATAGTCTATCATTGACAGCCATCGCTGCATTTAACAAGCAAATGTTGACTCCTAAGAAATTTCATGAAATATTCTGGTGCAGTTACAACAGAATCACAACCTTAAATGTACCAAGTTTCCTCTCAACTATGTCTCCTAACTTATTCTCATGGGAACTCGATTCTTTCAGTCGTGAGGAAAGCATTTTGGAGGCGGAGGCACGTAGCCCCCGGCAGACGGCCGTTCGGTCAGGATGCTCTGCGCTCCACGCAGGGACCCGGCGCAGAAGCTGCGCCCCCGACTTCGCGGGCCGACTTGGCGGCCAAGGCCGCAGTCCCGCCGCGGCCGCTCGTGCGTGTGGTTGAGCAAGTCCCACCCGCTGCGCCCCGTCTCCTCATGCCCGAGGCCTGCCTGGGTGGGACCGTCACAGGACGGCCCGGGTGCCGCGCACGGGCCACGCTCCCTGAACACATCACCACCCTGGACGCGGGATGTGAGCACTGGCATTTTCATGGCACCGATGAAAGGAACAGAAGAATGTCTGAAGCGTTAGGTTCCTAAGAACATGTCCTGCAAATTGCCTTTTATGTGAGATAATTCCACTCCACGTTGTAGACATTACGATGATGGACATAAAATGGTTGGTGCTGAGAAATGGAGAGCATATCTATTCATTTGAAAATAACTGGTAATTTGATTTAAATGAGGAAAACCATTTAAATACAGACTTTCCTTTCAAGGATAGAACTGTTTGTTTTTTTAACCCATTCCCTGAAAATTATTTATTTTCCATTTCTTTTTTTAGTACAGTTGGGAAATAGTATGTGTGGAAAGAATATTTTACTCAATCACTTTTTAGGACTGAGTCTTACAAGTTTGTAAAAAATTGGATTATACTTAATTATTCCTTTTATCTTCCTTCTCAAGTCTAACATCCTCAGATTCTACCACAGAAAATAAACACCTGGACATAAAAGGAAATGACTTAAATTGACATAATATCTTCTTATCCCTATAAAAAGCTATATACTCTCTTAGCAAATAAACACTAAACTGGTTTGTTTTAACTAACCTTAACCTTGGTCCATGTGCTCAACGCTTGGTTTCTCGCTGGCCCTAGCACAGGACCACACAGGCCCCATGTGCGCGTGGCCGCGCCTGTAGGCCAACAGCAGCCGCCCCACGTCCAGCCCAGAGAAGCCTCAACACGCTGTTCTAAGATCAATTCTGCTTCTCGCAAGGTTGAAGCGAGGCCCCCAGTCCACAGACGGGACCATCCACTTCTGCCTTGGCAGAGGGGTTCCGCCAAGCACACCACGTGTTTCAAGTTCACAAATAATGAAGGTTGACTTAAAATGTGTCATGGAGTACGAAATAATAATGCAAAGATATTTTTAATTAACAGGAGGTTTACAAAAGCATATTAAAAAATAAGTCCAAAGAGAAGGCTATTTAATTGAATTGTTTTTTACTACTCAATAATTTTAACTTTGGCAAAAAATCTGTTCAAAATCAGCTTATTTATTTTATTAAGCTTTACGGTTGGCTTTCATCTATACTGGTGCGGGTCTTACCTGAATTTTGGGAATAAACAGTTTCATTTGCAAGATGTGTTATAGATGAATGTGTGAGTGATGCACAGGCACCTCCCCAGCCGAGGTGTCCCCGTGGCTATAAAACGGGGACAATTTTATAACCGTGGGGAATCAGGAAATAGTGCAATAGTCTCCAGTCACTTGCTGGCGGGGGTGTTCCCGCGTGCTCCATCGCGTCACGAACTCCCTTAAGGAATGACAGGGAGGCAAATTTTTCTTCTCAAACCAAATGTTAGAACTGGCGCAGTGGTCCTGTGGGGGGCAGGGTGTGTCTAGAAAATAAACCTGATGCAGCCGAAAACCACCGCGAGCTGCCGCGGCCCTGGGAGCACCGGGCGCCGGCGGCTGAGGAGGGCGGACCACGGCAGGCGTGCACGCACACAAGAACAGAACCAGCACGGGCTGGGCCAGAATTCCCGGTTCCCGGAGTTTCTGGCCCGATGGCACCGCCCGAATGGGAACACGGGAGGATCCTGTCGCGCGACCACATTGGATCAGTGATCTCGCCGACCCCACTGGGCCGCGTTCAGAGCAACGCAGCACCCAAACCACCGGCCTCTCCATCTCAGCGATGTGGGTTTTCAATGTCCATCAAGTGTAGAAAAAGGTAAAAATCCAGAGAAACAAGCCAGGGGGAGAGCCAGAGCTCTCCCGGTGCGAGCCCAGCCCTAGTCTGGCCTGGCAAGTCACTAGGCCACAGTGGATGGAGGCAACCGTCCTGGCCAAGGAATAACAGGCTGCATCGGGAGGACAGCCGACAGAGACGATAAGATCACAGGAGGCAGCTCAGTGCTGCACTGGGCACTTAGAGAATTAGAATCGGAACTGCGGCACCTGTCAATCAGGAAGCCCGCTGCGGGAACCGAGCGCCCAGGCCGCAGGCCGTCAGGAAGAGCGAATGCTGGCCTGCAACCAGCACCCTCAGAGGCAGGCAGACAGGACGGAGTTTCCCCAGGAGGGAGATTATGCTTTGCTGCTAGTCTTATTTATCTGTGTTGCCTAATGGCCTGTCTGATCTTGGGAGTGGCCGCAGGGGAAGGCAGGAATCCCGGGCGGGGAGACCTCAGCTCCACGGGGGTCCTCGGGCATCTTTCCAAAACTGAGGCAAAGGTAACACCCCCAAAATGGAAAGGCCAGCCGGTCCACTACAGAAGGAAAAAAGGCAGTGAGCGTAGGGCTCACTCAGCACAGGACCCCCTGGGTCCCTAACCCCAGCGCTGCCTTCGCCCACCGCTGAGGGTGAACGCCGCTTCTACGTTCTGACGAGGAAATTTGCCATTTATCATCCTCCGAAATTATCCCTTGACCTACTTTGTTAATTAAAGCGTTTACGGGATCGGCCCCGATGGAACCAGACCGCTGGCTCAGTGCAGATGTCGGTTCCATGGAGTTGTAAGATTTACCTCTATTTTAAAGAGAAAAAAAAAAGGACAGAAACAATTCTACAGTTTAAGGTAAAGAACACCACCATTCCCTCACATCACCTAAGCCTGGCCTTTCCGTTCATGCCATTGTCGGCTCGGGAAAATCATGAGATCAGTGATGGAAACCAAACAAACGACTAAAACTGGAATTTCAAGCGTTCGGAGACACAGCTCTCTGCACCAGCATCCTCAGCCCAGCTTCACGCAGAGCCGTGTCAGCGTAAATAAAACGTGCGCTCCTTTCCAAGCGGAGACCTACAGGGGCACCAGGCGGGGGCAGGTGCAGGGCTGGGACCCGGCCGCAGGCGAATGGACAGACAGACGCGAGGAAAACAGAGTCCCTCCGCCCCGCCACCTGCCTTCTTCCGCGACGGGGCTTCAGACTCCCTTGCGGGAAGGAGGCCGGGGACGGTGGGGCCGAGTGGCGACCCCTGGGGAGCCCCCGGGGGACGCCCGGCATCGACCCCTCGGCTGCCGCAGGCGAGGCCGGGCCCGGCGCCGCGCAGGAGCCGCGCGGGCCGCTGGGGGGTGGCGGGGGCGACCCCGGGGACAGGGTTAGGGGACGCGCCTCCTACCTTTCTTTTCCGGTCCGCGCGATCCCTGGGGATTTTCCGTTGCTTTTTTCTCTCCCTCTCAAGGATTTTTTCCTTTTCATCCAGTTCAGCCTCTCGAACTTTTTTAATGGAAGCGGCAGCATGAGCCATCTTGCAGGGGGATCCGCACCGCAGGGCCGCGTCCCCGCGGTCCAGGTGGTGGGTGGCACCCGGCGCAGAGGCGCCTCCCGGGCGGTGGCCGCGCAGGCACTAGCAGCCGCCGCCCCGCCCCCCGCGCGCCCCGGCTCCGCGCGGCCTCTGCAGCGCCCGCCCGCACAGGTGCGCCCTCAGCGAGGGCAGGCGGCGCCCACCCGCCGACGGCCCAGCGGAGCGCCGTCTCCGCGCGCGGCCCCGCGGGTGGGCGTTCACTGCCGCAGCCCCACCTCGCGCGCCGAGGACGCTGCGGGCTGCGGGCCTCCCCGCGGCGCAGCGGCGGCGGCTCGGTGCGCGCACACGGCCCTGCCTCCGCTGGCGACCCTGCCGTGGGCACGGCTCGTGCGGGGACAGAATCACGCGGCCGTGCGTCCAGGAGGACGGCGGCGCCGGAGACACCTGCCACAGACCCGGCGCGCGTAGGCGGGCGGGTTCCAGACCCACGTGGGGCGGGGGGGGGGGGCGCTTGCCGCAGAACAGGCCTCCGGGAGGGAGGGAAGGAGGCGGGCGGCACCCAAAACCGCCGGTCCCTCCGGGAGGCACCGGGGCGCGCGGATTCCCAAGCTCGAGTTAAACACCAGGTTAGCACCCGGCAAGGGGACTCGCGAAGCAGAGTCAGCGCTTCTGCCGGTCCTGCCAGCGCCCGGCAGGGAGGCGCCGCCGAAGGCGAGAGAGGGCTCGGCCTGTGAGCCACCGAGCGAGCGGAACCCCAGCCTAGCCTGCCAAGCCTCCGGAACTGGACCGGCTTCGCCAGGGACCGAGGGGTTGTCGCTGGCTTCCCGGTTACTCGCCCCCGCTCTCTGCGGACAGACGGGGCTCGGTGCGGAACTCCGTGGGCCGCGGATCCCCCGAGCACACACGCTGCCCCACTTAGTCATACAAGGTTCCGGCCACTCCGGTAACCACCGACCTTTAAACTATACGACCGCATTCTGTATGCATCCCATGATTAAGAGAAAAGTAAAGTAATGTAGAAAATACGTGGAGGGTAAGGCAACAGTTCTTCCAGGAGGGAAAAATACTCGTTCTCTATACTGTGCTGGTCTGTACACATTTTAACTTATCGCAATATAACTTACAGTTTTTTTTTTTTTTACCTAAATAAAGTGGAAAGCAGCAAGGTTATTCAAATATCCCACAAGCAAGCAGACTGCACTCCATGGTCGCAGAGAACTGAGCGCTCAATCTGACTCAAAAGCTGTCACAGCAGAGACTAGCCCGAGGCCTGGCCAGAGCTGGGGCGAGGGGGCCAGCTTCTAGGGTCGGGGGATCGGCCCACGTGGCCGGAACAGCTGAGAAGTCACCTTCTAAGAAAAAAAGTCAGCTCCTCAAAGTGCCCTGCTCTGGAAAATCCGGTAGTATTTACAAAGAAACAGGCACAGGCCTCCTGGGAAGACAGTCTGTGGACTTGGGGCGGGGGTGGGGTGGGGGGGCTTCCTGTGCCTCAGGAACCGGGTGGGGCAGCACCGGCCACCTGCTAGAACACAGGTCAGACATGTCCCTGAGGTTCTTGGGGACCTGCAGCCCCGTCACCAGGAGTGAGGGGCTCAGGGTAAGCCAAGGCTGCCACCGGACTCTGCCACTGGGTCCACAGCGGCCGACAGACGGTGGCTGAGCCTCCCGCGCTGGCTTCGCTGAGGGACGGCGACTGTTCTGGGTCAGCACCCTGCCCGTGTCCCTCCAGAACGTGTCGTGCTGTGACAGCCTCTTCTCCCCACCCCCGCCTTCCCAGAAGCAGGGGGACCCACGGGCTCGGCTGGGAAGAACACCGGAGACCCTGAGGTCAAAAACACTTTTTTATCCTCAGCCTTTCATGAGCTCAATAGACCTCTTTGTAAAATTGCACGGTATCAATTTAATGATGTTTTGTGATGCCAGGAAAATTAGTTTTAAAGCTTCAATCTAATAAAAAGGCCTCAGGTGGGTCAACAGCCTTAGTCCCTGAGACTCTCCATTTTCTACAAAAAGCACGAGAGCCCCTTCTCGTCACTTTAGTCTCATGAAGAAAAGGCGATGAATCAGGTGCTAGTTCGTAAGTGTTAGTTTGACAGAAATATTTCACAGTGATCACCGAATCTTCATACACGCAGAACGCTCCTTAGTATACATTTTCTCACTCTGTCTCTGGATCCAACACGGAGAAGCAACGTCACCGTGTCCCCAGCTGAGGACACAGGAAGGCCCAGGGCTTGCTCCCGGTGCACCCCCAGGCCAGTGGGCTCGGGCAGGACCCCGCTCGGCCCCTCTGGGGAAGGAGCCACTCCCTGCCCCACCATGGGCTCTGCTGCCCAATCCCCGGCAGGAAACCTCAGACTGTATGAGTGTTTTTACATAAAGTGAAGGGACCATGGGCCCTTGTCACCCTGTGGTTTCCATCCCCCTTGTCCCCACCCAGAGACGTGCTGCCCCATCAGACGGGCGGCGGCGGCGGCGCGGAGTCGCTCTGGAGCGCCAGGCAGGGGCACTGTGTCCGCCTCTCCCAGCTCACCGACGCGGTCTCCTGACGTCAGCCCTCCTTGTGTACCTGTGCTGCTCACATGTCCCCGTGATTTCTGTTTGGAAGGGATGATCGCGTCAGTTTTTGGAGGAAAGCAGCGGGCACTCACCAGCTGGGCTCCACACAGACAAGGCAGCAGGTTCCAGTCCCAGGAGCTGCCCGCCATGTACCTGGCGCCGGCCCCACGGCCCAGACGGCTCCTGGGCGGGCCTCCCGCAGGGACCCGGGGCTGGCTGGATTCTGCTCTTGTCCCAGAAGCGGCCTGCGTCAAGGGGACAGGCTGGTGTCTGCCTTCCCAGGGAGGGACACACTGTCTCTCACAGTTAAACCTCGAGCCAGCGGAACAGAACGTCCTTCAGGGAGGACAGCCTGCCTTTAAAGCAGCGACGGAAGACGGCCCTTTGCTTTGCTGAGTGTCCAGTGCGCCATTGATCCTCCTCCGGGTGCCGTTCAATAACGGAGCCGCCACGGGCAACCCCCGCAGCCTCATCGCACAGCCAGCATGGTTGCTGCCGCGAACCCGACGCAGCGTCCGAGGGGAAGGCCAGGGCACGGCAGCGGCCGCTGAGGCCACGGCATCGGGAGGAACCAGTGCTCACGTGAGCTGCGAGCCCAGTTCCTTCTCCTCCAGTCTAAGGGTGTTGACCCATAGTGGAGGCGCCCAGGGTCAGGGTACAGTGACCTGAACGAGCAATGACATGCGTATTGGGTGGGCCAGAAAGTCTATGCGGTTTTTTTCTGTAAAATAAAAGACGCAATTTTCATTTTCACCAGTAACCTTATTGATTTGGATATTGGAGTATGTTGGCGATCTCCCATGTGGTAGAACATTGGTTGTTCTCAACATCTCGATTGGATCACTATCCACTTCAACTGGCCTCCCCGACCGCGGAGCATCGTCCGGCGAGAAATCCCCAGCACGAAACTTCACAAACCACGTCTGACACATTCGATCAGTCACAGCACCTTCTCCACACACTGCACAAGTCATTTTTTTTTGCATTCCAGCTGCATTTTTACCTTTCTTAAAATAATAAAGCATAATATGACAAAAATGTTGCTTTTCTTTCATCTTCAATATTAAAATAGCTGCACAAAAATTCACCAATTATGAAGTTTCTTTTCAATGCACAGCTGATATGACAGCTGTCACAATACAATCTAACAAAATTGTTTTTGAATGAAATTAAAGACAGCTAAACACTACCAGAGCCACCCGAAGGAACTTTTTGGCCAGCCCATATCGGCCTGATTTGTTTTACCTGAAGCCAAACCCAAAAGCCCGTTTGCTAACACAAACTGAATAAAGCAGAGCTCACTGCTGACACAGTGGGGCCACCTTTCCGTGGAGGACACGGTTCTGAAGGCGACGATTTGGTTACACCGAGGATGCCCGGATGGCGCCTTCCCTCGGCTTCAGACACCCAGCGCCACCCCAGGACGGCAGGTCCCGCAGCCGCGCCTCCCGCCGCGCCTCCCGGCCTGACGCCCGCCCGGACGCGGCGCCCCTGGACCCGCAGACTTCCCAGCCCCAGGCCCCGCGCAGCGCAGGCCGCCAGCGCTGGCGCCCGGGCTGCTGGCTCTCGCGCGAGCAGCCCCTACCCCGGCCCGTGCGGCCCTGCGCCACAGAGACGCAGACCACGGGACAGAGAGAAATCAGACCGCGTGTCACTCCCCGTCAAGCCGCTCCTGCGGCCCCGGGGCCGGCGGCCGGGCCACCCCTTCCGTGGGACGCGGGTGAAACGCTAATCTCTGCTTCTCAAGGGCAACAAGCAGCCACGCGACGAGGGCTTTCCAGGCGACCCTGCGGCACGTAGTGCCACTGGGAGGGAAACAGCGGAGAATGGCTTTCGTTTCCTGGCGCATTTCCCCGCCGAATTTCAACTCTCATTTTGAAAACTTCGGGAGCAGGAGCGCAGAGACGAAGGGCCGGCCCGCCCACCACCACTGAGGTGCGGGCGTCGCGTGGGAGGAGCCAGCCCCCCGCAGCGGTGCAGCCGGGGCTGCGCTGCCTGGGGTCTCGGCCAGGCCGTCCGGGGCGCAGCCCCGCGGGGTGCACGTGCGCCCTCCCCGGAGGAGCCACGCGAGCTGCAGCCTGGGCGCCTGGGAGGGCGCATCAATGACTCTCCAGGTCCCGTGACCAGCCCGCGATCCAAGTCGGCCCCTGCTTCCCGCAGCAGAAAGGAACAGAGAAGCACGGACAAGGCCTTGACCAACAACGATAAAAACATACATACATTTCTGGTTCCCCAACGTGGTTTCCTTTAGTTGCAAGTCTACGGATCTGAACGCTGAGCTCAGACTTATTCCACGTCTTTTCTCTGCCTCTCCAGCAAGCTACGCTACTCAGCAGAAGAACAGGTAATAATAATCAATGTCAGATAAAGGAGCACTACATGATAAATGAGTCACAGAAGCAATATATACTATAGGACGTCAGGATGCTATAATTTTTCTTAATAAAAAGTTCTGATAACAGTGCAATAAATCTTAACGCAGAATTGCATCCTTAAACATCTGAGAATTCAGAAATGTCACCAACCTTAATGTTGGGTTGGTCAAAAAATTAGTTCGGTTTTTCCATACACTGGCTCTACTAGTTAGTTGTCTTGAACTTCATTTGAAACAATTTTGTTCGATTGTATTGTGACAGCTGTCATATTAGCATGCATTTAAAAAACATCAAAATTGGTGAATTTTTGTGTAGCCATTTTAACACTGAAGATGGGAGAAAATAACATTTTTGGCATGCTATGCTTTATTATTTCAAAAAAAGTAAAAACACAAGTGAAATGCAAAAAAAAAAAAAAAAAAACGGTGCTGTGATGACTGAGTGTCAAAAGACATTTGTGAAGTTTCGTGCTGGAGATTTCTTGCTGGACAATGCTCCGTGGTGGGGTAGACCAGTTGGAGTTGATAGCGATCAAATGGAGACTGAGAACAATCAACGTTCTACCACACAGAAGACAGCCAACCTACTCAAAACATCCAAATCAATAAGGTTATTGGTGAAAACGAAAAATGTGTCTTTTATAGAAAAAACCATACAGGCTTTTTTGTCAACCCAATAGCTAAATAAGATATAACAGAAAAAATAAAATAGACTTTTTCACAAAATCTCAGTTGATGGTTTAGGTAGAAACTTTAGGCAATATCCAACCCAACTAACTCTGTAAAATAAGATCGATTGCTTCAAACTCGGTGATGACACAGCTTGGGACCTGTGTCTTCACAGAAGGCGGATCTGTTTTCTTTCTCTTCTCGTCCCTTGGAAGACAGGGCGGAGGCCCCTTCACACACAGCTGGGAGCTGAGGGTCCCTGAGCCGCCGCCAGCAGGACTGCGCCCGGCCCCTTCCCCGCCACGTGTGCCCCGGCCCCCACCAGCACGGCCAGGACGCCCAGGGCAGGTGTGCTCAAAGCAACCCGTGCCCCGCTCGCTCCTGCCACGGCGTCACACACTGCAGGCAAGTCCTCTCCCATGGGACACAGATGCAAGAAGGTGTCTCATGAAAACAGCTGCTGGGTCTTGCCAGGCCCTGACAGCACCACCAGCGCCACAGACGTCGCCGCTGAGCGGCAGGTTTGGTGAAGCAAAGGGAGATGGTGCAGAGGAGGCTCTGGAAACATCCAGAAAGTCTACAACCAGACTGCTTCTCAAGCGCCTTTAAGTTCTGACTCCAAGTGAAAGACACGAAGCTGGAACACACAGACAAAATACCTGCAAGTATTGTAGGTATTGTTTATTCAAAAAAGATGGCAAAACCCTCAGCAGTGAAAAATTCTTAAACAAAAAACGTTCTTAAAAAAAAGGTCATGATCCTACATCAAATCATTGGAGAAAGAATTTGAACATAAAAGTTGTGAGTTAAAATAAAATGTTCAAGGTACACATGTATCACTGCTCATCCTTAACCATCTTTAAAAATTATCTGATCAAACAGCACAGTTTGATAATGTTATAAAACTGAGCTTCTTTTGCGTGGGGGGTCCTGAGTTTGTGCTCTGTGACCACGGGCCTGTGAGCAGCCCAGGGGGTCCGAGCCCCCGCGGCACCTGGGGCGAGTCCTGTCTCTCTAACGAGCAGGAGAGACGGCCTGGGGGAGAGGTCGGCGGGCAGGACTCAGGACCCAAGCACACAGGAACCACCGCGCCACCTCCTGAGCACAGACGCCACGGCACGAACGTGAAAGCGTGACAGAGGAGAAAAACAGGCTTTTAAGACAGAAGCACAGAGCACAGACAGGAAATAAAACAGTGCATGCGAAGAAAGTGCACCCCCTCTGGGTGGGCGGCATTGTGACTAAGTTCTTGAGACCACTCAGAAACGGTGGCGCCAACAGAGCCCAGGATCCCAGGAGGGTGTCCTTGGTCAGGCAGTGGCCGGCTGCGCCCCCACACATTGTTGAAACCCTAATGTCCAGTGGGGTGGTGCACCGGGCGGGGCCTTTGGAGGTGACCTTACTGGCCTTACACAGACCCCAGAGCCCCCTGCCTCTTTGACCGCGTGAGGACAGGGGACAAGTCTGCCGTGAGAAGAGGGCCTCATGTCACCTGCCCGAGCTGGGACCTCATCGGCGTCCAGCCCCCAGAACGGTGAGAAGCACATTTCTGCTGTTTATAAGCCGCCCGGTCTGCAGGCTCCGTCACGGCCGCTTGAACAGGCTAAGACGGCGTCTCTGCTGGAGAAAGTCTTTATTCGCCCTCATGAAAGCCAGCTCTTTACATGACTTAAATAAATCAGAACCAAAGATTTAGACCAGGCCAGACGCTGAAGAAAGGGACACCCTACAAAAGCTCCACTTTAAACGAAAAACAAAACTAAGAACAATTGGCATTTGACTAACAAGCAGGCGCAGCTCCAGACGGAAGGTTCTGTAATAGATTTGTTGCAAATAGATTTGTTGCAGAGCAGAGGATGGTCCGCAGGAGACGGAGCGCCTTCTCCTCCTCAGAATTAATCCCTGAAACTCGTTTTAGCGAAGGGCAAACCTGGCCCCGCCCCAGGAGTCAACGTGGAAGAAATACGCAGCCAACCGGGCGCCGCGTCTGGCACCTGTGACACATCGTGAGGAAACGTGTCGGAATACGTGCCTTTTCCACACATAAGATGGGAGGAAAAATGCCATCTTTCCTGAAACAGAAACAAACAAGACACGCACATACGCATACGCACGCACACGTGCATGCACGCGCGTGGGCAGTGCACACGCGCGCGCGCACTCACGGCCATGCGCGTGCACCGGCGCTCGCGGCCACGCTGAAGACAAAGCCTCGGCGCAAAGCCCGCTCTGCAGGCGCGCCCCCTGCAGCATCCGCCGCGGCTTTGGCGGCGTCGGGTGCGGGGCGCGGGGGTATCCGCGAGGCCGCCCGGAGGAGCCGGCTCGGAGGGGCGGAGTATTTTCGGAGGAGCCCCAGGAGGCTCGCCTGCCCTCCCCTCGCGGGGCTGCCGCAGCGACAGCTCGGCTCCTGCAGCCGGCGCGGCCCCTCTCCACTGACCACACACTCCATTTCAGGGAAAGGAGCTGCGGCTCTGAAGTAGCAAAACACAAAACAGGGCAAAAAACAAATGAATTATCGGGTTGGCCGAAAAGTCCATTATGTTTTTCCCGGAAAATAAAAGACACATTTTTCATGTTCACCAATAACTGTATTGATTTGGATGTTTTGAGTGTGCCACCTGCCTCCCGCTCCTGGCTTCCAGCGGGGAGAGGCCAGGGGCGCTGCCGAGCCTCTTCCTGGGCACGCGACAGCCCCGCAGCAAAGGCGTCTGTGGGTACAATGTCAGCGGCCCCGAGAAACTTCACAAACCACTTCTGACACGTTCAGTCAGTCACGGCACCTTCTCCATACACGGCGCAAATCTTTTTTTGCGTTTTAGTTGAGCTTTACCTCTTCTGAAAAAGTAAAGCTTAATACACTGACAATGTTATGTATTTTCTTCTATCTTCAACATTAAAATGGCTGTACAAAGTTCACCAATTTTGATAGATTTGTTTTTAAATGCATACTGACAGGACAGCCGTCACAATACAATCTAACAAAACTGTTTCAAATGAACTTAAAGACAACTAAGCACTACTAGAGCCAGCGCACGGAAAAAACGAACGGACTTTTTGGCCAACTCAATAGCCCGGAGTTTGTATAAATTAGTGGCGTTTGGACGCCCTCTGCTGGAGGGGACCGATTACAGCCGATTGCTCCAAAGCGCTGTGGGGGGAACCCACCGCTCTCCAGTTCAGGGGTCGATTCGTATACTTTGTGGGTTGCTTTGTTTAGTGGATATTTTTCTGTTTTGTAGAAGAATGACAGGAAATATCATTTCTGCCAAGACATGCAACATTAAACTAGAAGAATCTAGTGCAGATTATAAATTAAAAACTGCACTTTTAAAAAAACAAAACTAGAAATTGAAACAAAGCAAGTAAAATTTGAGCACCAGCAGGGCACTTGTAGGTTCCCGGTTGTCGAATCCACGCCTAGGATTTGTCTTAATCTAAGCGAGGTCAGACCAATGTATGCATAACGAATTGCAAAGCACTGGTGGACGCAGCCTCGGGCTGGGCACAAGCACACGTGGGTCCGGCTCCAGGCTCTCACTCACTGGGGTAACACAGTATGACCAGGCTTTCGTTTAGAGAAAATTTCAAAACGTGATGCAGAATTACTCCCGAGTTTCAGTCCTAATTTGCATAGCCAGCTTCTGAAGCACACCGGGTTCCAGAACACCACAATCCTTACAAAAACTGTTTCACAGATGAACTTTCATGCTTATACTAAACCCAATTGGAAAACTACTTGAAAGTCTCCACTGTAAAGCACAAAACGAACGAGTCTTAAAATAACCCCCGTGACCTTGGAGCAGTTTTTGGTTCATTTCACTTCACACATCTAATCTTCCCAAACCCCATCCTCCCAAATCACTTCTAAGTGCTTCTTACCGTCCGCCCCCCCACCCCCCACCCCCGTCTCTGCACGGGCTGAGCTTCTGTCCCTCTGCTTCCTAAACCGCCGGGAAGGCTCTGCCGCACGCAGGGCACAGGCTGCGTGACACCCACGCCCAAAGCCCGCTCGTCCTGTCCCCAGCGGGACTCGGGGTTCCTCTCCAACCCTCGGCGCGGCGCCACCTCCCTCTTGCATCTCAGTTTAGACAACGGGGCTTGCGCTTCGGTGTCGGACTCCACTCCGGTCCGGGCTGGGAACTGCCAGGCGCTGCGTGCTCACAGGACCCGCCTGCCGCCAACGCCCCGTTCGCCAAATACGCAAACCCCGCCCGGGATTTCCGCCTCTGAGCTCCGCCTGCTGGGACAGCCCTGTGCTCTGCCCCGGCCCCTCGACGTGACTGGACAGAAGCCCCCCATCCCCGGGCCTCTGTCCTTCCCTGCCCAGTGCCGGGGCGGGGGGGGGCCGCAAGCCTGTCCCTCGCCCTGCCCGTGACTTGCTGTCTCCCTGACCACAAATCACGCACTCCCCTCACCTCTCAGTCAGGACGATCCCGCCTTCTCTGTCAGCTTCCCCAGGTTCTGCAAGTTTTCCGCAATTCTTTTCTTTGACACAACTGTCTAGCTTTGTAAAGCTTTTTGTAATAGTGAGATTTTCAGAAATGTTTAGAAAGGCAAAAACCTGCTTTTCCTTTTTCCTCATTTCCTAGCCCAAAATTCTCAAGTCTCCATCAAAATCACACATACACACTCAAAACCTAGCATTTATTCTGAAAAAAAAAGGAAAAAGGACTGTAGCATTTTCCCCGGGGGACAGGTCACTGAGTGGGGTGGTGCTCTTCGCTGGGGACTGAGAAGGGGGCCAGGTGGGAAATGACGATGTCAACAAAGGAGGTGAACTTCGACCTGGTTCTGAGGCCATCGAAGCCTCACGGAGCCCCGGCTCCTGGGAGCCCCGGCCCGGCAGCCTGCCCCCCTCTCCTGCGGGGAAGAAGGGGCCGTGGAGGAGGGAGGGGGGCAACAGGACCACTAATATTCTATCACTTGCTAAAACCCCAATAGCAGTCTTTTATTACAAACGAGGCGGAAACATCTTACCCCTGTTTTATGTTGAAATAAACGTTCAGATGTGCCCGTACGTTCCATTTATGGGGATGAGTGGGTTGTCCTGTGTGTAGATTCTGCCGACTTTGTATCGCTGGCTTTCCACACAAGGACAGCGAAGGTCTGCAGTGCTGGATGCTGACGCGTCGGCAACGCATCCCCAGGTGTCCCGTGTGTTTCAACAGTGCAGAGCAGCACTCACGCTGCTTTTGCTTAGTGCTCTGCACGGTTCCGAACGACTGCGGCCATTTACAGCAAACGTGCGATGATGGATACTGGAGTGAGTTTCGACTACTTTCCAAGATTGACATGAAGACATTACTACTACTCTATTCCTTTATTTCAAAGAATATGTTCCACTTAAAATAAACCTTTACTCTTAGAAAATACTATGTTTAAAGCAGTTACTGTTTCTAGACCATGAAGACTATCAAATTCAGTCAATTTCTGGCCATTTAAGCACCTGTTTCTTAGCATTTAATGCCAAGCCTTTTATTATATAAATGTTATAAAAAGTGAAAGAAGATGGAAAACTCATTCCAGGCTAGTCCCGTGCTCTCAAAACACCTGGAGGAGACACCTCACGAAGTCACTGGTGACTCCCGTGTTGCCCGGTTCCCGCCTGGCACATCCATTGGGAAGTCTCACGGGTATTTCTGGACCTTTCCTCCCAAATGCGCTTCTCCCCCAGACTCCTTCGTCTCCACAAATGGCACCCAGCCCAGCCCAAACCCTGGGTCCACATTCGGTCTCTGCAGGCCCCGTACGTTCTTCCACCCTAACTCTCCTCCCTACCTTCCCCGCCTCCCCGCCCTGTGCGGCCCTCGCCACGCTCAGCAGGCCTCTAGCCTCCGTTCAGCTCCCTGCGCCCCTCCTCCATGCCTCCAGAAAAGTGACACGTGATCCACTGGACCCTGCTTAGCAAATGTCTGAACAATTCCAGTGAATCCCATAGAACGCGGTGACAATTCCAGAGCCTCCATGACTGTGCCCCTCCACTCTCTGTGGCCTCTCGGTCCTCCGGGCACCAAGCCCTTCCCACCTGGGCCTCCCACACCCGCCTGTCCCACCAGAACGCCCTCCTCACACCCCTTCACTTTCCCCTCGAACCTCACACTCAGCAGCACTTGGTCTTAGCTAAGGACTACATCACGTTCATTGAAGGCAGACTATACTACGTGGCACAGCCAGGCGAGAGCGGCAAAGAAGCACCACACCGAGCCAGGGCAGAGCTGTCTCCCCGCAGCAGTTACTCAGAAGCTCTTGGTCTGTGGACTCTCCTTGTTGGTCCACTTGACCGTCTCGAACGCTTTCCCTGTGGAGTACAACATCGATGAGCACTTCCAAGCCACAGCCTCGTGGCCGACAAAGGTCATCTATCTCTACGTCTCTCTTCTGGCTGCCAGACTCAAATACTATTTTGCATGGACATTAGCTGATGCTATTAACAATGCTGCAGGCTTCGGTTTCAGAGGATATGATAAAAATGGAGAAGCTCGCTGGGACCTAATTTCCAATTTGAGGATTCGGCAGATAGAGATGTCAACAAGTGTCGAGATGCTTCTTGATAATTGGAATATTCAGACAGCTCTTTGGCTTAAAAGGGTGTGCTATGAGCAAGCTGCCGAGAGCCCCACCATCCAGACCTGCGTGCTGACCACCGCCTGGCACGGCATGTACCCAGGCTACCACCTGACCTTCCTGACCGGGGTGCTGATGACGCGGGCAGCGCGAGCGGTGAGAAGTAACGTCCGACATTATTTCATTGAACCTCCTCTCCTGAACTGACTGTGCGGTGCCCTCGCCTGGGCAGTCACGCCGAGAGCAGGAGGTGGGCAGTTGGGCCGTTCGTGCTGCTGTCCATAAAACCGTCCTTCGCGTCTACAGCTCCTGGTATCACTGCCTTCACGTTGCTGCTATCTTAGTATTACTGTTGTTACCAGTGAAAAAAACCCAAAGAGGAAAGAATACACATGAAAATGTGCAGCTGTCACGATCCAAAAAGCTTGACGAAGCAGAGAATTCTTTGGGACAGAATACTTTTTCCACATCAAACAGTGTTGGCAGCCAGAATCAAGAAATAGCCTCTAGACATTCATCATGAAACCAAGGACGGG
This sequence comes from Pteronotus mesoamericanus, assembly GCF_021234165.1. Lineage (NCBI taxonomy): Eukaryota > Metazoa > Chordata > Mammalia > Chiroptera > Mormoopidae > Pteronotus > Pteronotus mesoamericanus. The sequence goes on from NW_026555064.1 coordinate 21,806,099, forward strand.
GAAGACACTCAGTGGCTATTTGTTGTAAGTTAACAGAAACCAATCTTAGCACCTTCTCAAGGGTTTGGGTTTGCCTGAAAAGAGAGTAAGTTGGGGGGAAATCAGACAGTTGTCAATGGTAGCCTTAGCTAAGGCTGATAGTCTTCTAACGAAAGCCAAGTCAGGTGCCCTGTAACTATTTTAGAACAAGCTGGATCTATTTCAAGCGTCCATCCCAGCTCCTCAGGATATACGTATCTCCGGTCTTGTTTGGCTGATGTCTTTTCCCCACTGGAATTAAACCCCAAGGACAAGTTCCTGGTGCCAAAAATACTGACTGATAGCCACGTTCTGTGGATACGTGGATGAATGCATGGGTGACCGACAGGTGTAAGGCCCCTCTGTGTCTCCTCATGGGCGGCACGCAGGGTACCCATTCACGCATTAGGGGGCATCGTGAGTGCCTCCGGTTCACATAATTACGCCTAAGCTGCTAAACACACCTGAGTGCAGCTTCTTGCGTGGACGTAAGTTTTCCTCTCACTCAGCTTTGCTGAGAAACTGCCGCCTGTGCACTCCCAGCCCCAATGAATGGGGTCCTCTCCAGTGTTGGGTGGTGTCAGTTTTTGGATTCTAATCATGACAATAAGTGTGTACAGGTGTCTCACTGTCATTTCAATTGGCAATTCCCTAGTGGCATATAATGTCCAGCATATTTTCATAGGCGTGTTTGCCATCTCTGTATCTTCTTTGGCCAGGCGTCTGTTCAGGTCATTTGCCCATTTTTAAGTTGCTTGTTTCCTTATGATTGAGTTTTCAAAGCTCTCTATATATTTTGGATACTTTTATCAAATATGAGGGTTTTGTTGCAAAGATTTCTCTTCCAGGCTGTGGCTTTTCATTCTTGTAATAGTGGCTTTTGCAGATCAGGAAATATAAATTTTAATGAAGCCCAACTTATCAATGTCGCTTTCATAGATCAAGCTTTTGGTTTCATATCTAAAAAGTCACTATTAAACCCAAGGTCACCTATATTTTCTCCCATGTTATCTTCTAGAAGGTTATAGTTTCATGTTTTGTATTTAAGTCTTGGTCTATTTTGAGTTATTTTGTGAAAAATATAACATTTGCATCTAGATTTATTTTTTTTTTGAATGTGGATGTCCAATTATTCCAGCACCATTTGTTGAAAAGACTCTTTTCTCTGTTGAATTGCTTTTGCCCTTTGTCAAAGATCAATTGACTGTGTTTGCATAGCTCTATTTCTGGGCTCTCTGTTCTGTTCCATTGACCTATGTGTTTATTCTTTCATCAATGCAACACTGGCTTCCTTATTGGAGCCGTATTGTGCCTTCATGTTGGGTAATATTGAGTTAGCCAAAAAGTTAGTTTGTTATTTAAGTAAAAATAGAACACACATTTTTCATTTTCACCAATAACTTTATTGAACAGCATATTCAGCATTTTGTTCCACAACCTTCTGCCATCTTTCAGGTAATTTCATAATCCCATCTTCCCAAAACTTTTTATCTTTTTGAGCAAAGAACTGACCCAGGTGCTTTTTGCAGTCTTTCAGGGGAGTGAAATTTTTTTCCATTAAGAGAATTTTGTAAAGACCAAAATAAATGAAAATCTGAAGGTGCAACATCTGGTGAATACAGCGGATAAATCAGAACTTCCCTGTCAGGCTGTGACAGTTTTTGCCTGATCATCAAAGAAAGGTGCAGTCTCGCATTGTCCTGAAAGAAGATTCCGAGTTTTCTGTTGGCTAATTCCGGACACTTTGCGTTGAGCACTGCTTTCAGTGGGTCTCATTGGGGGCTGTCCCTGTTGGAATTAATCATTTGGTTTTCCAGAAGGATATCATAATAGAGCACCCCCCCCAATCCGAAAACATGAACATCATCACCTTCTCTGGGTGAAGGCCAGCCTTTGGCGCATGGCTGGTGGTGGTTCATTTCACTTGCCACATGACCTCTTCCATTCCGCATTATTGTAAAATATCCACTTTACATCGTCCATCAAAATTTGTTTTAAAAACGGAACATTTTCATTACATTTAAGTAGAGAGTCGCATGTGGAAATTCACTTCTTGATATAATCAAAAAGGGTTTTTTTTTGCTTAAGTGAAATGAAAACATCAAAGCAATTAACATAACCAACCTGGTGCAAATGATTTTCAAAACTTGACTTGGATAGTTTGAATTTGTCACGGCTATCTCCCACGTGATATAACGTTGATTGTTCTCAATTAATGTCTCGATTCGATTCAACTGATCTACCCTACTGTGGAGCATCATCCAGGGAAAATCTCCAGCATGAAACTTCCCCAAACACTTTTAACACATTTGATTAGCCACAGCACCTTTTCCATACACTGCACAAAATTTTTTTCTTGCATTTCAGTTGTTTTTACCTTTCTTGAAATATTGCATAATTTACCGAAAATGTTGCTTATTTTCCTCCATCTTCCATATTAAAGTGGCTACACAAAAATTTACCAATTTGGGTAAGTTTTTTAAAATGCATGCTGATATGACAGCTGTCACAATACAATCTAACAAAATTGTTTTTGAATGAAATTAAAGACAACTAAGTGGTACTAGGGCCAGTGTACGGAAAAACCGAACGGACTTTTTGGCCACCCAAACCGAACGGACTTTTTGGCCACCCACGCCAAACGGACTTTTTGGCCACCCACACCGAACGGACTTTTTGGCCACCCAATTTCACCCCCTCTGACTCTGTTATTGTTCAGTATTGTGTTGGTTTTTCTGGGTCTTCTGCATTTCCATGTAAACTTTAGAATCAGCTTGTCACTATCCACAAAGTAACTCACTAGGATTTTGATTGAGATTGTGCTGAATCTATAGTTCAAACTAGGAAAAAGTTGCATCTCAACAATATTCAGTTTTCCTATCCATGAACATGGAATGTTCCTCAATTTATTTATATCTTCTTTGATTCCTTTCATTAGAGTTTTACAGTCCTCATATAGTCTTTCTACATGTTTTGGTAGATTTATACTTGTTGTGTTTTTAACTTAAAATTGCCATTGTCCATTGCTGTTATATAGGAAAGCAACCGATTTGTATCCTGTGACCTCACTTAGTGGTACCATAAGGGTTTTTGTTGTTGCTGATTATTTAGCGTTTTCTACCTAGACAGTCATGCCATCTGCGAACAACTGTCTTTCTTTCCAGTATTTACGCTTTCCTCCCTTGTCGTCCGGCACCAGCGACGCGTCCACGGGGTGCAGAGCCAGAGGCGCTGTCGCTGCCTTGCCCCGGGCTCGGGGGGAAGCGTCCAGCCGCTCACCGTTAAGCGTGATGTTAACTCAGGGTTGCTGTAGATTTTTTTTTTTTTTTTAATCAAGGTGAGTAAATTCTCCTCTATTCCTAGTCTGTTGAATTTTTTAAAAATCAAAACTTGATGTTGGATTTTGTCATATGTTTTCCTACATCTGTTGATATAATCATATAATTCTTCTTTGGCCTGGTCTATTGAGATCAATAAAATGGATTATTTTAATTGATTTTTTAATGTTGAACCAAACTTGTACACCTAGGATAAATCCCACTTAGTCATGACATATAAATACTTTTATTCATTGTTGCATTCTATATGCTAATATTTTACTGAGGATTTTTACACCTATTTCTTAACAGATACTGGTTCATAGTTTTCCTTTCTTGTCATGTCTTTATCTGGTTTTGCTCTTAGGGCCTGGCACAATCATTTAGAAATTGTCCTCTCTCTTTATATTTTTTAGAAGACATTGAAGGGAATTGGTATCATTTCTTCCTTAAATATTTGGTAGAATTCAGAAGTGAAACCAAATGGGCCTGATGCTTTCTTTATTGTAAGCTTATTAAGTATTGATTCAATTATTTCTTTAACAGAAATAGGCTTATTCAGATTAACTATATCCCTCCGTATGACTTTAGGTAGATTATGTTTTTCAAGAAATTGGTTCATTTGCTCTAATTTGTTGTTCAAACTATTTCTTTATTGTCTTTTAATGTCCATGGGGACAGCACTCATAGTACCATTGTCCCATCTGATGCTAGTGATTTGTGTTTCCTTTATTTCTTTTCTTGTATTGCTTGGCTAGACTTTTATCAATTTTACTTCATTTGCATTTTCTAATTTTTCAAAATAAATTCAACTCATGTAAGCAAATACAGAAAGGAAATGGAAACCCTGAAACACAGTTCGCCCTAGCACTTCTCAATCACTACGCTGTGCTGGGCTTCATTTATCACTTTATTTAGATCACCCATGTATATACACATTGAGTGTAGGTGAAAGAGCAAAATATCTACAGCTATTTTGGGTTTTTTTCCCTAAGCAAATGGCTAACCAAAATTCCAAACTTAGCTTTCCAAAAGCTGAAATAATGAGCAGCGCTCGGTATGTGCGATGTCTGACTTCCCTGACTCTGGCTCTGCAGTGCCTCAGGATTGTATCTAAAAGTTAATACCCCTTCAAACAGGATCCGCCTTCAGCAAAAACTAGAAAGTTTTCCATACATACAACGCTTCCTAAAACAAATGGGTCCCAAAAGCAGAGACGCCTGAAAGGGACCAACGCTAGTCAATTCTGATCGACTCTCTGGCAGGAAAAAAATTGGACTCAGGTAAGAAAACTCGCCAAGCTGTGGAGGGGGGGGGGCCGGCCTGCGCTCTGGAATTCTGACTCCGGCGGCTCCAAGGGCCGGACCCACCGGGGAACACGAAGGCGTCACCAACTGGACACCGCGCTGGGGATGCCCCGGCGACGCCAGCGGGCCGCTCGGACCCACCTCCCTGTGCGCACGTCCGGGGCCGGGCGTGCCTGCCAGCGAAGCCGCGGTCGGATGCAGCGTGGCGCGGGCACCACGGCCAGGGACCCCGCCACGGCGCACACACGTCCAGCACAGCGGAGGGAAGATGAGCGGCTCCTTCTGAGCAAGTCCAGGGTCGTCAGGAGGAAGAGGGAGAGCGTCATGGACAAGTTTGTGAGTGGCAGCCAATCCCAGCCAGATGGAAATTAACGGGAGCCGATGCTGCGCCAAGGAGAGGGCCAAAGAACACGGAGCGCGGTGGCCTGCGAGGCCGGCTGGTGGGGCGCCTGAAGATACGGAGGGGAGGGGTGAAGCAAAAATAGGCTAACAGCTGTTTGTATGGAAAATAATGCAACACTTAATAAATCATAACACAAGAATAAGCTCTGTGCCGCGCACTCTCAACCGTGAGCCTGCTTTGGCCTCGCCCCGTGTTTTGTCCAAGGATCGGCGCAGCGGAGAGAAGAGAACCAGGCAGAAGCCCTTTCTCTGCGAGTGGGGGTCAGGGTGACCCTCCCTCCGTGGGAGTCCTGAGCGATAACTGCCGCGAGCACCGCGCGGCCTCAGAACGCTCTGCACCCGGACCCAGGACGCGGGAGGCAGCGCCCCCCCGCGACCCCCGCAGACCGCAGCTCCGCCGGACCTGCCGCCCTGGCCCAGGTGCCCGGCCCCAGCTGCCGCGCCACGGCGCCCTCTGCAGTCCGCCCGCGGCTCTGCAGCAGCAGTGACGCTGCCTCCGAAGGCACCGCTGGAGGCCAGTCACGCGGCGGCTGGAGTGCCAGCCACACGTAAAATGACTAAGCTAACGCTACAGAAACGACGCGTTGTGACCAAGCACACACATGTGCGCACGCACAATTTTACTTTTTAAATTAAATAATGGTAAAATCAACATAATGGTAAAATTTTGCTGGAGAAGATACGGAACCTTGTTCTGATGTCTCAATTAAACACCTCTAGCAATCCAGAGATAACTCAGGATGGTGATTATCTTGATTGTGGCCATGGCGTTATGGTTTATACATGTCAGAATTTATGAAACTGTGCACCGCAGAACTGTGCACACTGAATACCCAAGCCGTTCCATCTTTTCAAGCTGCTAACTGTACCCACGAGCGACACACAGCGGTCCCTCACAGCCACTCCTTTCTGGCTCTCATCAGGCGGGTCTGTACCAAAGCTCTGCCTTCAGATAAAGGTCCACGTTGTAAAGCCTTTTATCTGCATGCTTCCCTCAAGGCTGTCTCTTTTCTAATGATTCAAAACCTTGGTCTCAGAGATATGTTGATAAGTATTTATTTATTAATCTGATTAAGCAAAATAGCATTTCCCTAATTTTTAAGAAACTGCTGTTTTTCGTTTTTTTATTTTTAATAAGTTTATTTTTATTGTATTTTTCCCATTTCCATTTATTCCCCCTATACCCACTTCCACCTCCATCCACCCGCCTCCCTCCCGCAATCGAAAAGCTGCTCTTTTTTTAAAAAAAAAAATCACTGAGCACACAATGAGATCTGACTTGCGGATATATTAAGATAAACAAAGGGGGAAAAAAAGACCTAATTTAATTTGCATTCACTTCAACATCTAATTCAATTTAAATATTTACTCACTGTTTGGCCAAATGTTCACCAGAACAGTCATCATCACTAACTGAGAAAGAGAATCCAAAGTGTCAAAGGAAGGAAAGTCCCCACGAGGGCGTATCCATTTGTCGAGGTTCCATCGTACACTCGGCCCAGCACAAGCGCAGAGTGAACCAGATGCAGGGACCGGCAGAGAAGAGTCACAGTGAACTCTGGACAGCTGAGTTCCCGGTGATCATACCGATAGTTTGCAACAAACGGCCCAGAAAGGAAGTGACGTTTTCGTGAACGTTCCAATGGCCCACGGACAAGCAGGGTGGACCAGCCGTGGGTTTGGCAGACACACAGGCGCCTGCGGGGCTCCGCTGGTGTGCGCACGTGGTGCCCACGCTAAAGGGGGTTGGGGGAGACAGAGCTTTTTAGGTGACGCTTTCCTAACTGTCGACACTACCACATAATGAGCAGATTTTCAACTAGCAAATTATTTCTCGTAGAAATCATGGATTTGGGGCCAGGTGCAGACCATGAGGGCATGTATTTGTGGCTGAAAATTTTTCTGAACCTTCTCAAAGCGCCCACCAGTGCGCCACGGAGAGCAGAGGCCCCAGTGCGCCTCCCCTGTTCCCGCCCCCGCCCCGCGTTCTCACAGTGAGAGGAGGCGGGCGTGGCGACCGGTCTCGCCGCTTCTATAAAACCTGTCGAATGGCCTCTGCGCGCTTTGAAGCCCTTTATGTTCTTGTACAACATCCAGGAAACCCAAGGGGTGAAGGGCAGGCCCACGGCCCGGGGAATGGGACCCGGCCCGCCGCAGGGCTTCCCCTCCCGGCTCTTCACGCTTGTTTTGGAAAATATCGCTCCTTTTAGCTTTTCAGTTTTTAAAACCGTCTATAAGCACTGTGGAAAACAGTTTTGCATTACCTATATTTATGTTTTGGGAGAATTTCTTCTCCTGCATTCCCTGCAACCATTGAGAGGACCCAGCGCATCTGGAAGCAGCAACGCAGCCGCCCTTGCCAGCGCGGCTTAGCCGCCCGCCACCCGCGGCGGACACGGCACGTGCTTTACATCAACATCACCTCGCCTGACCTCACAGCAGTGTCAGGCGGGTACTGCATTGTCGCCCCTACCTTAGAGGCCTGGGGCCGGGCCGCTCCGCGCTGTGAGACGCGCCAGCTGCGGGGACCCGCGTCCCCTGTGCCCGCTTGGGTTGTAATCTGGCGCCAGAGGCCGGTCCCCACGAACTCCAATGTCCTAACCTTAGCGTTCACCTGCGCACATGACCACACCCTCCAGCGTGGAAAGAATACGCTGGCTCTACTCAGACAATCTTAGAAAAACAGCATTCGCAGTGGAAACGCGGGGCTGACGGGACTTTAAAAGGTGAGTCCGTGTGTCCACCCATCTGCCTGCTGATGCCCTGTTCGCGGTGGCGACCCAAGTCCTCAGGTTTCACAGTGTCCCGAGGGCCCGAGCGAATGACTCCGCCGCACCCAGCAATGCCCGGAAGGAGGCGCAGGGACCGACCTGGAGGCGGTGCCCCTGCCTGGGAGGGAGACCCCAAGGCGTGGAGCGGGGGGCTGAAAGCGGCCTTGCAAACAGGACCCCCGGGAAAACGCCCGGTTCCCCGTGAGTCCAGACGAGTCCTCTTACCTCTCCGGGCTCGACCCCCGTCTGTAGAGTGGGGATATCTAATGAGGGTAAATGAGTTAACTCATGTGAAATACTTAAAATGTTAGCATATAATGAGCACCCAATAATGGGAGCTCTATTATTAACAACTAAGTTTGAAAATGTTCAAAATTATCCATGTACATCCATTTCATTTCTTTGTTTCAGAAAGTGGAACTACAGTCACGTGGTAATTGTGCTTTTCAATCCACCTTCAAATTTCCAAATGGCATGAAAATCTTAACTATCCTCTGTGGAAAATTCAATAATGACGACAAAGCAGAACCCGTGACGGCACATCTTGTAAACACAGTGCCAACCCAAAGGGTCGGGTCAAAGGATCTGCCTACTGTTCCGTTTGCCTAAATGCCTGAATCCAGATTTCAAGGTCATTCGGAGTTATAATTATTTTTCCCCACTCTTTGTGGCTTCACAAGAGTGTGGAGAGAAGTAAAAACTGCAGCCTGTGTTGGCTCGCACATCCAACGCGCCGCGGAGGGTGGCTGGCGCCCTGTGTGAGTCGGGAGGCCCCATCTGGGCTGCGGCGCAGGCGGCCGCGCTCCGCGAGGCAGCGCCGGGTCGGGAACGGACGGCCTCCGTCGGGCACCCTTCCGCCCCGCGCCCGCGCGCCCGCAGCCCCGACCCCTTGTCACGGTGGCGCCACTGACATGCCCGGGAGCAGCCCCCACTCATCAGCCTCTGCCCATCGGACATCGGAGGGGGTCTGGCTGCTCCCAGCCATCATTCCGTCACCATCTCAAACTCAGATGCCTCGCAGGGGCCAGCAGGCGAGTGGGGTGAGGGGACAGGGCTGCCAAGCCCCACCTCTTCCGGGTCAAACACCTGTCTTTTCAAGTGGAATCGCTGGTCCAATATTATCAGATATTCTGATTTGTATAGAAAAACTGGATGTCAGACTTCTTTAAAAAAAATATTTTTTCATTTATTTATTTTTAAAGAGGGGGGAAAGGTATGAGGAGTGGGAGAGAAACATCCATGTGTGATTGCCTCTCGAGTGCCCCCGCACTGGGGACCTGGCCCGCAACCCGGACTGGGAAATCAAACCAGCAACCGTTTGGTTCACAGTCTGGCATTCAGTCCACTGAGTCACATCGGCCAGGGCAGAAGCTTTAAACTCCTTTAATGTGACTTACTAAGTCATATAAGAACACGTCAACCAGGGTTAATTTTTGAGAACCTCTTCCTAAATCAAGTCCCAAGCCTTACCTGCCCCGCCCTTAGAAATGAAGCCCAGGGAGGACACCTGCTTCGCAGGCACGGCCAGGTGTCCCACTTCGGAACGCACTTTAGCACACTGCAATACTATTTTGAGCTGCCAAAAGAAATCAGATTGCAGAAGAAGGAGGTCATAGTTCATCACATAAAACAGTTCCTTATCTGTGATTTGAGATTTTCAGGAAAGTCATACTGAAAATGAGGATAATTCCAAGAAACAGAGGACTTGGCGGAGGACCCTCATTTGAGGGAAAATCTTAGGAGCGGCAGGCATTTCTGCACTGGGCTGGATCATCCCATGTCCCAGGTACGACAGCACCCGGGAGGGTCTGGTCCAAGGACAGCAAGACTGACTTCACTGCGCACACGAGCAACAGCAGAGCACCCAGCCAGGAAGGCGCATCTTGGCGCATTTCAGAGAACCCTGCATGTTTCTGAAAGTCTAGGAGAAAACTATGCCTGACAAGCTAGATTATGTTTCACATCTTTTCACCTGTTTCAAAAGCTATTCAAGCTCCTCGCAGCGGTACGCCCCAGCGCCCCGTATAAATCGGCACGCCGCCTTTCCTCACCAGGCTCTGCTCAGTTCTTAGGATAACTTTGTTCATTATCTCCTTGCAGATGTAAATGTCTCTCTCCCAGTGGTAAATTAAGACAAAATTGGGAGACACACTTAAGAATCTAAAGCTTCATTTCCTAACATTCTTTAGTACTTTGGTAAAGATGCAATCTAATACAGCATGCTGAAAATTTGAAACAGAAAGATAAAACGTGACCAGGTAAAGTTGGGCATAATGTGTTTGCCGGTCCTGCCATCCGGAGAGAAAATCTGCTGCCACTGGGCCTGGGCTGGCCAGCGACCTTCATGACCAACACAGAGCGGGGGACGCGGCGGCCCTTCCAGAGTGAGGTGGTCAGCCACCTCGCAGCTTCCTTCTCAGAACGCCGCCAAGACCCCACGCAGACCCCTGGAGGAGCCGACCAGAGTCTGGGAGAGTCTGGGTGGTTGTCGTGAACCACCGTGTGGCGGGTGGTTGGTTACGTTCCCTCACGTGCAGCAACACTGTCTGGCGTCTGAAATGTGAAGCAGGTTTACGTTCATATTAAATGCATTACTTCTATTATAATCCTCCGATCGATGATCAATAAACATGTAATGCTGGACCAGCTCCGGGGTCACATAAAAGGGAGAAACTGTAAGACCCTGACTCACAGAGGACAGGGCTCCAAGCCAGCCCAGCCCCACGGGTCCTCTGCTCTTTGCATTTTCCCCTTTTTTCCTACATCTGTACATAGCTTTCCATGAGCTCTTCCAGGAGACGGGAACTTACTTATCTTAAAAGAAAATTGGACAGAGGTTTTGCAGACCCCCAGCGACTGGCTCCGGTGTGGGATGAGTCCCACAGGAGGGTCCTCCCTCCCTACGGCCCGGCTGCCGGTGATGGCGGGCGCCTCAGTCCAGCCCAGCACATGCGCAGACTCATGCTCGGGCCTGTTTCTCCATGAGGAACCTTCTTGATCTTCCAAAGATTTCCATGTGCAAAGGCACAATTTTCAACTGTAGGTGGCTTCTAGGTAGGAAATAAAAGTCGCCGCGGAAAATAAAGAAAACAAAACCTCACAGAAACGTATGAAGAATAACGCCTAGACACAAATGATCAACAACTCACGTGAGATTTTACACGCGTGCAAACAGAAGCCAGAGGCAGGACAGGGCGAAGCGAAGAGCCGGATGGGCCTCGCGCACCGCCGCGCATGCGCAGGTTGCCCGCGTGAGCGCCGGCCGGACAGGCCCAAGTTCCCCCTGAAGCCACCGCAGCGCCTCGTGTTCCTAACCCGCCTGATCCCCCTGCTGAAGATCAGCTGCTGAGCTGTCCCGCAAATTCGTTTCCTAAAGCCCACGTATGGATGTTTCAGCATTATTCCAGAATTGTAAGTCAAATATGTCTAATGTAACCAAACTTTGTAGCTTACATTTTAGAAAGCACTGCCCGCCCCTGGCTGGAGCGGCTCAGCAGGTTGGGTGTTGTCCCCCAAACCGAAAGGTCTCCCGTTAGATCCCTGGTCAGGGCACGTGCCTGGGTTGGGGGCCAGGTCCCCAGGTGGCAGCATGCGAGAAGCACCCAGTCGGTGCTTCTCCTGCACATCAGTATTTCTCTCCCTCTCCTCTCCTCCATCTAAAAATAAATCTTAAAGCAAAGAAAGAACCGCACGGCCACGGGAACTCCTGCCCGCCCTTCGGAACCAGAGTGAGCGTCACCCCCCTGACCCCCTCACAGCCCCGCCCACCCGGCCAGGCTGAGGCGGCCTCCCCCACAGGGGACTGGGGATCGCTGGCTCGCGACCAGCCTTCCTTTGTCACCTTGATCAGATCGTGACAATCTCTGCCTTGTGGGGCTGATCTTGAGAAAAGGGACTTTGTCTTTTATCTTGGCACCAAACAACTCGAGGCAGAAGAAGCTCAATGATGAGGCAACAAATAAAAGGTGAAAAGTCAACTACGCCAACGCGCTCTGGACGCTGGCTCTGGGTTCCCTCGGCGCCCGGTGGCGCTGCAGTTTGGATGGTGAGCGCCTTCGGGGTTTCCTCCCGGTCCACTCCTCGAGTCCTGCGGTTTAAATATTCAAAAGCCAGCATACGAGCCGTGCCTACCCAGCAGGATGGGTGACCTAGTCTGTCATTCTTGGTGATTCCCTCGCACGTGGCCCCATCCATGGTCAGTTTTGAAGATGGTGCAAACGGAAAAATGTACGCAAATGGCCTTGTCCAGCGTCCAGGCAAACACAGCCACCGTGGTTAACGACAGCGGCGTCACGGGTGAAAGCCGGCCTGCCTGACCCTCAGAGTGCGAAGGGCGCTGGGCTGCACCTTCACACTCTTGCCATCCTTGTCTCATCCTAAAGGGGCTGAGGGCACCTACCCTTTGTCAAAGGGGCTGTGCCTACCCACCGTTGCCACGCACGTTCAGCCTCACTGTTGCAGGTGTGATGTTTGGAGTGCGAGGAAACAACGGCTGAAAACAGACCCCTTTCATAAACGTATCCATTTTTTTCCCTTAATTTTTTAAATCATGTTTATTCTGTTACAGTTGTCTCAATTTTTCCCCCTTTGCCCCCTCCACCCGTCCCACCCGCCCCCGCTCCCACAGTCAGTCCCCACCCTGTGGTCCGTGTCCACGGGTCACTCACACACATTCTTTGTCTAGTCCCTTCCCCTTCTTGCCACCATTGTCCTCCTTCCCCGTCCCCTCTGGTCACTTTCCGTCTGCTCCCTGTTTCCAGGCTTGTGCTTTATTTTGTTTGTTAGTTTATTTTGTTGAATAAATTCCAGTTATAGGTGAGATCATATGGTATTTGTCTTTCACCGACTGGCTTATTTCACTTAGCTTAATTCTCCAATTCCATGCATGTTGTTGCAAAAGAGGAGGAATTCCTTCTTTTTTTCTTTTTTTAAATGCAAGTTGATTTTATTTTTTAATGTCAAAATCCATTATAAAATATTAAAACATTTAAATCCATTACAAAATCTCAGCAATTAAAACAACATGACACCAGCACAGAAATAATCAAGTACCTCAATGAAATAAAATGAGATTCTAGGGACAAACATATCTATCTATCTAACAATCAAGGGGGAAAATAAGGCTTATTCAACAAATAAGGTTCATGAACCACTATTACTTGAAATAAAACAAATATAGAGCCCCATTTCACATATTATACAAAAAACATTCAGGTGAGTTAAAAATTAATATGTAATTCTAAGGAGTTGTAGGAGAAAATACAAAATAATATTTTTCTTACCCTGAAGTGACATATTCAAACCTAGAAGCTATAAAGTAAAATATTGATAATATGATTAAACACTTAAGACTATACAGTAATATACATATAAAAAAGTTAAAAGACAAGTAATACAATAGGAAAGTATTTGCAACACATCTAAAAAAGGGTTAATAAAGTTTTTTGGGGGGGGAATTCTACAAACAAATTTAATCAAAAAATGGATAAAGAATATCTAAAAGTTGTTTAAAGCTTTTTAAAAATAATAGAAATGGCCGAGAAATATACAAAAACAGGTTTAGTTTCAACAAATAATAAAGGAACAAAATAACACATCATTGTCACAATCAGATTAATATGTATTAAAAATATTGGTTATATCAAATATTGGCGACTGTGAAAGGAACTGGGTATTCATAGATTCTTTTTCTTCATCTTCTTAAAGCAGTCCCTTTACCATATTTTGCAATACTGGTTTGGTGGAAGTGTATGCTTTTAGCCTTCTTTTGTCTGGGAAAGTCTTTATTTCGCCTTCCATTTTAATTGAGAGCCTTGCTGGGTCGAGCCGTCTTGGTTGCAGGCCTTTGCTTCTCCTGACTTGGAATATTTCTTGCCATTCCCTTCTGGCTGGCAGTGTTCCTGTTGAGAAGTCAGCTGCTAGCCATACCGGGGCCCCCTTGTATGTTACTACCTCTTTCTCCCTTGCTGCCTTTAGGATTCTCTGTTTGTCTTTGATATTTGCCATTTTAACGATGATGTGTCTTGGAGTGGGACCCTCTGTGCTTCCTGGACTTGTGTGACTTTTTCTCTCCTCCAATTAGGGAAATTTTCCATCATTATCTTTTCAAACAGGTTCTCTATCCCTTCCTCCTCCTCTTCTCCTTCTGGTATCCCTAATATATGGATATTATGTTTCAGGTTGTCCTGCATTTCCCTAAATGCCTCTTCACTCTTTTTAAGTCTTTTTTCATTTTCTTGCTCTTTCTGGCAGCTTTTTTCTACCTTATCCTTCAGCTTGTTGATTCAATCGTCAGCTTCATCTAACCTGCTTTTGATTCCTTCTACTTTGTTCTTCAATTCAGAAATTGTATTCTTCATTTCCTCTTGTCTCTTATTGATAGTTTCTGTGTCCTTTTTCATGCTGATATAGTTTGCAGTAAGTTCCTGGTAGTTTCCCTGTAGTTGTTTATAATTCCCTCTGAGCTCACTGAGCTCATTGAGCTTCCTTAGAACCGTTGGTTGGAATTCAGTATCTGATAGTTTACTTGCCTCTATTTCATTTAGTTCTTTTTGTGGGGATTCTTCCTTTCCCTTCCAGTGGGGGTATTTCTTTCTCTTTCCATTATTTGTGAGACTCCTTTTTTGCTTCTCCTTAAATTGATCTGTCTTGATTTCCTGACTTTGTGGTGTGAACTTCTATGGTTGGAGACCACTGTTTTCTCTTTCTGGATCTGCCTCTGATGATGTCAGATGTTGTCCCGGTCTGACCTTAGGCAGTCTGTCTGGGACTTCCAGGAATCTATTGTCTATGGCTGTCTCCTTCACCTGTTAATCTAGTCACTCTGCCCTCAGCAGGGCGCCTTAGACAGCTCAGGGTGGGGCGGAGTCCCTTCTGGGTGCGGGGTTATTGGGTCCTCTCACACTGCTGCCGCTCAGGGGCATGGTCTGCCTGGGCAAGATGGCGGCTGCCGCATGGGGGATGAGTCAGCACCAGGATCCTGCCAGCTACTCTCCCAGTTCCCTCCCCAGAGCTTCCTTCCCCAGTCTCTTCTCTGGCGTCTCTAGCCCACTCGGCCCCTGCCTTTGTCAGAGACCAGGGTAAGTAACTGCAAATAAAAATTCATGCGTTGGCCCTTTAATAGGCTCTTTGCCTCTCCAGCCACCCATCTCTGGCAGAGAGCAATCCTGCCACTTTTCGCAGCTGGTTGTTGTCTGTGTACTTTTCGAGCTCTGGTCCTGTGGGCTGGAGATCCCACTTATGGTTTAGACCCTGCTCTTCTCAGGGGGATCCAACTGGCCGTTTCAATATCCTTCTGGTGCTGCCACCTGTGGGCTCTCCGCCTGCCTCCTCGAGTCTCTACCTCACTCCTTACCAGTTAGGTTGTGCTAAAGCTGATTCTTCTGTCTGTCCAAGGTTGTAAGGCTCCTCTCTCACTATTGGTCAGTTGTTTGTTCCAGGGGATTACTCCATAATTTAGTTGTGATTCCAGATTGGTTCTGGGAGGAGGTCAGTGTGACCTCCACTCACTCCTCTGCCATCTCGATTCCCGTATCCGGTTTCTTATTAGCAAGCAGAAACTACCCACCCACGGTAACTGTCATATGGAAGTCACCCACATTTTCCTTGTCACTGCCTGAGGCCCTCTCCCGAGGCCTCTCTGTCCTTCCGCATGTTAACACTGAAAGTCCAGAGATGCGCTCCTTCGCGGAGCTTTTCCTGGTGGCCTCAGTGAAATGCCACATCCCCTCCTGCTTTTCAGACACAAAGTGATGAAAACCAGGGTCCCCCACACACTGACGGGGATGGGGCTGCGTCCTCCCTTCTCACCTGCCTCATGGCCAGTTGTCCATTTTTGTGTCTGGTGGCACGTGATGCCTAGGGGGAGCTGTCGGAATAGCGCCGAGGCCACAGGCTTCACCCCAGAGCATCAGGAAAGAGTCACTGGGGAGGGAGCGCAGGGACCCCCTTGTCAGCCAAGCTCTCGGCCACCGGTGAGGCTCGATCCTCAGCAGAAGGCTCTGAGGGGGCTGGCGCTGGGTCTTCGTCACAGAGTCACAGCAGTGCCCTCGGTTCAACCCAATAAACACCTACCGAGGACTTTGGACACAGTAGGTTGTTAATAAATGCACCTCAAATTCAACATTAAAATTTGCCACATTTGAGGAAAAGCACATCAACCAATTTTTATTCATTTTGTATTGTTTCATTCTCTGATACACCGTCTGTAATGGGCTGAATCCTTCGTGCACAACCTGCTGAAGGTGCTGGCTTTCCTCAGCTCCTCTGCCCCAACCATTCACACTGCACAGTAGGGTTTTCTGTAGGACTGGGTCTGATGCCTTTTTTTTCTTTCTTTTCTTTTTTTTTTTAAGAAAAAACACTTTCCTCCTCTCTTCAGGCTGAATGGGCAACCAGGCTTGCCTGGACTTTCAGCAGCCACCATCCTGGAAGTAAGGGGCTACATTCAGGGCCGGGCACCCCCGCACTGTCCCACGGAACCAATCAAAGCCGGCGGCGCGCTGGGGTGTGGGCGCCTGGGCTCCATGGGAGGGGGTTTCTGCAGCGGCTGCCGGCCAGCAGGAAGCCCAGGCTGTTCGCGGAAAGCACAGGAACCGGTTGCTTCTTCTCTTCTCTCTCCTTTTCAATTTCGCAGGGAGCGCCTCCCGGCCATGCGGCAGCGTGCCATGCGGGGACCACACAGCGGGTGCTGAGACGCTGGCTGTCAGGGCGAGTGCCCTGGCCTGGCTTTGCCCGCTCCTGGCTGGAGGCCTCCACGGGGATCTCAGGGGCTGCCGTGCAGGACCCAGGTGCTCCGGGCTGTCCTGGCTGTGTCACCCAGGGGCATCTGTCCCAGTACTCCCCAGCGTTATTTAGGAAAGACCTAAATGGCCTATGTTCAATCACATGCAAGAGTTAATGTAGCCACAATTTTAAAAATAAACGGAGTGACATTTATGTGCCAAGGAGTGTGCAAACTCCAAGAATGAAAACACACAGTCAGGTCTGCAAACAGTATGCGATTGTCATAAATTCTACAGGGCACCGTTGGAGTAGGCACACACCACCGCCTCTAATCACACCCAACAAACAGCCTCACACCTTCCTTGGGAGCTGGAAAGGCAGGACAGCAAACAACTGTTTTGAAGTAACTCTTTTAAGAAAAAAGAAAGAATATCAAAGAAGTCATGATGGTAATTTCTTACACTTATATTTTGGTTATTATTGCAAAACAACTCCCACCACCTCCCTACACAACTCGGTGAGGCATCAGCCCCCCTACCCCGCCCACCGCCCAGACCTCCAAGAACATAGTCGCAGGCTGTATTCTGACTTTGCATAGCTTCTGTTGACTGTATTTAGGCATCGCAAAGACCAGTCAGTCTGGCAAGAAGGCTGACATTTGAACATCTGACTAGATCAGCACTTGAACTCTGTAGCATTCAAAACAGTTTCCCCAGAAATCCAAATGTATGCACGGGTTGAATTTGTGTGTCACGTGACCCCATGTCTGCTCTCGGGCTCCGCCCTCCCTGCCAGCAGTGCCTTGGAGAGGGGACCTGCTTTGAGTGTGGGAACACTGTCACTGAAGCTGTTTTATTGGGCTTCTTTCCCGTGTCCCATATCACCAGAGTCCCTGACTTCTGTCAATAGGGTAATGGTGGCTAGGGTGGGGGGCTGGGCTAGTGAGTGCCTCCCCCAGGTACCTGTCCTTCCGTCGCTCTCCCTGGCCAAACAGGGATGGGGGACAGGCAGGTGCACCGCTCTCTGGGCCTAGACGAAAGGACAGCCCCATCGAGGGCAATGAGTATGGAGGAGTAAGCGTGTGCGTTGATCACAGAGCGAGGAAGCCTGGTTGAGGGGAAGCTGCACTGGAGTCTGAGAGGAGGTATCTTGGCTACCGCTGCAGCCGCAGCCCAGGAACAAGGCCTGAGTACGTGCAGGTGTGTGCGGGGCCCTGCCGGCACCTCGGTCAGCGGAGGGGACTGCCCGCTGCAGACACGCGAGTGCGGCTCCCCGGCCCAGGGGGCTGTGGCCACCCGCCCTCCTCTCGGCGCCCTGTGCTGGACACCGGGCTCGGATGTCTGCTGTCCTTGTCCCTCACCTGACTGCACAGATGTGGGGCCTGTGCACCTGTCAGCCATCACATTTGTGGCTTTGCTTTTAAGTCACTTGAGGGATCACAGTGGGCACAATGTGCATCAGAAGCAGAACTATGGGCTGGTTGGCACCTGCGTTGAAAATGAACCCCTCTTGTTCTCAGGGCTTTGACCTGCCTGTCACTTGTTCTGAAATAAATCTAATGCAATGTTCTTGACTTGTCACTTCTCCAGGGCGTGACGGCCTCCTTTACTAATCACCGTTACTGTCATCAAAATTGGGCATTGGAGTGGGCACCAAAGATTCACTAAGCAACCAAACGGAAGGAAGCAGAGCATTTCAAATGCTCCAAGGGCTTGTTGTCTTAGAACAGAGCGAGGCAGAATAGGATGGTAATGACATGCGCCACAAACTAACTTAATTAGCGTTTAAGGGTTTCAAAGGACAGTGGCAGCAGCGAGTAAAGTCAGGAATGTCCCACAAGGGAACGGGTCTGGGTCCCCATGGACAGGCCTGCAGTTTTGTCCACCTGCTCCACACAGAACAGAGTGTTGGGTCAGCTGATTGAGAAGATGGTGCTGACTGACCACAGGACAGATGGATATTGTTTTCCAGGCAAACACAGTGTCTTCTGATGAATCAAAAGCAGAAAATTAAAGTAAGTACATTTTTGTTGGAATTCAAACTCAGAGCCACTAGATTTAGTCAAAATTAGAAGGACAAAAAGGCAAACATGGGACTGTGCCATCTAAGCTAATGAATCCCGCAGTAAAAGAGCCAATAATCGTGTGCTGGGAGAATCCCCAGCAACTTCCAATCAGGGCTCACTGCTTCACAGACTTCTGTGACGCCGAGGTGTTTACAATGACGACGTGACAGCGTGGGCGTTCCAAGACGAGAGGAACGAAGAGCGGAAGCTGCACGGTTGTTTGGGGCGGGTAAGCCTAGTCTCTCTGAGCAGAAAGCCAGGGAGAGGCCCCAGGATCCAGAACAAAACCCACACGGGGTGTGAGGATGGAGACGCACAGGAGAGTGCGGCCACCGCTGTCCGGGACGTCGCACTGGGCGTGGGGTGCGAGGGCACGAGGGTAACTTCCATTCACAGCCCGGTCCGAGCAGGAGGCGGAGCTTCCCGGAGCCCAGCCGAAGGGAGAGTGGGGGCAGCTGCGGCAGGCGGACAGGCTGCCAGTCGCGCGGTCCTTGGGGGAAGGCTGGCGCAGGGAGGGGAGCGCTCTGCGGCGAAGGCAAAGTGATGACTTCGAGATACTGGATATTCAGCGTAAGAAAGGACGAGTCCCAGGCGGTCCCAAGGTTAGAGCGAAACACGACCCTTTAATGGAAAAGTTGGGCACAGACGATGATGCAATGGATAGAGGGAAGGTTCTTTTCCTGTCTATTCAGTTTCATTTGGTAGCAAAATACTTAGTTTAAGGTCGTTGAGCTGTGCCAAACGCCAGATGCATTACTGGACTTTTAAAGACAGGCTGCAATAGGCAGGCCCCATGCCTGTACGCTGACCTTTGCTCGGGAGTCCGGCCTCCACTGGAGGGAAGGGCTTCCTCCCCGCAGCTCCACGAGGCCTGTGCCCGCTGAGGCCCGCCCTGTGGGCCTGGAAGGCGCCCACTCGGACTTGGCTCTTGGGAGGGTTTGTGTCAATAAATTTCAGCCCCGCTCTGCAGGTGGCGGCGCTGGTTCAGCGCGGGACTTTGGCTCATCAGGGCGTTACGGTCAGTCCCCCTGGCTCATCTTCCTCTCGGGCCAGAGTGTGTCCGCCTCGCCCGTGTCTGGTCATCACACCGCCCGGACTCCAATCCATTTCCAGGTCTCTTAATCTGCCACGTCTCCCCTCCCCTACTTAACTTTACACCTGTTCAGTGTCCCCCAAACTCAAATGGTCACCTGTCACCTACTTATCATAAAATTGTCCATGGTGCTGACTCTTGGCCACGTCAGCATTCTCTCCGTAATACCCACTCCCTTCTGACTGTTCTCTCTCCCCTCACGTGACATCGGGCTCTACCCGAAAGCCAGAGACAGACCCGCTGCTCCACCAGGCCCTGTTTCATCCACTGAGGTCATGTTAAGTATTTTTATTTGCTTTTCATTATATGTTATACAGTAGAATTTTTCCAAAGTTTTTATGAGACACCTAATTATGTGACGTTCACAGTGTTATCAAACAGCAGACGCAAACAAGGTTAACACAGATTTACAGGACCCCCAGGGGCCTCCAGTGTGCAAATCATTTAAACTATTCTCCTAACGACTTCCAGCATCTCTCATGCCACACGCCCAGTGTGGACGCAACTAACGGCTTCAGTTTCCATGTGTCATTACAGCTCTTTCACTGTACAGGTGAAATCAGAAGCTGAAATACTTTTATCTGCTGTTCATAGGCCATTATTAGCAGATTTGGTTTTTGGTGCCAAGATGTGCCTATAAAGTCCGTATCTTTCCAACAGTATGGAGAAAGGGAGTAAACTGAGAAAAAAGTAATAAAAATAAGATAGCAAGAGATGATTTATTTGGTTTTCTTTGGGGAACAGTTGCCCAAATGATCTCGCAAATTCGCATTCGCCGCAGCACCTCGATAGAGTTATAACAACATGCTTAGAGAGTCGGCTGGCGTTCTCGAGTGCCCTGGGCACACGCTGACCCTATGACCAGACGGAGAGGAGGGCAAGCCTGGCCCAGCCAGCCAACCGGAGTGTGCGTGCGGGTGCCGGGCCATCCCCAACATGAGTCGGGGTGGGAAGGGATGAAGCAGTGAGGCTCTGCACAGACTAAGTGAGACCAAGCAACTCTGCGAGACTAATCAATGTTAATGTCTCAACAAACCCATTTATAGTTTCCTTATGATATTTCAATTTCAACTACCTTTTTAGTTTGTTTTCGACTTCTAGTTAAGGAAGGCCTTGCGGTATCATCAGAGGCAGATCTGAACCCAGGCAGACGCCCCGGGGTGGGCGCACAGCAGTTCTCGGGGAACATCCAGCAAGTCGGCGTCACAAGCTCACTCCTGCGTGAACCCCGCCGGGGAAAGCCTGGCCACCACTGCGGGGGAGCTCAGCCCTGCAGAGCAGGGCTGACCGAGTGCCTGCCTCCCCATGGTAACGAGCATCCGCAAAGGTGCACCAACCGGTGGAGCCAGCACTCACCTGCCGCGTCGTAGCACCAGGCCCAGGTCGCTCTGTAGGACGGCCCCTGACGTCAGGCCCATCTGGGCCGTGAGCCTGTTCGGGGACAGGGCGACGTGTGTCCTACGAGGAGCGTGGGGACAGCAAGTGAGACGAGCGTAGGATCCAGACTCAGTGGCCACGGATCCCCTTGGAGGACCACTCCAAACAGTAAAAATTCTACAATGCACAGTGAGTTTACCTTTATTTTAAAGGACAACATGGAAATGCATGTTAAACCTGAATGATAGGTTAGGCCACCCCATGACCATCTCCACGTGACCCTTAGCTCCTGGGCTGGACCATAAGACTGGAGGACGGCCGGACAGACCTGCTCGGGGGAGGGGAGCCTGCCTGGATGTCTGGATACCAGCTGCTGCTTCCAGGTTGATGGCCCAGTTTTAGACAAGCATTTGAATCTGCACAGGGCATGGCACCAGGTCCCCAGAATGAGGAGAGTTTGTTATAGGGAGTTTCTACAACACCGGCACAATGAAGACACCCTCAACGTCCAGGAGACTGTGAATTAGAGCAGGTTACAACAACTTGTTTAAAATCCCATAGTTTCTAGGTCATTTCCAATAGTATTGCATCTGAAACTCAGAGTAACCTAAATGTGCGTGTGTCTGTGGATTCAATTCCTCGTGAACTCCTGACATTGGAGGGCACCAACCAGTAGAACCTGCAACCACCCTTTTTGGAAAAAAAAAAAATTAATTGTTCTGCCCAGGAAAACCACTTCCATTTAGCCAATTGAGGTTTGTGTACATTTCCATCACTGCAGTTATCAGCCAACATAATAATCAGCTATTTAATGTTCACATGTGGACAAATTGTAAATAAGATTTTAAAACATAATCATCTCTTAAAAATTATTATCAGAAAGAAGCAATAAGAGAGGAACTTCACTTTCCCACTGGCTCTGGCCAGGGATTCAGAACCTTGTCCGACAGCAGTTCTTTATTGATCAATGATCAGAGCAAGGTGCCAAACCGCCCGCAACCTGCCGCCGCCGCCCAAGAGCCCCCTTCCCAGCCCAGCCCAGAAGTGAGGCTGGGCCGGCAGCGGGCGCTGCCAGGCAACACAGACCCCTCTCCGCTCAGAAACAGCTCGGAGCCCGGCTCCTCCGGGGCCCTCGGAGGAGGGGGCCCCACGCCCCCTCACTGCCGCCGGTTCTTTAACAACTGGCGCGGGTCCCTGCTGCCTGCTGAGGTGGCGGACCCCGGACAGAGGCGTGACCCTCTGAATGAGGACCTGAGATGCGAGCTCGCTGACAAACCCCCTGATGCTGGGGCGGCTACAACGGAACCCGCAGAGGCGCCGCCGGAAAGGCTGGCGCAGCGAGCCCGGCGCCCCCGCGCCCAGTCCCGGCTCACGTCCGGCTGGAGTGCGTCTGGTAACGTCAGGCACCAACACGACAAACGCTTCCCCGTTCGGGTTTATCCTTGTGTTTTGAACTGTACTTTTTCTTTGGATGGAGATGCCGGCTCAGATGGCAAACCCACGAGGGTGCTGGTCATGGACCTTGAGCCCACAGACGCCCAGCCCCCAATGCACAGCCACACACCCAGTAAACCCCAGAAACCCGCGACTTAAAGGAGTTTTCCTCTGTGTTAGCTCAGTAAATTAACTCAGTTAAACAAGCTAATTCTCAGAAATTGAAGCTCATTAAGCAAATGTTAAAAATCAAGGTCTTTGCCTTAATGAGAACAAACACAAATCAGAGGGCAGAACAAGATGGTTGTCTGCGAGGTGAACAGGAATAAAAACCAGGTCTGAGGACTCGGCAGAAGCTCCCCCTCCAGATGTGTGGGTGTCATTAATTAGAGCGTAGTTGACCCTCTCCCCCCACCTTTTAAAAATGAACCCTCCCGAAAGGGTTGGCAGATATTGATGAACTTCCAAGGAAAGACCTCTCATATTTACTTGGTCTCAAGTTCATGAAATAAATTTTTCTATCAAAAGGTCATCTCATGTGAGAGCAATCCCAACTCTGCCCTTGTGAGCAGAGGGCGTTGAGATGGCAAATATATTTGTGGTGATGGGTCCTGCAGGCGTCCGCTGACGTAAATACAGACAGTGGCTTTGTTTCTGCCACCAGCAGGCGCTAGGACCGAGTACAGGCAGCTAAGAAAAGCGCTGTGGGCGTATCTGTAACTCAGTCTGCTCTGAATCAGGATGTGACCGTCACCTGTACAGACTGAAAATCTTAAGTCTATTTCAACATGCAATCACTAGTCTCTTTGGAAACTTTGTCGAGAAAAAGAAAGAAACCTGAAACACCCTAGGAGAGTATGAAAAGGACCTTCCGCAGAACAAGGATGGAGGCTCCCCCATAACCAAGTTTCTCAAGACAATAACTAGAATGCAGTCGTAAGCGCAGAATCTGTGTCTTACGCTAGCGCCTGTTCACACACCTAAGCCCCATGAAGAAATCTGTTTCCTTAATCGCTTGTGGGTTTTCAAGCCCAGTTCACAGTCTGGATGGAGTGAAAGGACCACACACACTGACATGCGCCGGGTGCACGGGGGGCACAGAGAGGGGCGGCTGCGGTAGACGCCGCGAGGCCACCTCCGCATGACCCCCCAGGTCAGAGAGCGCTGGAGAGCGTGACCGGCCGCTGTCGCCCAGAGCCGCGCTGTGGGGCCGGAGGGGTCTCCGCTGCAGGGACCCGAGACGGTTTGCGAGGGACAAGGGGTGGCTCCGCTCTTGGTTTCCGTGGGAGAAACGGTTCCAAATGTGGCATTTCATGGCTAGCCCTGGCCTCCCCCGCAGCGTCCCCCCGGAAGTACCCGTGCACCCAGCTCCTCGTCGACGAGGCCGGGGGATGAGACTCAGCGAGAGCTGTTCTGGAGATCAGACGAGGCAGTCGTGGGAAGCCAGGCTCCAGACACAGAGCGAAAGGAAGGTGGGGGGGCACGTCCTACTCTGTCACCGCTGTCTCTCCAGGTTTGACGCGGCCGCGAGAGCCACGGTGCATCCAGGACGTCGGCGCGCAGTTGGAGCCGCTGCTTTGCGAAGTACCTGGGCTTCGTGCCTGCTGACCCCATTCTCGGGTGATGGTCCCAGCTAAACTCTAGCGTCCCCCAAGAAGAGTTGGGAGCCTGTTAAAAATCCCCAAAAGTGATTGAACAGATCTGAAGTGGATGCTAAGAATTTAATTCTTTTAGCAACACAGGTAATTGTGGTGGTTGGGGTCCGCAGACAACACTTCACTCTAAAAATGGTATTTCAGGATTAATACCTAGGAATCGCTTATATACAAAATTCACAGCGAAAAAGCCGGTATCATAAAGGTGAGCAGAAAGAGGAGAAAGAGAGACAGACAGAAAAGAAATGGCAGGACTCCAGGGCGTCACAGGTTCTTCCACCCGGTAAAAAATCCCCATCCCCTTGGACGGACGGTCCTCTCAGACACCTTCAGTGGCAGGGGGCTACTGTCCTCAGGCAGCACAGGTTACTTTGGATGATAAATTGATGTAGAAAATAGGAATTCATAGGTTCTTTGAAAAATTGAAAAAAATGAGGATCTTATTCAGGGTGAATTATATATGAAAGCCTCTCTAGACCTGATTGAACGAGGTAAGTTTGAAACTATTGACCGCAAAATGATTTCGACACCCAGATGTTAGACCCGCTCCCTGGGTCCACTGCCAAAGTCCACCTTCCATGGCGGCCGCGCAAACAGGCCTCTCGCATCTCTCGGGAGCCACGTTCCGGCCACACACTCTGCACCCCCATTTCTGGCAGCGTAAGGACCCAGCGATACACTCTATGTGGCCAAAACGTCCTGCCATGCCGTGAAGGCTTTGAAACACTGGTGTGGGGCAAAACTCCTTAACTGAACACAACACCTTCCCGCTCTGTCAGAAACAACAGCGCTTACAGTTTAACCCGAAGGCAGATACCCGCCAGGCGTGGGCAACGGCTTGAAGGCATTTCCTCGTTCCCTGTCCCAGAGGGACTTACGGTGCCCGTGGTCCTGGGTGGCTCTATCACGCTGACCAGTGCTGGGCATTTCACTGACACCTACGTACCAGCCACTGCCCCGTTGTGGACCCACCATCGGAAAGCGTGTCCCACGCTAGCATGGTGTTGAGTGACTTGAACCTTAATCTGCCCAAGTGCTGTCCGCCAACAAACTGCTCAGAGCCACCTGGGGCTTGGAACAGGCTGAGGGCGCTCTGGCGGGCACGTGCCCGCGGTCCCGGGTCCTGCGCTCTGTCCAGGGCCCGGCCGAGGACCGTGCTCTCTGTCACCTGATCGGCACCGACCCCCACGGACCACCCGCCCCAAGGCTGCACGAGTCGCCGGCCGTGGGAAGCAACTGGGCCCCAGGAAGCCGTCTGGTGGTCGTGCGGGATGGAAACGGCCCCGTGCCTACTTTAGCCACGAGGGGATCTGGCTTATTATCCTTGGACCCTAAACAGCACCTACTAACACGTAAAGCCCTCCCCGCCCCCCCGGCAGAAATACCTTTGTGTTCCACGCCACCCAGGAGCCAGCCGGCCGGGCGCTGCCCGCTGGGCCTCGCGGTCTCCCACTGAACCAATCAGGGCGGGAAAGCTGTCCCCAGACCAGACTGCCCTGTGACCGTGAGGGAGCAGGACCCAGCGGCGCCACCCCTGTCGGGTCGGCGCTCAGACACCTCAGTGCTGCCAGAGGCACAGTTTCCAGCTGAGGAGAGACGGCTGCCCCTCGTCTGCCCCCACCCCCCGCCGCCGGCACCCGCTGGGCGCCGTCACAGAGCCGCCCTGCTTTCTGAGGGTGCCCAGCCCACACACCCCCTCCTGGGCCCTCCTCAGTGGCCTCCAAAGCCCGGATCCTGGGAGTCCCTCCTCCCTCGGTCCCGCCCCCCGCGAGGGGGAGCCCCGAGCCCCACCGCAGCAGCAGCTCCTGGGGGCCTCTGCGGGGAGGGCAGGGCCAAAACACACTCAGAGAAGCTAAGGAACTTGCCATCTGCAAGCCACTCACTCAAACTCTAATATAAAATAAAATAAACCCCTTCAGCTCTTTTCTCGCATTGCGGGTTTTGCGGCCAAGGAGCCTTGAGGGGAATTCCCGTGGTGAGGTGTGGCATGAACAAACGGAGGGCGTGCAGTCTGTACGGTGCTTACGAGGAGAAGGGACCTGTTCTCAAGGAGCGAGACAGCACGTGACACCAACGCCCTGGCCCCGTGAGCCGGGCCCACAGTCCTGGGTGCTCTGGGGGACACCCCACAGCACCCCATCACTGGGCTTAATCCCTATCAGTGGGCTGAGGTCATAGGGCATCCACTTGCCCAGCTCTTGCTTGGCTCAGATTTTATCCGTAGTCGGAAAGCTTATCTTTTGATTATTAGATCCTCCAAGCACATTTAATGGCCTAGTTTCTGACAGAACAACATACGTCGCCTGCCCCAAAGCAACGATCCGAAGGCCTGGAGTTGGTCCACGTGACCCTCCCCCCACGCGCCCCGGCTCACACGAGATCGAGATCGAAGCTTCCTTTGCAGCCCAGAACTCAGACACGTTGAAAAGTGACCCGCGGCCTCTCAAAGCACCAGCATTTTGTTCTGTCCTTCTCGGTAACAGGAAGACTCTCCTTCTGCAGCATTTATGCCGATAGATAATTTCCATTTAAGGGGACAGAAGCAACTAAAGTTACTGCCATCCACTGACTATTAAATACAACCCAAAGAATGTTATACACACGACTTCTAATCCCCACAAGACAACAAAGGGAACCTCCAAGCGTCCACACTTCACGGAGGGGCACCTGGAGCCCGGGAATGCAAGGGTTCGCCCGGCACAGCATTAAAGGGCGAGCCGAGATTCAGAGCCACCGCGTCGGACCCGCAGCTGGAGAAGGGAGGAGAAGGGAGACGTGTGGCTGTTCCTTTTAGGTGAAATTACTTTTAGCACTCGACATGTGTTGTGTTTTAATATATGCCTCTGTGCACACACACGCATTCAAAACTTGCTATTGTTATCATTCTGACTGCAGGCTCAGAGACGAATGTATTCCTAAAATAAATATTTTTGAGAAAATGGAGCTTAAGAAACATCCGGTCAGGGTGAGCCGAGCAGCCTCCCGCGGCCCTCGGGGCCTTCCTGAGGGGGGGCGGCCTGGTTCTCGCCCCTGCCGGGGAGCCGCCCCGCCCCCCGGGGTCTCTCCTGCAGCCCGGGGGGCGGGGGGGAGGGGGGGCTAGGAGCGTTTTGAAATAACATCGCGAATGCAGGCAGAAATTCCTTTCTTCTTTCTTTTCCCCTGTTGATCTCTTTCTCTTTTCTAATTGTTTTTTCTTGTTGACCAATGCGCTCGGGGTGGGGGCCCGGAGGACACCCCGGCCCTGCCCCGCCTGCCCCAGCGCCTGAGCGCGCGGATCACGTCACTGTCTTCACGCTCTCATTAGCATCTTCATGGGTGGGCAGGCTTATTTTTATCAGATTACATGACTCCGTGCAAACACACGAATCCCTTGCTCGCTAACACAATGATCTTCTAACTAGCAGAGGGTTCTAATTATTTTGAATTTTTAGATGAGGAGCCATTCCGTGCACCAGAGGTCGACAGTTGTGAGGCACGATGCCGTTTCTGCATTATGAGAATAAACAAGATTCATTGGTTCCCATTAATCATTTTTTTTAATCTGCTGGTTCAGAAGCCCAGCCATCCCCTCACTCCTGGAGCCATTCGCATGAGGAGCCCCTCTCACGGCCGCCCCTGCTCCCGGAACCGGATTTAAGGAGAATTTATCGGGAAGGCGGTGGCGATGCTCCCCGCAGGAGTCAGGCCGCAAAGAGAGCGCGCACGGGCGGGCGAGGCCCAAGTTTGCATCCTCCCGGCTTCCTCCCGGGGAAGATCGGGGTGTGGCGCCCCGGGGCGAGCCCACAGCCCGGAGTGCCCCGCCCCGCCCGGCCCTGCCCCCGCCGGCGCTGTTTATCTTTGTCCGTCGGAGAGCGCTCCCCGCCCCGCCTGGGAAGCTGCCAGGGGCTCCTCAAACCGCAGAAACGCCACCTGGGGCCCTGTTTCTCCCGTCACAACAGCCTCTCCTCCGTGGGAAGACTCTGCGCCGCGTGGGGCCAAAGGCGGCCGCGGTCTCCCCATCTCAAGATCGCGCGGAGCGAGCACACCTGCCCCGAACCCTCCCCGTCCACCCTGCCCATCACTCCCCTTCCACGTCCCTTGTTCTGAAACAAAAGGGGGCCAGACGCGGCCGCCGGTGGCCTCGGCTTCCACGACGGCGCCGGGCGGACACACCTCGTCGCGCACCGGGCTCGGGGAGGCGCGCTCCGAGGACCCAGAAACGCCCCGCCACCGGCAGCTGCTCAGGCGCGCCCGCCTGCCACACTCACACACACGGTTCCACCGACAGCCGCCCGCATTCCGGCCCGGTTACCTTCTTGGGTCTTTTTCTTCTCTGGCTGCTGCCATTGAACTTCTCGCCGCCGTCGCTTTTCTGAGCTGCGTCCTCGTTTATCATCGCGAGCGGCCAGCAAGACACCCAGCTCCGGCCTGAACCCGGCCGCCTGCACCGCCCAGCGAGTGTGCGAGCGCGAGAGCCTGCGCTCCCGGGGGCCCGGGCGGGGTGGGGAGGGGGCGCGGGCGGCGAGCGCGCCGCGTTGCCATGGCAGCGGCTGCCACAACTGTTTATCTGGCTGCATTGTTAAATCTGACTCCGCCAATGACCGACCGACCCACGACAATGGAGGAAGCCTTGAGAACAGAACGCCAGGGACGCAAATGACTTGGGGACTCGGCTGGCTGTTCCGCGACCCACCCTCCATTCCATCAGCTCTCAACCCGCACACACACCCGCAAACAGACCTGCACACCAACGTGCAGGATGCTTACACAACTGCACACAGACACACACACAGATGTGCACATTTGCACACAGACACGCACATAGATGTGCACATTTGCACACAGACAGGCACAGATGTGCACATTTGCACACTAACACGCACACAGATGTGCACATTTGCACACAGACAGGCACAGATGTGCACATTTGCACACAGTCACTGCAGAGACCTGGCTCTCACACCAGCGTGCACACAAAGACCCCACAGACTCGTGCACACATCAACACACACCCCGCACAATGCACACCCACAGACAGACCTGCACAGACATGCACGTGCCTGCACACACCCACACCCCCACACAGACCTGCACTCACCCACACAGGTGCACGCCCACAAACAAACCGGCACAGACGTGGACACACCCACAGACCCGCACACCCGCACAGATGTGCACACACCCACAGACCCACACACACCAGCCCATGCCCACGTACCGACGCAGATGTGCACACTCACCAACAGCACAGACACGCACAGACCTGCAGACACACACGTACAGGCCCGCGTACAGACCCCCACACGTCCACAAACATGTGCACACAGACCCCCCCCCCACACGCAGGAGTGACTGCACAATCCCCTCAGCAGGCCCCGAGATACTAATGCCACACGTGGATCTCAGGCTGCTCCACCTAACTCTGTGGGAGTCGGACGTGGTCAAACCGACGCAGCGTTTCACGTTTCCTGGGCACCTGGTCCGTCGACAGCCATTCCTGAGCCCATAAGCTTATCCACCCGGAAGGCGTCAGGAGCTGTGATGAGTCTCAGACCCACCTTCCACGCTGACCCATCCGCTGCTCCAGTTTCACCGATGCGGGCAGAAGACATGGGACTCCTGGGTCAGTGACGGAGACGGCTATTTCTCAGGGCAGAGCAAGCCGCGCGGGCGCCGCACACCTGAGTCGGCCTCCCTCGCTCCCAGCTCACTCCCAGTTCTCACAGCACTAACTGGATCGGCCAGATGGCTCTGCCCGCTCCGCGGGTGGCCTGTGCGGAGGAACCCTCAGCTCAGGGAGCCTGCCTCTCTTAGAGCAGGCTGTGAGCACGCCGGGCCTTGCTCAGGCCGGGCCTTGCTGGACGGCACGCACGCTTGGTCTCTGCTGCTCCCTCCCAAGCTGCTCCCTGTACCAACAGCCTTGGCACACAGTCTGGAACAAAGACGGTCAGTGCTGTGCTTGCAAGATGTACAGAAATGTAGGAAACCCACAGAAAATTATCTCTTCAACAGAAAGTTTCGAAAAACGCGAGTCATCCTTCCACTAGGGTAAATACCAAGTCGCCCTTCGCAGCAGTCCTAATTTACGGGGAAACGCAGCAGGGTGTCCTACACATTCTCTGCAGTCCTACACACGTCTGTGCAGCACGTTTTACCAGCTTACGCAGTTCCAACCCCTTGGAAGGTCTGGCACGTGCGATCTGCCTGCGTGGCACAACCAGGAGCGAGGCCGTGCGCCCAGGCCGCCGGCACTGACAGCGCGGCTCCCAGCACATCAGGTCGCACACCGGGCCTCACGGTCTGTTTCTCTCTAAGTATGTGATCACTCTCTTATTTTCCCTTCATAATTTTCTACTTCTTTTTTTATACGGCTGCAAGTCCTGGCACCGGCGACCCTCCATTCTAACAGGGGGAAGTGAGTCAAAGGAGCTGGAAGGGCAGACGGAACGGTCCCTGATTCTGTAGCAGCAGAATGTAACGCAGCGGGCTTCATTTTCATTGTCCTTTTCTTTCTTCCACTAGAAAACAAAGACATTGGATAACACACGAGCCTATAGAACCTAATGTTTCTCGAGGTCAACAAATGAAATCGGAAAATGATGAGGGAAAACAGAAATGCTGACAGTTCTGATACAAATTACTTAGACCCCGAAAACCATTTTGGCACTTATACAAATGCTACAGGATTTTACCTACCAGTTTGGACAGAAATAAAGAGTGTGCAAGGCTTGAAAACTGAGTCAATTTTCCCTTATCCCTTTCACATCCCTCATCTATGCATTCCTGCCTTCAAGTGTTTCCACGCAGGGTAGTCTATGGAAGGAGACAGAAAAACCTAATGCAATGTGATCACATTTTTGTCTGGGAAAAGTAACCAATGAAGGAACATCCAATCCTGTTTGGTTGGTCAGTGAAAAATTCCCAGTTAAAAAACACCTATTCTTATTTTCTTCCTTCTTCCTAAAATCTACTGACCCCAAGTCCCGTCAGCCTCCCCTGGCGCACGGCCACGATTCCACCTCCTCTCTGCAGGGACCGCACGAGCGAGCGAGCGAGCAAGCGAGCAATCTGCTTCTTCCGCGTCGACCTTCTCATGCCCAGTAAACACCTTGACCTGTAGAAGGAAGTGCCCTGGGTACACCCAGGGCCTCCAGCACCACCAGTGCGACGCACGCCTTTTATCCAGAGCGACAGGCACTGCCGTGTTGTTTCCTCTACAGACTCAAGAAGTGATAAGAGTAGAAAAGTACATTAAAACAGACCAGGTGAGGGTCGCCGGTTTGATTCCCAGTCGGGGCATCTGCCTGGACTACAGGCCAGGTCCCCAGCAGGGGGCGTATGAGAGGCAGCCACACGTGGATGTTTCCCTCTCTTTCTTCCCCACTTCCTCTCTCTAAAAATAAATAAATAAAATCTTTTTAAAAAACAGGTGGATGTGACCCTCACTTAGAAAAAGGGGTTTGGTTCCCAAGTGTCAGCATGTTTGGTTCTAGAAACTATGCTGTACCAGACTCGATCAGTGTCTGGAGAACCCACAAAACCTTCAGACCCCCAAAGGGTTTCCAGGTAAATCTAAACCGCCATTTTAAGCATGTCTTCTATTTTTTTTTAAGAAATGAATTCTATGCTCCGCTGCGGACGCCACAGTGCCCTCGTCATTGCAGCGGCCTGGGGGGGCGGGGAGCAGGGTGTCGGGGGGTGGGACACAGGCAGGCAGCTTCTTCTCGCTCTGCGGGGCCCAGCGCGCCGGTCCGTCCCTCTCAGCACCCTTCAGTGGTGTCAGGTACGTGGAGGCGGCCTGGCTCCTCACCCAGGTGCTTGGGTAACTAGTGGGAGCAGCTTCGCACAGCCTTGAAGGAGCCTGACAGAGCAGTGCTCCCACAGCCGTGAGCCTGGGTGCGATACTCTGCCCCTCAGCCTGGGGTAGGCTCGCCCGCGCGGCTCAGGCCAGCTTACCTCGCTGTGTGGCCTGAGGCCGGCTTTGTCTGTGCTGGTGCTCAAGGAGACAGGGGCATCTCACCGGGAGAGCTGGGGAGTGAGTGGCTGCCGACACAGATGCGGGCTGTGGCCCAAGTGACTCCCCCGAATAAAGGCACGTCGAGCATCCCCATGGCTCCACGCATCTTTTTCCGTCGACCTGAGTCTCGAGTGGACCTGCCCAGCCTGGGGAGGCTGCCCCTCAACTTTGCACCTGCCAGGGCCAGCTCTGTGCTCCCCCGCCAGGAGGGCCAGTCCGCCCTCGGGGCAGGGAGAGGCGGCCCCTCACTGAGGGCGCCCCGCAGCCTGGGAGGGGCCTCCACAGTGGCTGCAGGTCTTCTCTTCGGCGTTCAGTTCCCCCAAAGGCTCCGCACGCAGCAGACAGTGCATGTCCTTGATCAGCCGGATAGACTGCAGATAAGTCAAGCTACTCAGGTGTTATTAGTTTAATTAGAGAACTCCACCTGGTTATAAACTAAACAAAACCACAAACAAACAGCAGATATCTCTCCTGGGCCAAGCTAAAGCACATTTGTGACACAGGTAAAATTAACCTTGATTTCCCCTTCCGGTGCAACACTCATCCGCAAATGTCTCCCCATTTTTAGGGATGCTGCCTTCCACCATTCAACTGGGGCTTCCCTTGGAGTTCTCAGGTGACTCCCAGGCTCACGCTGGCCCAGGTAACGCGGCGGCGTTCGCGGGAAAGACAGCAGCAGGACGGAGGTTTCCCAGGCCCCAGGCCCGTCCGCCCCCGGGGTCTGAAGCGCCAGCTGGCAGCGCAGGGTGAGCCCAGAAGCCAGGACACACCTTGAGGATCCTGAAGAAAACTCTCTCTCTAACTCAGAGGACTGGTGTCCCAGGGGTGGGGTGTGACAACATAGGAGGAAGAGTCAGGACAGGTGGCCACCGGAGGGCATGACAGAGGGGCCAAGAGTCCAGTTCGGTTGACCGGTCCGGTTGTCCCCAATCCCTATTTATCCTGCTTCCTGCGTCCCGACACAGGGAAGAGGCCGCTTCGTTTTCCTGAAGGGCCACCTCATCGGACAGAGCCGTGCGCGGTTCCCCAGAGAGCACGGGCCCCTCCGAGTGGACGTCAAGCCACCAGACGCTCACTCCAAAGCCTGGGTCACGGGGGGCACTCGCCGCTGCCCAGGGCGGGAGGAGGCCGTTTCACGGGCCGTGAGTCATGTTTCCGGGAAGGGCGTATGGACCAGCGTGTGAGTCAGGAGTCCGGCGCAGCCTGGGGACAGGCCGTTGTGGGCCACTGTCCGTGGAGAACGAACGGCAAAGGAAGCTCATCTAATGGCCAAAAGCACCTTCCTCCTCTGCGACCGGCCCTTGGGCCTCTCACCAGTGTCGCTGGCTTTGGGCGGCGCCGACCACCAAGTCCGGCCCTGCCAGCTGCAAGCGGCAGGTATGGGGCCCAGGCCAACATCCCGCAGGCTGTTTCGAGGGCCCAGCACCAACAACTGGGGCGTCTAAGAATCTGTGCTCTCGGCACGGAACCCTCTGGGCAAACGGTTGAAAGGGTGGAGGTGGAAAGGAGAAAGGGGTCTCCCACACAGCGAGGATGCCATGTCCCGGTTCTGGAATGCTGTGCAGCCCCCGGGGAGTGGCGTTCCGTCCCCCTTGAGACACTGGACGCGTGCTGCGGCACGTGACGCTCACAGAGGACCAGCCTCGGTCACTGTCCTCAGTCCACACGTGGTTCTTGAGGAAGACGGCTCTTCGTCCTCCTGTTTCCCGTGGGAGGGACCTGAGGCGCAGAGGCCGGACCGAGGCCACGGGCGGGTGGCGGAGCGGGTGTGGACGCAGGTCCTGGAGCTGCGGTTCCACTGGTGCACACCCTCGTCTAACCCCGCCCCTGACGCTCCCTGCAGCCTGTGTCCCCAACTCTGGGACAAACCCAGAGAACAATAGGTTTTCTACATGCAAAACCAACTGGAAACATAAAAAAAGGAAGAGATGAACTCAAAACATTCTGTGTTTTTCTCCCTCCAAAAACCTCAGACGTGACTTAAGTTGCGTATGTTCCCCACAGCAGTGCCAAAGGGCAGTGCAGTGAGCCCAGCTGTTCGTGTGAGCCCGTCAAAGCTGTGACTGACGAGGGAGGCACGGCCTCGGGGACAAGCTCTTCATTTCTGGGGCTCCCGCCCCTGCGCCGCCCGGGCCCCGCTCTGAGGGCGGCACTGACGTCCGGCTCTGCTGTCCACTTACTGCACAATGGGGTGGGGGGTCGGATGGGATTTCCTGGCTCTTAATGAGCCGCCTCTCCCAGCTGCGGCCTGCCCCGCACGAACTCACATCTGCCCACATCTGCCCACATCTGCCCCGCGCGGAGAACAAAGAGCAAGCCCCTGGCTGCGGGAGCTGCACCAGGTCAGGCGCCACACTGCCCCTGAGTCACGCCAGATGCCCAGCACAGAAGCGGGCGGGTGGGGACGAAGCGATGCCCGTGCGTTTGACTCTCGGCCTGAGGCTGCGGAAGCCTCGCTCTCCCTGGGCCTGGGCCTGGGCCTTCAGGGAGTGGCTGGAAGTCGGGGTGCCCGCCCGCCCTGCTGCCCCCAGGGCTTCTCTCGCCTCGACAACCCCCACATGCAGCACAGCTCAGAGGAGGGGGGATCCCCCCAACAGATGAAACAGAGGGAACTTTGTGGCCAACTGGTAAACTGTAAGATTACTCTTCTTCTACTGCATCACTATGGGAGTCTGAAAAATAACCATGTTACTTAGCTCTTCCTCTTATTTTAATTAAAATTTACAATTTATTTCGAAGAGTTTTTGGCAATTACAGTCACAGAGCTGGCAGAGAAGACAATTCAATCATCTGATAAATATTTTTCAAGCCAGTACGTATCTCCGATGGTGAGAAAAACAGCTCGCTACCTTAGTGCAGTTCCCAGGGTGGTGACTGCTGTGGCTTTGTGCTCCGACGTGGACCACCCTCACCGCCACCAACGTCTTCCTGCCTCCACTCCCCGCCCTCCCTCCGTCTCAACAGGAAGAGGAATAACCAAGCTCCCTCATAAAAAAAAAAAAAAAGAAAAAAAAAAAGAAATCCCTCCCTGTACCTGACAGCTCCTGGACAGGTAATTTTTCAGCTTGTCTGGTTTTTTATGTTCTGGCAGAACCATCATACTTTCTTAAACCTGTAGTCATGCATGGCCCCCCTTTTCTTGCTTTTCTATCACCGGGATCACTTCTTGACACTCTTCAGTTCTGTCCCTGCTAAGCCGCGGGGCCCTCGCGGACTGCGTGGCCGGCAGGCATTGCGAACCAGGGCGGAGCACTGCGACTCCGCTCACTCCGACCGCACCTTCCTCCTGGCCGGCTCTCTGGGTTTTCGTGCTGAGCCCCAGCCTGTGTTTACATTCTAAAGAGTTTTTATTTCGTCTGTAAATCAGCATTAATTCTATTTCTACTCTTTGGGTTCTCACTTAATTTAAGCACCGAGTACACACCTGACGACTGTCCTCTAGACGCATTTTTCCAGGTCATCTGTGAAGACGATCAATCACGTGGCCTCGCGCCCAGCCTGCTGCCTGACCCCACAGCAGGGCTGCGCAGTGGGGACTGTGGGGTCCCTCTGCACAGCTGCTGCAGGCTGATGCGACGCTCGGTGTAGGACACGGCGGGTCAGAGGCCCCTCCCGGACGGTTGTCTGATTACTGCTTGTTACTGCGCTCTGCTCTGGTTTTATTTCCGTTCTACAGACGGAAAACACGCTTCATGTTCAACATCACCTGTCAGTACAGCATCGGGCTGTTGCCTGTGACGGTCGTTGTTCACACATATACTAGATACTAGTTTTTAATATGTGTTTTTTATCCTACATAATGCATAGCATGATTTACTTTTTACTGAAAAAGTGGATCGTAGTAGCAGGTAAATCAGGTGCTCCCGATGCCACTGGTGGAACGGGCACGCGTTGGCCAGCGTCCTCGCCACCTTCAGCCCTGCCGTGTCCCCGCTGAGCTCGGTCAGGGCACCCTCCTGGGGCCCCATCAGGTCCTGCCCGGAGGTGAGTCCCTCCAGACACCTGTCCCGTCAGGTCAGCTGCCTGCCCCTTGCGTGCACTACGCTGCCCTCAACCTGCCCCCAGTCCAGGCCACGCAGCTGCAGCAGCCAAGGGGCCACGTCGCTGCTGGGAACAGGGGCATGTGCCCCAGGTGCCAGCTCCGCCGAGGCGCCCGCCCCAGATGCTCGGGCGGGGGGAGGGGAGGCGGGGCGGGTGGCTGGGAGGACAGTCGTCTCTTATCTTAATGGCTTTACCCGAGTAGAAGAAATGCGTTCATCACGGATAAACCGGAAGCCTGAAAAACATAAAAGGACAAGCTATAGGAATGCCCTTTTCCACCAGCACATTTTTGTTAT
This sequence comes from Pteronotus mesoamericanus, assembly GCF_021234165.1. Lineage (NCBI taxonomy): Eukaryota > Metazoa > Chordata > Mammalia > Chiroptera > Mormoopidae > Pteronotus > Pteronotus mesoamericanus. The sequence goes on from NW_026555064.1 coordinate 21,842,595, forward strand.
TTTTGACAGCAAGGGAACGATGCCACCACACAAAGAAATGAAGCGTTTCATCCAACATCGCCCCTCCTCCAGAAGAGCTCTATCTCTGTAGTTTTTTAGGGAATTCCAATCAAAAGACAGAAAGGTTCCTATTCCTATTAATCTCCTCTATACCTCCCAACAGAGGATCTGTGTTTAACTTTCAGCAAACAACAGACTAACAGGAATCCAAAATCGGTGCCAGCAGAAGCACGCCGTGCGTCCAGGAGAAATAAAGGGCGGCGGCTGGAAGCCACTCCGATACGGGGACGCGGGGCGTGCGCTGCTCCTTAGCCAGCTCCGTCACCGCAGCCCCCGGGTGGGCGGGGCACTGTCCCTAGAAAGGCTGCCGTAAGAGATGACCCCAGAATCCCACGGGCTCCGCTAGGCCCCACACAGGACTGACAGGCCCCCACCCCCGAGGGACCAAGGCCAGGGTCTGGAGACGCCAGCCCACGGGGATGCGACCATCACACACGGGGCAGACCATCCTCCGTGGCCCGTGGGTCAGTGAAGGCACTGCCCCTCAAATACCCTCTACACGTCCCCCAGTGACGATTCATGACTTCGTGAGGCACCCAGCCAGAGCACCCAAGAAAGCTCCCCCGCTGTTCACGCCTGCCGGGCTTCGCGTCTGATGCGCGTCAAACAGGCATCACTTACTTTCCAAGGAACCAGCGACAAGGAGGTGCAGGTGCTGCCCCTGTCCACGGGGGTGACTCCCCGAAACCAGGACCCCCTGCCACCCTGTCCCGGTACCATGGCTGAGTGCACGGGGAGTGGCTGCCTGGTGCTGCCGCCTCCCTTAACCTCCGTCCCGGCCGCGTCCCGTGTTCTGCCCACGGCCCGGTGTCTGGTGACCCCGCTCAGCCAGATCACGTGGCCCCTTCCCTGGGCTGACCCCCACATTTCTGTCTGCCAGGGGCATAAGCCCCCGCCCCCCGCGGTTCCCACGGGCCCCACACCCAGACACGGGCGGCTCGCACCAGCCGTCCGTACCTTTTCTTGCACACACGTCTTAGAGACGGCCGGGCCTGGGGCACACACGCCACGGCACCTGCAGGCCCCTCTGTCTCTCGTGTGGCCCACGGAGTTTTGTTTGGTTTCTGCTGGAACGCATTTTACACATCAGGAAGTGTACATCCAGGTTCCGACGTCTTGCTTCTTTGGAAAACCACAGAGCCACCTGCGCAGCCCGGAACCCCCCGCTCCCCGTGATGGGGGCAGGTCCGCACTCCGCACACCCAGCCCCAAGGGGCAGCGGCCACTCCGGGTGCCTGTGCTTGCCGGGTCCTCCCGCAGGAAATTCACTTTCACTCCGCGTCCCTCCAAGGTCAAGTGCAAACTGGCCGAGCTCCGCGCAGCTCCCTCGGCGCCCAGCTTTCCCTTCCCCCGCCTGTCCCTGTCTCCATTTCTGCCTGGAATTTTATAAATCAGGTTTTATAAATCGTATAAAGGTGAAGTAATGGTCCCCCTTAGGCTCCCCTAAGCATCATTTCTCAGTATTTGAAGTCATGGGGCCATTCGTTCCAGCACCCAGACCAACACACGGCTCAGACGCTTCTTTTTCCACAAAGTAATTCTCCGTCCGTGAGGCCTGCCCCCGCCCCCACCCCGAGGCCCCTTCTCAATTCACACAGCTTCACAGAGAACACGGAAGAGGAGCCGCACGCACTCACAGGACCCCAGGGGCGACGGGCAGCGCCACTCGCCGGCGTGAGGTGGGGCTCCGGCCACGACGAGGCGTGACCGCAGGTCAGGAGGGGCCTCAGCAAGAGCCACAGAGGGGGCTTTCAGCACGGTTTTGGACAGAAGAAATGTCCTGCACCAGGAGTTTGGAGGTGGCCCGTTAAAGGCGCAAAGAAGAGAGAAGTTTTGTTTGGACAAAGTGAAGAACATGCGCAGAGACGAGCCGGCCAGGGGCCGGGTGTGCGAGACGCGAGGGCGGCTGAGCCCTGCTGCCCTGTGGGTGGGGGCGGGCAGGGGCGGGGCAGCTCTGCACCTGCTGCCTTGATTTACAAAACCCCCATGTGACGAGAGTGCCATCTCAGGGGGGGGGGTCCTGGCTGTTACTTTAGGGTAAACTGGGGGAGGGGGCAGAAAAGAGCAAAGGAAAAAATTAGGAAATATTTACAGAAATAGGGTACTTTGTTCAAGGATTACGAGTGTAAGAATTAGGGGAAAAGGTGAAAGCTTTTAGAATTTAGCTTTTGAATAATAATGAAAGGAGAGATCAAAAGTGATAAATCCACCGTGTGCTACAAAAACAAGAAGTACAAAACTGCAATGTGTAAAAGCTAACATTCGGGCAGCTGCTCGGTGGCACCGCACATGCAGGGAGTGACCAGGGGCCGCGGAGAACCGGGGCCGGCGGCGCGGGGGGCGTCTGCGGACTGAGCCGGGGCCTGAGGCTGAGACACAGAACTGGGAGATGCGGAGGCCGCGATCGGGACAGGCTATTCTTTCAGGCCTGGCCCGACTCGCCCCGCTTTCTGTCTCCCCCACACCCCCCGAGCCGCGTCTGAACACGAGACACCTCTCAGCTACGCGCGGAACCCTCCCACCCCCACCCTGACTTCACCGCTGTCACAGAAATCCAGGGTCTGGGAGGAGACAGCTTCCCTCCTCCCGCAGCTTCAGCTTCGTGCTGTGGATGACGCGGGCCTCTGGGAGGGGAAGCAGGACGGGGATGCGGCTAATTCCTCGGACTCCTCAGGGCATCACCCAATCAGGGACAAGGGCTATGAAGCCTCTGCTAAAAATAGGCCGCGGTTCCCCCACACTCACCCCCCCAGCTCCCTCAAGGGTAAGTGGGTCACTGTCAGCAGCTGATAGGAGCTCAGCGACGGCACTTTTCGCTTTTAAATGTCTCGCTCCTGGTAGCTCTAAATGAATGAAATATGCCCTAAAATGCCCCACACACCCAGGGCAGAGCCGGCCGTGATCAGCCTGCGGGACGGGAGGGTGCCAGGCCCGGCGAGGCCTGGGGCGGCGTCCAGCACAGGGAAGGGCTGCAGGGGGACAAGGCCGCTGCCCTGGGATTCAGCAACGGGGTGAGAACGTCCGCCCTGAGGAGATGCAGGTTTTAACAGAGAGGATGCTGCTTCTCTTAAGTCTCCGTTTGCAACCTGGTGAAACCTGCATTTCCTACCCGACAGCAGCCATGTTGCTAAATGTGCTAAAATCGCTGGCCTATAAGTTTTTGTGTATCATCCAATATTTTACATATGATCCCGAACACAATGTGGACAAACTGACCACCTGCCCTAGGCTCCCTCCCCGGCTGCAGAGCAGCTGGGCGGCCCCCAGCACCACGGAGCCCCGGGGCTCTTGTCTGTTAATATGCAATTCCCCAAAAAGAGGGAACCAGCCCAGGAGAAGAGAGCTCCCGGGGCTGCTGGCTGCACTGTGGCAACTCAGGCGTCACAGGGTTGGAACGCTGCTTCATCACTGTCATTGGCCTTTTAAACCAGTTAATTCTTAAAACCGGCTTATCTGAGGGGCTCTCCCTCCCTTCAGAGCCCGCGCTCGTGGGCAGCTGCGGCTCCAGCCGCGGCCACATGTCCACAGGGCTCAACACGGTTTTACAGCCACAGCGGGGAGCAGGGAGGCGGCCGTAAGACACAGCCAATGTCTCAGGGAGCTAGAAATTCGTGTATGTATTTCAGAAAGTCAGCTCCTTGGAAAGATGGCAACGTCCTTTTTCAAGATCATGTTTCCTGGCATCTTCTAATCACACAGAACAGATAGAACGGGTGCGGCCGGGGGGAGGAAAGCGCGCAGAGGGCCTCGGCGGCGGCCCGCAGAGCCCAGCCCGGCTTTCTCCCAACGCGGCCACCACGCGCTCCGCGTCCCCCGCCGTGTCCCCCTGCACCTGGGGCGCGAGTTCTCCACGCGGCTGATATGAACATTCGGTACTTTAGGTTCCCTCACAGAGATCACAGGTGGTGTGCAGCCCCCTGCCCAGGGCGCGGCCGGCCCTGTGGTCTCCCAGTTTCTCACTGATGAACCTTGCTCGCAGAGCCCTGACTTCAGTGAGGGTGCTGGGAGAAGCCGTGCTCCCGGCCACCCCGGCTAGGGCGGACGGGACGGGAGACGGGAGGCGGCTGCGTCAGCGCTGCCGGGGCTCTCGCCCCCGAGAGCCGGATCTCCGCGGCCTCACGGGGCCCCCCCAGCTGTTCCCCCCAGAGCGGCCCAATCAACGGGATCCAGCGCGAGGGTTGAGTCAAGCTGTGCTGAGCGGCGTGTGGCCCAGGGGTCAGTGGACCAGAAAAGTCTCTGACTTGGAGAGAGCAGCGTCATTTGAAGTTCATGTCGGCCGGAGGGTGTGGAATTGCTGATTTCCCAGACGCCTTCGCTGCAGAAATCAAGGACAGTTCTACAAAACGTGCTTGGTCCATCGGGGCCGGAGCTGTTGAGAAGGTCCCTCAGGTGCCACTGAAGTCAGGGAATGAGTCTCCCCAGGTGCTGTGGGAGTGAGGGGCTGTTTCTACGCAGGTTGGCCTCAGAGGTTCCCTTGCGATAACTTTTTTGGAATATGTACTTCAAAAGAACAAAAGCCAGAAAAACAGTAAAGAAAACCTCACAGACCTCTGTCGGACACCAAACTGTACCGCGATGCTCTCTCCCTCTTTACAACAATGACATTTCCTACTTAACCTAATGCTTTGCCGTTTACAAAGTTTACTCACATTTCGTTTGATTTTCTCGAGCACCGAGCAGTGCAGAGAGCTGGCGAAAACGCGAACACCTGCTTCTCTCCTCTCAGGGGTTCACTGCCTCAGACGTTTTAGATTTTAGCCCCAAAACGCTAACTGTCTGTGTGGGACCACCCCTGGCGACCTGACCCAGAATCACTAGAAGCTGCTCTGCACGGCGCTTCCCTTTCCCTTCCTCCGCTGCGCACTATCGCTCCACACAAAACGCCTTCTTTAAATACTGACTCACTCTCCTTCCCGTCAGGACACAGGCCTGGGGCCTGGCCCACCCTGGCGTGTCCGCGGCACATCTCCAGCGTTAGGAAAACTGTCGGGCGCAGAGTAGGTGCTCGTAAGTGCTTTCCCAGGGAGTCGGACCGCCTTCTGCATTGATGGCTGCCCCGCGAAATGTCCCAGTAGCTGCCACCTCGCCAGGCTGCCGGAGGATAAGCCCGGGGCGGAGGGCACTTGGCCCCGGACCTTGCACGCGCACTCACAGAATCGACGCAGCCAGCGCGACCTCTGCCTCCCAGATAAGCAAACTGAGATGTAGAAATGTTAATGACTTTTCTAAGTCTCAGAGCAAGTACTGGGGGAGGGGGGGGGGCGGTTCTCACCGGGATCAGCTTTGACTTCTACTCCAGTGTGTTTTTTAAACAGATTATCAAATGCCATAAATGTTACTATCGGCACAACGAACCGCTCAGAAAATGCTTTGAAATAAAACGCCTCATAAGAATAACTACCATTCGGTCCCTGTGAGCCAAGAGCCAGATGCGGCTTCACACGAGTCATTCTGTGGGTTCGCAGTAGGACCCACCGGACCGGCCCTCTCCTTGTCCTCACGGCGGCTACAGAGCTGAGGCACGAGCCACCAGCAGGCCGACCGGCCGGCCTCGGGGAGGCAGCGCTGCGGTCAGCCCCGCCCCGTGCACCCCGCCGCCCACCCAGGTTCCCACTGGCACTGCTCCCCGCGTCCCTCGGGCTCCCGAGGTGCCAAAGGGGGTCTGGTTCTGGGTGATTCGGGGAGCGCAGGGCCCCTGAAGCGCCTCCCACTGAGCGCGAGCCGAGGGCAGACTGGGCCCGGGGGGGCCGGGGGGGCGGGCAGGCTCCCAGGGCAGGGCTCCGAGCCCTCCCTTCCTACACAAAAGCATCTATTCATTGGGGTTTCAGAGGAAACGTCCCCTTCACTCTCTGAGCCTCTCACATCCCAATGCACAGCAGCGACAGCCGTCCGCCCTGCACCCCGAGACCCGGGCCGCGCCGGGACTGTTCCATACCCAGGGCCAGAGCGGCTGCCTCGTGGTTAACAGCTGCCAAGGGGGAAATGGGGGAATCATGCGTGGGCTCTATGGCCCTAACCCACGCAGCGCGCTGGTCGCACGCTGTCCTCTGAACGATGCTTCAGATAAACTCATTGTCTTTTGGTTGAATATTGACCAGGAACATCTTATCATTAAAACTTCTTCAGAAGCAAAAGTGAAGGATCTCTGCCTCAGGGGGTCACAAAATTACAAACCCAAAACCCCAAAACAGTGAAAATGGGAACCAGCTTGCATATAACGTTTTAAATGACAAATACTTAAAATGGGAAGACCCGGCACAGCCGGTATCGCTCCGCTCTGAGCGCCTGCGCAGCACGTGGCGCCCAGGCCCCGGGGAGACGAGCGCGGGGAGCGGCGTCCGCGCGGCCGGCCCCCCTCCACGTCCACGCCGGGTTTGGAAACACAGCCCACAGCGTTCACCCGTTCCGTTGTATTTTTCTGGATTTCTGCGATCATAAAAACACTTTGGCTACTTCAGATTTTAAAATAGTGATCTAACTCTTCTAGAAAACTGAAAAATGGAAACTTTCTCCCCAAAACATATAAAGGAACAAAATCAGATTCTCGGAAGTACCAAAATTTTGTTGAATACGATTATAGTTTTCTCATATATGTAAGTATTTTTATGCTCAAAAGGATTGTTAATCCATACTCATAAATAACATACTTTGTAATTTCTTTTTAATATTAACATTATTTTTTCAAAAGATTTAAACACTAACATGAACAAAAACAGTTGTATTTACTTGATCATCAAACACAAGTACAATTTTTTTTTCCTGGAATATTTTGTGTTTTGTTTTACCTGATCTAGTTCTGTCAAAAAAAAAAAAAAAAAAATCAAAGGCAACACAAGGTCAAATAATATCATTTACCTGGAAGTATTTGACTTGGAAGAAGTGAGTTTTAAATTCCTAGAGCCGATTTTAGATACAAAATGTGCTCTAAACTTTATTTACAAGTGTCGTTGAAGCACCAGGCTCTGTGTGTTGCTCTCACACTTTATGTGTAGTGACAAACAACGGATAAGAACTTTAAATATAATTGAGAAATACAAAATATTTTTAACTGGAATATTTAAAAATTTTAAAACCTACTGGCAGTAGATTATTAACTAGCTCTTTTTATATACAGGACCTGTAAGCACATCTTTAAATGTAAATGTGTACACACCTCTTCAATTGCTACTTTAAATAAAAAGCTTGAAATGCTATCCTAAATGTTCAAGAATAAGGAAGTCACATAGTTCCCTCACTTGGTTAATTTGGGGAGATTTCCAGTATATTAGGAGATTTGTGTTCATCTTGGGTTTACACGTCAATTTAGATGCAAAGAAAAATAACCACAGATAATTGTGGAATTAACATAAGAGACTGATCTCATTGCAGAATAAGCCAGGAAGTGAAAGACAAAAACCACATGATCTCGCCTATAAGCAGAACCTAATCAGCAAAACAAACAAGCGAGCAACACAGAACCAGAGACACGGAAATAAAGAACAAACTGACAGTGACCGGGAGGGGAGGGGGGCAGCGGAGAAACGAAGTGGAAGGGACTAGTCAGGGAACAGGCCTGAGGGCCCCCGACAGAGAACGGCGGGGGGGGGGGGGGGGGGGGGAGTGCACGGTGGGGAGAGTGATGAAGGAAATGAGGAAATCCGGAATTAAACAAAAATAACAACAATAAAAAATAAAGTAAAAAATAAAAAGCATCAGCGACCACCTCTGGTCACATCCCAAGCAAACGGGCACAGTGCCAAGGGCGGTGGCAGCCTCAACGCGCCCTTCAGGAAGATCCCAGAGGACGCGGGGGCCCCCCAGTGGCCGGAACAGGGCGAGGGGCCCTGGAGAGGCAGCCCCGCCCTCAGGCTCCCGCACCGGGGCGACCGCAGGAGATGCTGCTGTGGGGACAGGCGCGTGCCTCACGGGGGCCCCCTGGCTGTGGCCCCCAAACCACCTCAGCAGGTCCGTCCCAGAGGAAGTGCCCGCGTTGGACTCCATCTGTCTTCCGTTCACAGAGGCTTTCCTCCTGAGAGAACGCGATCCGCTCCTGCAACATCGATTCTCCACACAATGGCTCCTCAGAGATTCTGCTGCCGAATCGCACCATGCATTTTAATTGTCAGCTGGTGTTTTGATTGATGGTCAATGACTAATACCCCTGAAAGTGTGGCTGTTACTCGGAATAGGCTGAATTTCAAATTTTCTCCAAGTCAACACAGATAGCTTTGCAAAATGACTTCCTGTCAAGCTGCCTGTGTTTTATATCATTAATTTCAGCCTGTTGCCTCGGGCTCGCAGGCGCAGGTCTCCAGGACCCCGGCTGGAGGCGGACAGCTAATGCGCTCTCAGAATCGAATGCACTAAACGTTTCATCTTGTTATTTTCAAGGGAAATGTCCCCGGGGATGGGACAAACCCCCGCTGCTTCCATATGTGCTTCTGTGTGTCCCACGAGCCCCAAGGCGGCGTCCCCGGCAGCCCGGTCACAGCCGCCACACCCAGGTGTTCGGAGCAGGGATGTTCTTGGAATCAGAGGATCAGTCTGGGGGCACCTGGTGCCGGAACAACAATGGTGGGAGGAAGCTCCCGACCGAGCAGTGGGGGTGGACCGCCCGCCCCCCAACACACTGTCGCTCAGGGTGCCCAGGGGGCAGGTGCGTCTGCAGACACCACTCAGGTGCCGCCTTCTCCGGCCACGGTTCTGACCCGCGCTCCGCCGGGAACCCAGCGGGTATACAGGGCCACCTGAAAATCTGCAAGTGCATGAGAGACACAAGTCCAGGGTTTGCGTGGAGCCCGAGTCACAGGGGTTTCCGGGCCGCTGGCTGCAGCAAACTCGCTACCCAAGCCACCCTGTCCTCAGAATGTGACAATGGCTCTCCCCAAAGGCACGTTGCTCTCGAGTGGCAAAGTCAAGGCTGAACCCAGTCAGCTGGTCCACACAGACGTGGTCCTAAGCCGCTGGGCCCCGCTGCCTTAGCCTCTTCCACTTGCTCAGAAAGGAAGGGAGCTGCCGTTTACCAGGGGCGAGCCAGGCGCCCGAGGCGGGCCCGTTGACGCCTGCCCACTCGCCAGGCGGTTTTATCCAGCACCAGCCCCAAAACAAAGCACTTTCATCTTCGATAACCTTTTATTTTTCCTTGAGAGTAAAATATTCCTAGAATTAAAGGAAATCAGATACTGTGAAAACGAAACCTATCTTCAGAAATATTTACTCTAATTCCATTTTCACCCAAACTTTCTGATTTATAATTTGAGAAAACGAGGTGTGCCCTGCGGAGACGACCAGGCCACGCATCCGAACACGTCTGTCTTCCCTTGGTCCTGGCTGAAGTTTCCACGCTTCCCAGGCAAAGGGAGTGCTGCTCACACTGAGAAACATATATAACAATAAAGTTACATGTTTGCAGCACATTTGCTTCCAGAGCCATCAGGAGGTGTGTTTTTTCCCTTTGGGGCTTATCTTTAAATTTTGAAATTTTCTATGAGAAAAATGTATTCGCTTTGTAACAGAGGAACAATTCTTAAGTAGCGTATCAACGATTAAATCGATTCCCATTATGCTCAAAGCACGCGTTTCTACAGCAGGCACACGGTCTCCCTGCTATCAGCACCCCTGCGGGTCGGGGCCCTCGAGTCTCAGCTGCGCTGACCTGAGAAACTGGGCAAAGCACAAGCCGAAGGCCTGCAACGCCCGCCCGGCGGAGCCCCGGCTGCCAGCGCGCCCGCCACCCTCTGCCAGGGGCGGGCTGTGTTCTTTGCTCTCCTGACTCATTCCCAGAGCAGAGAACTGCCAGCGTGAGTGTGCACACGTGTGCATGTGTGTGCATGTGTGTGCATGTGTGTGTGCAATATCCACAAACAACAGGCCTAGAAAACGCGGCCTCTATCCAACCCTTGGGGCCCACCCACGGGAGGAGGATCAGAAGCACACGCCTGCTCCACGGGGTAAGGTGCTGCGCTGGGTGCCGAGGCGCCGGGCCCCCTGTGCACGGGACACAACGGCCACAAACCAAAGGCTCCAAACGCCCCCTGCGAGAGGCCCACCCGTGTCCCTGACCAGCGGCCGTCGCGAGCAGCAGAGGGTGCCTGCAAGCAGAAAAGCATGTCGGCACGTTCACACCAAGCCCCCGCCCGGCTCCAGGTGTGGGCGCGGTGAGCCCTGCTGGGCGTGCAGGCCGGTGGCGCCCGTTGGACAGTCAGGGCACCTTCTTCACGAACGGCCTGTCGCGCTGCTTCAGTCTTAGAGCTACCTCAGCGGCTCCGGGGCCAGTGAGGGAAGGAACACACACAGCGTGAAAACAGCGAGCGTCTCTTTGAAGCCGTTTCAGACCCCGGGCATGCGCTGTCGTCCCCAGCGCCCACTGAGGCCGACGGAAAGCAGGACGCGCCGTCGTTCTGAGAAACCCGCCTGGCGGCCGCCCCTCCCCCTCGGCGCCGGTGCCGCCGCCCGCGGCTGCTCCAGAACCAGAACAGAGCAGACGACAAGCAAGAGCCCGCCAACCGCAGGACAGCAAAGCCCTCCCCGCACCCCACGTCCGCGTGCGCCCGGGGGGACCCAGCCCGAGCCCCTGCAGGAGGCAGCTGAGGACCGGCAGCGGCTCCCCCGGGCCTGTCCCTGGTGAGCGGCTGCGCCGCCCACGCAGCCCGGCTCTGCGCACGGCGCCCGGCGGCCCGCGGCCGGCCGGCAGGGGGCGCGGTTCAGTCCCGGAGCGCCGGGGCGGCCGGGCCTCGGACCGCCCCTCAGCGCCGCGAAACGGGAACTGGGCGCGGGCTCCAGGAAGCCCGCCGTGTCCCCCGAGCACGGCCCGGGCAGAGCTGCGCTTCCCGTCTGCAGCAGCGGCCCCTCATCCCCTCTCAGGTCACACGCGGCGCCAGGCACCGGAGGCTTGTTCCAGGGACCCCGCCTTCACGACCGGCCTGGCTCGAACTGAAGCCTGACACCCCGTCTGTTTCATTTTTTGTAAGTGATTTTCAAAATTGTAGGCTTCACGCGGCTTGTAATCAGAGGTCGCAAACATTCTTTCGGCTGTGAGAATTAAATTTCCTGCCTAAAATCTCCACTCCTAATCAAAACTAAAATAACACCAGATGATCTCATTTACATGTGGCATCTAAAGAACAACATAAACAAATAGAATTGAACAGGCTCAGAGGCACAGAGAACGCCCTGGCGGCCGCCAGCTGAGGGCGGGTGCGGGGAGGTGAGGGGTTCGGGACAGGCCGGTGCGGAGCGGTCACGGGGCAAAGCGCGGCTCCGGACACACAGGCAGCGGCGCCGGGACAGCCGTGGGCGGGCCCGTGGGTCCCGGAAACATCGGGACGCTGTACGGTCATAAACGTCTAGCCACCGTGCCATCCACCGGAAACTAATATGAAGCAATACTGGATGCAAACTGTAATTGAAACATAAACTTTAAAAAAATTCAGTTTGAAAGAACAAAAAACAAGAAAAGCCCATTCAGGGGAAAAGAGAGGAGTCGGCAGTGCAGGTGCGATGCTGTCCAGCTAAAACCGCCGCAGCCGCGCCAGGCCCGGAGGAGGGAAATGCGTGCTGCGCCCTCCCCCGCATATTATCCTCCTTTCTGCCACTTTTTATAAATTTTTAATTCATTACTTTTTATTTGAATGTTAGCTTCAATTTCTCTAGCTCAAAAAAAGGGAACACCAGTCATTATTTCGGGGGCCATGTTGAGTGCACAGCTAACGTGGGGGAATGTGTGTGCACTGACCTTTCCAACAAGAGGGCGGGGCGCTTTACCACTTTGCTGGCGTTGTCCTCTGAGGCCTCGGGAACAGATAGAACATTTTTTCATAACAGCTCACACATCTCTGACTAGACCGGAGGCCGAACTTGGGATCTGACAAGATGGCCGCAGGATTATCAAGGAAACCCAGCGTTTGCGGGCAGAACCCGTTCCTGGCTTTAAAGCAGAACCCGATGAGAGCAATGCCCGTTACTTTCATGTGGTCATTGCTGGCCCCCAGGATTTCCCCCTTGGAGGGAGGGACTTTTAAACTTGAACGATTTCTTCCAGAAGAATACCCGATGGCAGCACCTAAAGTACGTTTCATGAACAAAGTTTATCATCCTAATGCAGACAAGTTGGGAAGAATACGTTTAGATATTTTGGAAGATAAGTGGTCCCCCGCACTGCAGATGCGCACAGTTCTGCTGTCGATCCAGGCTTCGCGAAGTGCTCCCAATCCCGACGGCCCATCAGCAGATGCTGTAGCGGAGCAGCGGAAGACCAGCGAAGCCCAAGCCATAGAAACAGCTAGAGCATGGACTAGGCTATATGCCATGAATAATATTTAAATCAGTCTGATCATCAAGTGTGCATCATTTCTCCTGTTCTGCCAAGACTTCTTCCTTTTTTGTTTGCATTTAATGGACACAGTCTTAGAAACATTACCGAATAAAAGCCCAACATCTTCAGTCCTTTGGTGATTAAATGCACATTAGCAAATCTATGTCTTGTCCTGATTCACTGTTATAAAGCATGAGCAGAGGCTAGAAGTATTATCTGGATTGTTGCAAAGCATTTAGAAGCAGTGGCCGCTCTCTGCTTTCATTCATCTCCCCATCGCGATTTAAGTGTAAAGCACTGTGAATGAAGGCTTAGCAGCAGGAGTATGGGTGTTTTTCTTTATTTTATTTTTTTTGAGGGGGGAAGTAGTTTTAAATTTATGGGCTCCTTTCCCCTTTTTTATGGTGATTTAATTGCATTAGTTAAGAGCAGCTAACCAGTTCTTTAGAACATGCTCTCTAGCCAAGTCTAACTTTACTTAGATGCTGTAGATGGACAAGCTTGATTGTTTTGAACCAAAATGGGAACATTAAATATTACGGTCCTCACTAATAACATCATGACTTCGCTGTCAAATGTAGAATCCTCCCTTCAAGAAAAAGCTTGTCACCATTTTGTATGGCTTGTCTGAAAACTTCTGTAAATCCTATGTTTTAGTAAAATATTTTTTGTTATTCTAAAAAAAAAAAAAAAAAGCTCACACATCTCTTTTTTCACTTATTTCCAAGGACAGAGTTGCAAGATAAGATTCCCACACTCAGTTCAAACAACAGTAACAAAACGTTCGAGCCACTAAAGCCACGCGCATGTGATGCGAGGCAAGACAGGAGCGCGGCCGCGGGGGCGCGGAGGCGGCGCAGGGCAGTGTCCCCGGAGGGAGGAGAGGCGGTTCCGCGGGGAAAGGCGGCGGAGGCGGACGGAGGCGCGGAGCGGCCGAAGGCAGGGGCGTGGGCTCGGCCGCGCGTGGACTTCGCGGGTACGGAGGGGCGACAAACAGAACAATCGGAGAAACAGAAGGTTATTTCCATCTTTAAGGCAGGAGGTAACCACAGGCTGAGACACGGGGGTCAAGGACTGAGCTCCGCCGGACGCGGTCTGGGAGCAGCAGCCGTGCGTCCGCCCCTAACGCACTGCCCCCGGGACGCGGGACGCGGGACACACGACCCCGGCGCGGACCCGCACTGGCTCGGCGGGTGCGTGTTGCCACCTAAAAGTCGCCCTGGGAGACCCGGCAAACGCACAGGACAGCTGCCTCACGGGGCCGCTGTGGGCGGAAGGGCAGAGGACACTTCTGGCAAATGGCACCCAGCGTCCCGTCGCAACGACTGTCACTCATTCCGGCGCAGAAGCTCCTCTGAAGTGCGCCCCGGGGGCCCAGTGCAGGCGGGGACGCTGCGTCCGCAAGGGGCCGGACACGGGGCGAGTGTGTCCCGCAACACACCGGAGCGCCCCCGAAAAAGGCGGCGGCGTGTTGGCACCGGATCGTCTAAGGCTGAGGAGAGACGCCAGGGGGCGAGACTCACTGGGAAACTCCGGCCTCGAGCAGCGCGCGCCGCCAGGCCAGCCCTCCGGGGGCCTCGGAGCTGCTCGTGATGCTGAACGCGGCATTGGTCGAGAAAACGACCCGTTCAGTTTGCTAAGACATTGTAAAGTCAACGCCTATTGAGCTATGGAGGCGAATGTTCATTGTTCATTTCCTCCCCGAAGGACACTGTCACGAACGATCGGAACATGTGTGTGTGCAAGTGCGCATGTGTGTGCTTTGGCGCGTGCACGTGTCCGGATGCACATGCACGCACGCATGTTTGTGCATATGTGCATGTATGCATGTGCGCAGGTCAGTCCTAACCCAGGTTTACGTCTCAGTGAACGTTCACTTTATTTCCTTTAGCCACAGGTGAGGCACTGGAATGAACATGGGGGACCAGGCGCCCCGACAGGTCCCTTTCCTGTCCCGCCCTGCTTCGCCCTCAGACAGGCTCAGGCCACACCTGCGCTACCTCCTCCCTTCTTGACTTTGCCTAGGCAAGACGCACGCTGAGGTGGGGAGAAGAGACAGGAGTTTCTATGGAAAACGTGAGTCACTGTAGGAAACGCGCTCAGGGAGCTAGACCCCTGCGTGTCTGTCGAGTCACTGCCCGTAAAGCGAAATAACGGGGTCACCCAGGGCCCGCGAGCACCCCGGATGCAGCCCAACGCAGAAGCCCCCCGCCCGCTCCAGGTGGCACTACCCTGGGTCCCCGGGAAGGAGACACAGGACCTGTCCAGCCAGCCATGCCCCTCCCTCCACAAACGTTTCAGGGTCCACGTCGCAAACGTCAGGTGGAGTGTCCTTTGTGGCGAGAGGAAGCAGGCCTTGCGGCCTTACACATGTGTGTCCGGTCCCTCCAGCTTGTTCGTACCGGACGTGGGAAGTTACAGGTGCCCTTTTAAAGGGAAACGTTTTCCTGTCGAATCTTAGTGCTTTCCAGTTCAGACCCTTGTCATTATGGTCCCACAAATGACACAGCTGAGCAGCACACAGCGGCGGGGGGGCGGCTTCTCTGCAGACTGAGCAGTTCATGAAAATATTCATAAGCACCGCACCCAATTTGGAAAGACAAACTGCAGCAGATGGGTCTCCTGGCCTCTTTCCAGGACGTGATTTGAATTGTTTTTCAAAGACACCGCCAATCAAAAGCTGACTGATGTTGCAAAGGACTCTTCTGTCTCCGAGAATCCAGCGACAGGGCTGGCGGGGGGCGCCGCTCTAAGGACCGCGCCGCTGGAGCGTGGCAGCTGGCGGGGCACGTGTGCCTTTCCCAAGATTGTGACGGAGTGTTTCTCACTCTCGGTTTCCACCCAGGCAGAGGGGCAGTGACCGGCCCCTATCGACACACAGTGGCCCGTGGGAGATGAGTGTCTGGTTGTCACCCCATTCCCTGATGGCCAAACGACCCCGCATCCACCCAGCGCAAGGGTCATTTCCTGCAGGAGGGCTCAAGGAGCCAGCCAGCCAAGGACGGGGGCGGGGGGGGCGGCAGGGGCAGGGGCTGGGGACCAGACAGAGAGGAGGAAGCCCTGGCCTCTGAGAAGATGCGCTCGGGGCTCCTTTGTCACAAACAAGGGCTTTGTGTCAGGGCTTTGACACAGCAAAACCCTGCAGATGAGTCAGAGAAACGCTGGGAGGGATGGGGGACATCAAACCCACCTACCTGATCAATACAGGGTCTGCAGAAGTGAGGTCTGCTTGAGTGTGGTGGGTAGGGTAGTAATACGGGTGTAATAATTTATAGTTTTACTTTGAACATTTCACCTAACCTGTCCTATGGGTGTGCTTGAGTGTGATATTGTTATGTTACAGAATTTCATGCTCATGATTTTGTCATAAAAGAGATCTGGCATAAAGAAAGGGCATTATTTGTGCTGGACACCGCATATGACGTCTATCAATTCACATGCTGCGATCACATGAGGACGCACATTCTGTGCCTCTATTTAACCCTTCAGGACATCACTTTGCTTTTCTATTCGGTAGCTGTCACTTTTATAAAGGGGACAAAAATGTCCTGCCGCACCTGTTCACTAGACTTCCACGGACTCAGTCGTGTGAGTGCTGGCAGGCTGAGCCGCATACCACCTTCTCTAGAATTTTCCAAGTATTTGCGTTATATAGACTTATAGTTAAATTATAGTAAAAATAAAGATAAGCATACATTTCAAACTCATCGTTCCCACTTATTTTACTAAATTAATCACATTTACTATTACCTGTGACCTTGAGGTGACTTCTGTCATACCTGGGTGGTGAGAATACCACAGGTAACATGCTACTGCACACCTGGTCCCAAACCCATGTTCTGATGTGACCAAAATTGACCACAGAGGAAACATTTACACGACAGAAACTTATTTGCAAGTGCTATCTATGTAAGGGCTTAGTTTAGTGCTAAAGCTGAGGTCTGAGCTATGGAATATAATGTGTACGAAGTGAGAGAGGGTCACGCAGTGGCCATACAGAACGCTGAGTGGTAGAAGGGTCAGTGACATAGTTACAACTCCACGTGTCCAACCACAGTTCAGCTGCAACTACGGGCTTGCTACAGATGCATGGGCGCAGCCAAAATCAATGAAAGCCTGCTGCGGTGACAAATTAGGTATAAACAACCTCAATGAAGAGCACATCCTGTTTTGTTATTATCCGTAAATTGTGCTTCCTTTACATAAATTATGTGAATCTTGTATACAAGTAAATTTATCAGACAGCTACACAGATGTAATTTTTGCAAAGCCAGTTGTTAAATATTTACCATTACATCACTGGTGAATTTTTAAACTCTTACATAGAAAGAGCTATCTTTGGGGAAAAACATGCTGTAATCTGAAACATTATAGTAAAAGAGTAAAATAACCCGCTAGGTGGCAGTAACAAGAATGAGAAAAATAGCAGAAAAAAAAAAACTAGAAGGAAAAGTAATTTACATGGAAATTACTTCATCTGTTTTCCTATCATTTAATGCATTAAATCATATTAGAAAAGAAAACTATGACATTTGTTAAAAGCTGTCTTTACAAGCTAGTTATAAAAATAACCCATGTTCAGTATGAAAAGTTCAGAAAATGAACAAAGGCATATAAATTAAATGTTAGGTTGGCCAAAAACTTAGTTCGGTTTTCCCTACACTGGCTCTGGCGGTGTTTAGTTGTGTTTAATGTCATTTGAAACAATTTTGTTAGATTGCATTGTGGCTGCTGTCATACCGGCATGCATTTAAAAAAAAAACTTATCAAAACTGGTGAATTTTTGTGTAGCCATTTTAATACTGAAGGCAGAATAAGCAACATTTTTGGCTTTATTATTTCAAGAAAGGTAAAAATGCAACTGAAACGTAAAAAAAGATTTGTGCAGTGTATGGAGAAGGTGCTCTGACTGATTGAACATGTCAAAAGTGGTTTGTGAAGTTTCATGCTGGAGATTTCTTGCTATTGAAGTTGATAGTGATCAAATCAAGACATTAATTGAGAACAATCAACTTTATACCACAAGGGAGAGAGACAATTTACTCAGAATATCCAAATCGAGAAAGTTATTGGTGAAAATGAAAAATGTGTCTTATTTTACAGAAAAAACTATACAAACTTTTTTGGTCAGCCCAACAAAATGACCCATAAAATGACTCAAGAATTAAGTACTGTTGATGTTTTTGGTGAGTATCCTTGTAGACATTCTGCAAAAACAGGATTATAACTTTATTTTTTCCTACTGTATCACAAACTTCTTTGTCAAGAAATATGTTGCCCTAACTGGTGTGGCTCAGTTGGTTGGGCGTTGTCCTGTAAAAGTGAAAGGTCATCGGTTCAATTCTCGGTCAGGACACATACTTGAGTTTCAGGCCAGATCCCTGGTTGGGGCACATATGAAAGGTAACAGGCTGATTTTTCTCTCACAGGTCAATCTTTGTCTCCCTCTCTTTCACCCTTCCTTCCCCTCTCTCCAAAAAAAAAAGTAAATAAATATTTTTTAAAAGAATGACTTGTCACGTGAGTATGTATCTTGTGTCTCCCTATCATTTTCTTAATATCAAAATAAAGAAATTAGGCAAAAACTGGCCTGGTACCCAGGAAATGACATTTACGAGGTGAAATGCTCATAATTGTGTTTCTCTGGCCACTAATAAGATTCCAGTAAATGGAGCAAGCGAGATGGCTCCGCGCACACGGACAACCTGGAGACAGCTCATCAACCAGCATCCTAACAGGCCGTGCAAGCAACCTGCATGCAAATGTAAGTTTATTATAAAAACTAACTTAAGAATCTCAAGCCAAGATGAGAAGTGCCATTCAAATATAACCCAGGGAAAACCCGAAGGAATTCTTTTCAGTAGGAAAACACTGCTATTGTTGTTCGTTATTAAGAGCACATTATAAATGTTGAGGCCACTCTAGGTGTCGCCTCAAACGTTCCTTACGACAATAGGTACCATCTTACACCATGGCACGTTGGCCTGCAGGTGTGTAAGAAGTCTTGGGAAGGATACGGGGGTGGCAGAGCGGGGGCACTGGCCGCTTCGGGCCTGGGCAGCTGCAGGACAGAGTGGGGGAGAATTTTCTCGCTGTGCCTTTTCTGTCCTTCTTGAATTTTAAGTCTTCTTAATGAATGTACAATTTTAAAATAAAATTTAAATTTTAAAGAATGGACTTTCCCTAGTGATGTTTTAAATTAATTTTCTTCTGAATTAGACTGGGTCAATATGCCCACTAGCCTGCGGTTTACAAGAAAATTTAACAAACTAGCCACGAAAATATCTCCAGAAGCCTTTTAGTTTTAGAAACATTAGTTTTAGTTTCCACCATATAGCAACAAAGTAACCTTACAGTAGGAGCTAGAACCAAAAACTCTTAATGAAAAAAATAAAAAAACCCTTTCATAGATGAGCAACAGAAAATTCTTCAGCAAAAATAAATAAATATTGTAATATCTTAACTTAAAAATAAGTCAACTTTGTCCTGACTGGTGTGGCTCAGTGGGTTGGTCTTCTTCCCACAAACCGGGAGCTCCCGGGTTCGACTCCCAGTCGGGCTTGGGGGCGGGTCCCCAGTTGGGTGCGGACGAGAGGCAGCCCGTCCCTGTTTCTCTCCCTCTCTTTCTCCCTCTCCCTCCAAGTAAATACATAAAACGCGAAAAAATATAAAAATAAGAGAACTTTAACAATTTAATAAATATTCGCTGAGTTCCGACCACGTGGCAGGCACTGTTCTGGGTTTGGGGGCTCGGCGGGGAGCAGGAAACCCACAGGCTCACGCGCGGCGCAGCGCCCCGCAGAGGAGGGGTTCACGCCTCGCCTCCGCCTCTTTGTTCTCCTGGTTCAGCTCTTCCGCCCTCCGCTCCGCGCCTCTCGTTTTCCTTTCTTAGCGCGGCCACCTAGGAAACCACCACCAGGGGGCACTGTCTCCTCGGCCAAAATAAAACGTAACGCCCCGTTTCCATGGGAACGTATTCTTTTGCTTGCCTTTGGTTTTTGTTTTTAACTCCCTTTTTCCGTGACCAAAACACAACTTAAAATATGCCATTTTGCGGAAAACAAAAACTATACAAAGAGCTGAGGCACGGAGGAGGCCGAATTTGCTGGGCGCCCCTTGCAACGTGGCGAGACTGTGCAGGTCCGCGTGGTCCCCACGCACGGGGTGGGGCGCCTGGGAGGAAGCGGTATGGGACAGAAAGGGACAGAAGGACACAGAGAGAAGGGGCCGACAGGACGCGAGGTCGGGCGGGGCGCACACACGGGGGGTCAGGCCCGGCCCCGGCTCACCTGTGGCCTTCCTGCGGGGGAGTGGAGGCGCCCACCCACGCGCCTGTGGTTTTTCAATAGGAAAATAAGTGGAGCCTCAAATATTAATGCCTTTCCTCCACAGACACGGGTGATCGGGAGAAACTCAAAGTTTAATACACACGCGCGGGGAACGCACACAGACATGATGAATCCATGGAAATGGCGCACAGAGAGGGACACCGCGTACATAAGACATTTTGGACGAAGGAGAAACGGGCAGGAACAGGGAATCGGGTTTCGGGAGTGGAAGAGGAAGAGCGGGCAGGGACACAGGCGGGAAGGGCCCCAGGTGACCAGAAACTCGGGGACTGGGACACACCCCTCCAGCAGGCCCGGCCCATGCGCCCCTGCGGACCGCGCCTGAGCCCAGCCAGGGGGTCGCGTCCCGCCGCAGTCTCCTCCCTGGGAATCCCTCGCGCAGGGCAGGCCAGAGGGTCCAAGTTCTTCCTGAGCCTTTTGTTTCTTAATAAACAGCTTAAAATTAGCGCCCCGCCCCCCCCCAACGCAGCACCAGGGTGCAGGATTCTGCTCCGTCCCCTCCCCCGTCTAAAGGGGGTCCTTCCAGATCACGTGACATGAAGTCTGTGAAGGTGGCTTTGTGGTTCTAACACGGTATTTTGGCTAAGAAAAACACATGATTTTTGGAATAAGTAGTATTTAACATTTTTAAATTAGCACTTACTATGTATCATGCCTTGTTCCAACCGCTTTAAACCATTAGTTCATTCATTATTTTAAATGCTGCCCCATGAGGCAGACACCACCCCCCTCTGAACCAGGCCCACGCCGGGGCTGCCCAGCGTGGGACTGACCACGCAGGACACCAGTGCATGCAAGCACCAAGGAACAGGCGTTCCTTCCGGGGCGCGACCGGGATGAATTGGATGCTCCACAGAGGAAATCACGTCAGGCCTCGCGGGGGCCTGGCCGCGGGCAGAGGAGCTGCGATTGTGCAAGAGATGTCCACGCGCGCCTGCCCCCAAGTCACGGCCGGCGCAAGCCACCAGCCCTGAGGCCCGAGGATGTGTCATCGTCCTGCTTAAAACTCCCAAATCCTATTGGCTCAGGAAAGTGAAAGGCCCACCTGCCAACTGCAATCACTTCAAAAGCTGGTTTCAAAAAACAGCCACTGTTTTAGTCTGAATGTATCACTTTTCTTTATTATTCTTAACTATTTTTAAATGCAATTATAATCATTTTTAAAACTAATAAACATCCGTTGCCACAAATGACTCTATGCTCTGGCAAATTCTTTCCTGGCATTTCTAAAAATGTACATAGTAATTTCTTTTTTGATTTTTTTAATCATAATGAACTAACAAGAATATTAGAAAATCAGAAAATGCTTATGAACTCTACAGGCTAATGATTATTTTCACTACTG
Source organism: Pteronotus mesoamericanus (assembly GCF_021234165.1). Taxonomy (NCBI): domain Eukaryota; kingdom Metazoa; phylum Chordata; class Mammalia; order Chiroptera; family Mormoopidae; genus Pteronotus; species Pteronotus mesoamericanus. Next base: position 21,863,641 of record NW_026555064.1, read on the forward strand.
TAATTTGCAGTAACATTTGGAATAAGCGAGCTTTTAAAAATGTGGTTTCTAATTATAAAAGATAATAAAGATTCACTGTAGGAAAAATTTGTAAGTAAAGGGAAAAAGATAAGTATCTGGATAAAACCACACTGACATGTATTTCTTTTGCATGTTTCTATGCATATGGATAACGCCATTGAGAGCATATTGGACATACTTTTATCCTTAACTTTTAAATTAATAAATAGATCGTTTTTCATGTCATTAAAATTTCTTTTAAAAACTACTTTTACATGGCTGCATAATATTCCATTTCATGGGTGTACCAAGTTTATTTAACAATTTCTTTGGTATTAACTCTCTCGCGTGTTTTCCGTCAAGGGCCTCCGCAATGGCAGCGAGTCCGCCTCCAGAGCCGCTTCCTGCCAACAGAGGGCGCTCGCTGCGGCGGAGGAAGGGCCGCCAGGCACAGGCGCCCACACTTTCCGGAGGTGTTTCAAGAAACTGAAAACGCTCTTCGTCTTAAAATGTCAGCGTGCACTCACCTTTTTAATTAGCTTCAAAATCATTTCTACGCATCACCCTTTCAGGGTTTTACACCGAGCCTTACGGAAATGTCTGGGTCATTAAAACAGAGCTGTGACTGAAGTATTTCACGACTGGAAGAATCGTTCTTTTTAAATCTGTGCTGAATTTCAGAGATCATTTCCTTTTGGTTTGAAACAAATTCCAAATATTTGGGCATTTCAGTACATTGCTTTTCAAATTCGCCCTCCGTCTCAGCTCCAATATCCAAGCTCAGCAACGGCCAGAGTGACCGATGTTTTTACAACTTTACTCATGAGATTGCTTAATGTTCACATTTCTGGCTCCCATTTTGTTCATATTTTAGCACGTGGCGCTTGGGGTACTGAAAATGAACATTCTAATTTTAGAATAGTTACAGACTTTTTGGCTTGATATCTAATTCACATTTGCAAAAGCAGCTTTTTTTTCTTTTCAAAAATATCTAGTTCATGTTATATTTCCCCAAAGTCATGTATTAGTTGAGCTTGCAGGGTATGCTGGGATTCTATTAAGCTAGATGTTCATTTAAAACAAAATAGCAACAATTAGCTGAACAATCAGCTTTGTTCCCAAAGGAATCCCACAGGACAGAGTCAAACATTTCAGTGGCACAACTGTTCGCTTATTTTATTTGAAAAGCAAAGAAGCAACATTAGAGGCATTTTCAGTGGCTTCCTGATGTCATTCCTTATGGCATTTATTTAACATGTTGGAGTATAAAGGACGTTCATTTCTCTGATATCTAGTTAGTACTACATGTTAAGTGGCATTGGCTCAGCTCTAGTGTTATTAAATGACAAAATACAACAACGCAAACAGCAGAATGCGCCCACTGGAGTATAGTGACTAATGAAACTACACCTCCTCCGTTTTGGAAGCACATATCTTGTGACATTTCAATCTGGCCTCTCTTACAATAAACTCAAGCATTATTTTCTTTGTAGTTAGCAAGAAAGTCTTAGCATTATGTGATAATTTTTTTTCTACCCTTTAAAAATACTAGAAAAGGGCGACAACCTAAAATAGAACCTCGGCTCCCGCTGCTACTGGGCCTGGGCTTCTCCAGGCGGGTGACCGTGACAATGGGTCTCAGAAGGTCATTTGTAATTGTAGCTGTTTTTCAGGCTTTGGCCAAACTTAACCGAAAAGCAACATTGATATTGAACTGTCCAGATTGATTAATGCATTAAGTCAGCACCAAACTGCAAGACCTTCTTTCTGATATCCCAGTAAGCTCTCCATGAAATCTTCGCTCAAAAGGTGTCCCTCACGTCCCCTCTGAGCCTGTCACACCAGGCTGAGCAGCCTTTGTACAACCGCCAGTGTCCCCACATTATTCGATAGGCACTTCGGTGCTGTGAGAGAATGAGAGAGGAGCTTCACATCGTGTTGGCCAATAAGTTCATTCGGTTTTTTTCTGGCCAATGGCTCTAGTGGCACTTTGTCTTTAACTTTATTAGAAACAATTGTCACATCAGTGTGCGCTTTTAAAAAAACTTATCAAAACTGGTGAATTTCTGTGTGACCATTTTAATATTGAAGATGGAAGAAAATAAGCGACCCTCTCCCAGCACAGGGCTCCTAAGCCCCTCGGGATTTCTGGGGCTGCCGCAGCAGGGGCTGTGGGCTGATCACCCCAAGGCCAGGCTCCGTGATCCAGAGCAGGGAGAGAGGCCGAGGTGGCGTCAGTGGTGGGCCTACCAGGTCTACTGGATTGCAGTCACTAGGAAAAACAACATCTCAAATCGTATCACTCTTATGTAAAATATTTTTAAAATAATCAGGCAAATGATTCTAGTCATTAGGCAGTTTCCTATTTCCAGGGAAGTTTCTGGCCCATGTTAGAAAGGGCGGCCTCTTTGTCAGGTAAACAGCCTTTTATCACGTTGTCCCCACTTACCGCCGACAGGAGGCCACGAACGGAACTCCGCGTCCCTCCACGGGAGCGGGGAGTGAGGTGGACCGCAGCCCCAGGTGGCACTTGGAGGCACACCCTGCGTGATGACAGGGATTCGTGCTCAAGGGACAAGGCGCAAGCAGATTAAAACGGTGCACTTACCTTTCAATTAACCATCACTAAGTAATTAAACAAGAATATCCCCTGTTTAAAGAAGTCTTTTCATTCTCTCAGTTTTGCTCAACAAAACCAAGAATAGTGAACTTTTCTCCTTGTTCTTCAAACAGAAGACAGAATACTCGCTCGGACAACAAATGCATCAGCCGTCACCGCCACCCGGGCTCCTGCGCGCCCCGGCCACGCCCCCTCATCCCGCGGCACGAGTCTGGGCGGGCGACTCCATCTCCGGCCCCCCATAAACACCCGAGGTCGCCGCGTCCCCGCCGCGCCCGGTGCGCCACATGCCAGGGACCTGCCCAGTCAACACCGCCGCCTCCTGCCCTGCCACCCTGACCTGAGTCGTTCGCGCGCACCCGCGGGCGTCCCCCGGCTCCCAGCCCGGGGCCCCCGCTCACCCAGGAGCGGCCTCCTCCAGCTCCTTCCCGTCCGCCGGGGCGGGCGGCGCAGCGACACCTGCCTACTGCTGGACACGCTGCCAGTCGGGAGACAGAGGGTCGGAGCAGCGCTGGGCCCGCAGAGCCAGAGGACAGTGCCGGGGGCAGCACGGCAAGCGGGGGCCCCAGGCGGCCCCGCTCGACCCTGATGGCCGGGAAGTCCTCTTCACGAAGACAGCGCCCCGGGGCCCTCGGGGACACCACCAACAGCCAAAGTCATCATCTCCGGGTCTCGGGCCTATGTAAGAGTTTCCGGTTACTATTTGGTTCCACTTATACAACTTAACACCAAAATACAAACAATCCAATTTTTAAAAATGGGCAAAGGACCTGATTAGACAATTCTCCAAAGAGGACACACAGATGGCCAACAGACATATGAAAAAACACTCCACGTCCCTCATCATTAAAGTAATGCACATTAAAACCACAACGAGATATGACCTCACACCGGGCAGAATGGCCACCGTCGGTAAACCCACAAACAGCCCGTGCTGACGCAGACGTGCAGGAGGGAGCCCTCGTGCACTGTGGGTGGGGACGCAGACTGGGGCGGCCACCGTGGAAAGCCGTGTGGTGATCGCTCAAAAAATTAAAAATTGAACTGCCGTTTGACCCAGCAATTCCACTCTGGGTACGTATCCACAGAAATCTAAAACACTAATTTGAAAAGATATATGCAGCCTTTTGTTAATTGAAGCATTATTTATAATAGCCAAGATACGGAAACAGCCCAAGTGCCCATCAACAGATGAGTGGATTAAAAGGCAGCGGTCCATTTACACAGTGGAATTCTACTCGGCCATTAAAAAGGAGACCTTGCCGTTTGCAACAGCAGGGATGGACCTAGAGGGCACTGTGCTCAGTGAAGTGAGTCAGACAGAGAAAGAGAAATAATCTCACTTACACGTGGAATCCAAGGAGCAAAATAAACGAACACACAAAAATGAAACAGACTCGGAGGTACGGAGAATGGACTTGCGGTTGCCAGAGGGGAGGGAGGTTAGGGGCACCTGAGAAGGGTGAAGGGACTAAGCAGCACAGGCCGGTAGTTACAGGTGGTCACGGGGTGTGAATACAGCGGGGAGCACAGTCGGTCCCGTTGCAGGAACTACGTGGGGCGCCGGGGGGCGCGACACTGACGAGGGGCCCTTCACAGTTCACACAAACGCCTAATCGCTAGGTTGTACACCTGAAACTAAGACAACATTGTCAAGTGTACTGGAAAAATTATTTTTGAAAGCGGATGTCCTCTTTTAATTTGTGTATTTTAAGCCATTTGAATATTTTGCAATGCCCCGAATGTAACTGAAAATTTTACAAAATTGAAAATCAGTGATTTAAATTGCAAAGTCAGTCAGTTCTCTCTGCTCTTTTGTATGATTTAAATTTTGATAGAAGACTCAAAAATAGATACTTTAGAATTTAAAACACCTGGTCAAATTATGTGAAATTGCTATAATAATTTGTTCTAAGAGACCACACCATCTCCAGTTTACATACATCCCTACAAATATAACACCCAGACTGCGTGTTGGGTAACCCTGGTCCATACAGAACGTGTCAGATATGTCAACATTTTCCAGAAAATGTTCTCCAGCAATAACCTTACGTGTTCTCCCGTGCAGCTTTCTTTCCAGTAATGTCAGACAGGGTTTGTCTCTTGGACATATTCTTAGAAAACTGACGGCATTAATTTCATAACGATGAAACACAAAAAAATGCTCACATAGTTTTCTTCTGTTTTTGTTTTGTTTTGTTTTGTTTTTTACTTAAAAGGCAAATGGCAAGCTATAAACAATGGTTCAAATGATAAACCATGCAGCTTAGGCTTCTGTTAATTATGATCATCTATTTGGGGACTTCAAACGGGTATTAAAGACTTCCGAAAAGTGCAAAATACAGGTTTTTCTTTCAACATTATTCAAATGTTGCATCTAAAATCACCTAGCAGCTAATTGTCTTCCATATATGACAGTCCCTCAGGTAGACAGGACAGGCGGTGATTCCCCTGGAGTTTGCCTTTGCCTGACTGAGCAGGAATATGCACATTTGCAGCTGGGCCAGGCTCAACCCATTTTGCTGGAGAAGTCCCAGTACACTGGATTTTTGCCAAAAAGCTAGGCTGGGTTGTTGGACGTTCCTCGTCACCCTTCTGCAAAGCTCCGCTCCCCCGGTGCCAGCCAGGACGCCCTCTGCAAGACACTGGGCTGGGCTGGAGCCATGCAAGGAAACCCACCCCGGTCCCCTGCGAGCTCCCCTGCAGTGGGCGCTCGGGATCCTCCTGCCGTGCCCGCTGCAGAGCCCCCGGGCCTGGGTGCTGCAGCTCTTCTGCTCTGGCTCTTCCTGCAAGGTTTGCAGCTCACAGCATCTGGGGAGCTCCAAGCACTTTAAATGCTTTGAGCGTTTTACAGTGTTTTCTCTGCACCGCTGTGCAGCCCCAGCTGAGAAGGGCCCCGCGCCAAGGACTGGTGGGTGCTGGGGCGGGGGGAGGCCTGTGAGAGCCAGGAGCTCGGCTTTGCCGGGAAGGGCGATGTTTCCGCTTCGGCCTCCTGACAGGGTGCCCTCCGGCAGCCTCCACTGCTTTGCCTCGAAGCAAGCGGCTCAGACAAGGACCTGTGTCATTTTCATATGGGTGTGGAACTTCCCCCAGAAGAACATGCTCACTCCATTCTTTATTTGCACCGTTTTACACACTAGAGAATGTGGTTGATGACAATCATTAATATAAATTCTAGTGTTGCGCCTGGTTAATTACGCACCCCGTATGGTTAACTAGTAAAGAATCGCTAGCATTGCAAGTAATTCATTCAAGTTAAGTGGAGGACTGTGGGGGAGGGAGGCATGATTTCTTTGGAAAAAGTAAGTAATCGGCTCATTAAGTTTGCTCACTTTATTGGAGGCGGGTCCTTGCACAGGGCATCTGCCGAAGTTCAGGAATGCCTGCCACAGAGCAGACGCTTCCCCCCACATTCTGTCCTTTTCTTGCAGAAAAATTATTTGTGCTCTGGTTTATTGGGTGTTCATTTTCTTATGAACACTTTTTATGTTCACTTTTTTATAGTGAGGAGAGAAAAGGGTTTTATACCAACTGTAAGCAGCTTTAACTCAAAACAAAACAGGAAACAGGATGAAACAAAAGAAGACTGTGTTCTGCAGTCACAAGTACTGTATGTAAAACACAATTATAGTTTTATACAGACAATACAGCTATTAAATTTAGCTGAGACAGAGACTAGTAAGCTCCAATTTTGATTTGATGGTTAGCAACACAAATGGATTAAGATGAACAAATTTAATTATATCATTTTCTGTCATTACTCCCAATTATATATGTTCTTCAGGAAAACATATTCCAGAAAACACAGAGCTTGAGAGTTTAGGTTATATATATTTAATCAAAATAGGTTATAATTATTGGTCAGAAGGGTCAAAATTCCATTGCTGTAGGGATATCCCAAACATTACATTTGATTTATATAGAAAGATAAGAAATTGGCACACAAAATTATAAAAATTCTCGACATTGCAGGCCAACGTGTGACCAACGACCACGTCAACACAGGGTAGTCTGGTTCCTAACATCTGAAAAGTTTAATAAGCTGTTTTCTCCGGGTGACCGCACGTATAGAGACAAGCTTTGAAGAAACTCTCAAACGCTCAGGACGGCGAATGTCCATCCGGCTGGCGCGAGGCCTTCACTGCCCCTCGCAATTGTCCCCAGTCCTGCTCCACAACCGAGCAACGGCCCGCGTCCCAGGAGGCGGCCCCTCCGCGCGCCCCCGGGGCTGTGCGCCTGAGCGCGGGACGGTCGGACCGCGCCCGCCCGTAACGCAGCTCCTCTGCCGCCCCGGGAAGCGAACCCGAGGATGAAAGGCAAGGCCCCCATCAGTGGGCCCCCGGGCGTCCTCGGCAGCCATCGCCCCGCCACCACCGTCCAGGTGAGAAGCCACCCGCAGCACCTCCCGACAGAGCAGGCTGCTCCCGACAGAGGCGTCCTCTAGTCACCGGAGCGCTAGGGGGCGGCGTGGAGGCAAAGAGGAAGCCGCAGGCCGCCTCCCGCTCCGCGCGCAGAGGCAGCGGCATCTCGGCGGCTTCTCCGGGCAGGAGGACCCGCCCTCTTCTCGGGACTCAAAGCCCTGAGCGTTGTCACCGGGCTCTGAGGTCTGCCCTCCCTGGACCGCCGTGGCCATAACGCGACATGATCTGGACCTAAACTTCTAAACTGGGGCCTGCCACGTTTGCTGGGAATTTACGGCGGGCCGCACAGGCTACTCCACCCCGCGGGGCCTCCGTCTCACGAGCTGTAGATGGAATCCAGGGGTGAGGCCGACCTCGTGGACGCAGAACAACTGCTCACCCGGCTCGGGCTGCGTCGGCAACACCGCCCCCTGCCGGTTCGGCCTCGTACGACGCCCGGCAAGTCCCGCGCGCTCCGACCAGCCTTCCTGGGGGTCCCCGTGTCAGGCTCAGCCGCCCGCGTCCAGCAGGTGCGGCTCTTTTCTTGAACACATTCAAGTCCATGTCTATGGGTCCCCCCAGCCCCGAGCAAAGCCACACCTAAAGGCAGAGCCATGTCCTGCTGGTCTGCGCCACGTCCTTCCGCGGCGGCTCGAGAGCGAGTCCTCCTGCCGGCCTTCCGCTGAGGACAAGGAGAGGGGCCCGCTTACGGGGGTGGCTCCTGACCAGCGGATCTAACTGCACCGGGCATCTGGCTCCTCAGCCCCCAGGTGCCCGCGCAGTGAGCGCAGTGTGCACGGAGCCTCCCGGGCGAGATTAGCATCTCGTGTCACTGACATCAGCGGCAGAGCCAGCAGCCCTGTGGGCCTAACCCGCCGACGCTAACCTGCCTATTTCATTAGAGAAAAAAGCGACTTCAAAAACAGCAAGCGCGTCTGAAGAACTCTGCCCTTTGAGGCGATTCCGTGTAGCTGTGGTCACTAGGACGGCGACTATCCCACGATGTCCCGTGGGTTCCACGGGGACGTCTCAGGGGACCTACCTGGATGTGGGGCGAACAGGGCAGGGGCGGCCCGAGCAGGTGGGCCCCTCCTCCACCCTCGAGCCCCTGGAACCAGTGGCCTCCTTCATCTTTGCGGACACCACATTGCATTTGTCAAAGTGGTTTTGCAGCTGAAAACATTGGGAAGTCCCTGAACAGAGCCCCCCCCCCTCCCCGCCGCCCCCAGCCTCAGGAAGGGCTCCCTGGGCTCGAGTGCACACTCTTAAAAATCAAAGTGGGAAAGAGAGATGCAGAGTTCCCAGTTAAACAGGCGCGTTGGCACTCTTACAATTCAAGGCCGACTCACGGAGGCCTTCGCCCGCGGCCTGCTCACACATTCCGCGGAGCCCGACGCCCGAAGGGCGTGCCAAGCTCTCGGCGCCCGGGCAGGGACAGCCTGCTGGCTGGGTCACGGCAAACAGGACAGCAGTCTGGGACTAAAAAGCCATCTCTTCTTCAAGGCCAAACAGTGTTCTTAAACTCTGCTATTAGAATTCTGTCATTAGGAGACACTCCCCCAAACCCAGGACCTGAGAGAGTGGTCAGTGTCATTCTTACCCTTTCCATCAAAGCAGAAACTGTGATTTCTGACCTTAGAAAGTAACATTCATACACATAGATCCCTTATAAACACACAGAACATATGTTCATGCAAACTAAGGGAAAAGCCACAGGCAGGCGAAGGTGCTCAGACACGGCTCTAGTTTAAATCCAGGGAAGAGGATCACTGTTCACCGGTTAAAATAAACGCTTCCACCAGCTAAGGCTTGTCACGGTGGGCTGAGGGCTGTCCCCAGATTGGGAGCTTAGACCTGCGGCCACGACCCTTCCGTTGCCGTGGAGACCAGCTCGCTCTACCAGCACGGTCCTCGAGGACACTGTCCTCCCCATCCCCCCAACAGGCTCGCACACCTGTCCCCTTGCCTCACACGCTACCTCGCCACGTGCCCGGCATCTGCTCACCTCCCCCGAGGCCCTCCGCCCGCCCGGCTACCCTCCTCCTGTGCTGTGCCCATCAACCTCTAAAGGCTCCCGGGACTCAGGCGTCCCCACAGCCACACCAGCTGCCACGTTCTCTCCACTCTCGTTCCCAGAGAGGATTTTCATGGAGCAGGAAGCAGCCTCCTCCGCTCCCCCGTCCCAGCCGCAGCCCTGGAGCTTCGAGGCTCTTCTCTCCTGCGGCTCTGGCCTGTCGCTGGTCCCCCGGGAAGCACACCATGTTCTACTGTGTTAACAAAACCGGCCGCGCTGCTACGTGACCGTCCTGAAAACAGCCACGCCCACTGGTGTGTCCCATGATCAGTATTGACAAAAGGGACTAATTCTCATTGACAGACAAATAGCCACAAAGCGAGAAAATGTATACTAATTGAATGAGCATCATTAGAAGAGCATAAACTTTCTGGTGTCAAATGAATTCGCCAACTTTTTTTCAAACTTCTGTTCAAATTAAGCCTCTAAACTGGCACCTGCCTGGAGCTTTAGAAGGTTCTCAAGGAAATGTGTGAGCAGGACTGGAACTTTTTTAAAATTGTAATTTTAGGCAGAAGCGGAGTTGATTTCCCCTCCTCCAGGATCTTCCCGCGGCTCCCTGTGTCCAAGGACAGCACGGGACGCTCCGCAGCTCAGACAGCCGGCCTGCCCCCGGGTGGCCACCAAGGCTGGCGGTGCCACACGGCTCCTCTCATGGGTCACGGTGCAACTGTCTCCCTGTCACTGGGCATGGTGGTTTCACAGTATTTTAAAGATTTGTTCTAAGAAAGAAAGATTCTTCTAGACAAAGTTCATAGCTTTTTAAAAAAATCAGATTTCCACAAACCCTATGTGTGATCAATATCTACATCTAAGAGTCTTTCCGTTCCATTATTTCCTTAAACAGAATACTTCCTTCTTCCTTCCCTCCCCTTACTTAAACCTTTTTTGCGTATATCTATAAACAGAATCAGGATACTTCTGCACACATCTGATACAATCTACCTGGTTATCCAGAATCAAAGTGCCTTATTGACACACTCACAGGGGTCGGTTCCATGAGTGACTCAGAGATGATGTTTTGTCACAGAAAAGCCCTTGGACAAACAGACGGCTGCGCCCACACACCGGCTGCCCGCGGCGACCGCTGCCCCCGGCTCCCCCCACCGCCCCCTCCCACCAGCAAATATGCTGACGAGGTGATCGATTTATCTTTCCATTCCCAATAATGCCGACAATAATTTGCCAGACGACAGAAAAAGTTCCACCATATATTACATTTCTCATAATTATTCTTAAAGTTATAATGTCTTTAAATATGTTCACACACCAAACACTCTTTTCACCAAAACAGTACTTATTTCCATTCCAAGCTTTGTGTCGTTCTATACGATTCCTCCGACAGTGACGGTAAAAGGCCCAAGTACCTTTTGCAACATGGTTGTCGTCCGAAATATCAGCTCTTCATGTCCCTGTTCAGCCACTTACCTAAAAGGAGAAAAAAGAATGGAAGTTTGAAGTCATTTCAGCTTCTCAACAGCAACAGTTTTCACATTTCTACTAAAAACAGGTTTTTAGTAGGTACGGAGTAATCACTTAAATTGTCACTATTTTAAATGCAAAAGAATAAAGCAAAAATATTTAAATATTTTAAGAGCTCAGAAAAGTAGGCAAATAGAGTAGGTGAAAAGATGGGAAAACCGTACGTATAAGAAGCACAGATTTGAGACACCACAAAAATGCCCGTTGAGCATGAGGAACCCCACGCAGCGTCGGCAGAGCAAGACGGTGGAGGTCCCGGCAAACAAGGCCGAGCGCCGGTCACGCCAAGCACCACTTCCGCTGGGTCCAGTTCACGCCTGAAACACGGGCCAACCTGCTCGGGCTTGTCCTTCAGTCATGTTCTAGCTGAAAGTTTGTACAATCTTTCATCTATAGTAAAGCTTTTATTGCTAAAGCCTGACAGAAACAGTGGAAGAATTTTAGGAAGAACAAAAATCACTCGATCCTGCTACCTGACCCTCAACCCTGGGTTTTAATCATGTTGTTTCTCCTTTAAATCTATAAATATGAATGTGTATTCATTTAAACAGGAAAATATACACCTCACATGGATATGAACATGTACTCCTTTAAACTTAGCAAATATAACACTATCGGTACAAAATATTGTATCTTTTTTACTGAAGTTATATAATTCTTTTCCGTGTACTGCCTGGTGTTCGTGGCATGTTAATGTCTGCAAATCTGGGTGCTGAGCTGGTTCATGATTTACTTGGCCGTGCTCCTTTCGATGCTGTTCAGGTTGTTGTGAAACTTCTACAAACACTACTTTGAGCCCGTGTGCCCCATGTGCATCCCGCTGACCTCTCCTCAGCTCCGCCCATCTTCAGCCTGCGTTTCGCTGATTCGCGTGGGTCCCTCTGCATGCGGTCTGCACCCCTCTTCGCCGCCCTTTTCTCCCAGAATACACCTCACAGTCATGCCTACCACTTTTCCAGCTGAAGCTCAGCATCAATTCGTTGAGTTCAATTCATCAAAGTCCCACCAGACAGACTAGAGTGGTGTTCAATCTATAAACAGACTTGACAAAAAGGGACGTCCCAACCTGTTCGCCGTGCCCTCCAGCTCTTACTCAAACTTTCCTCCCCCCAGAACAGCTTCGTCTTCTGGAGCAGTTCACGCTCACTGCCTGCTAAGCTTGAGACTGTTCGGCAGGACCTCTCGCTGCACTTGTCGGCAGGACCTCGTTTCCCGCCCTCTCTTCCTCTGACACACGCAAATACTCTTGGTTCCTGCGCTTCCATCTGTGTTTATCCTCTTGAGAAAGTTCCCAGGCTCTCTAAAGGCCCGGGCGTTTCTCTGCTCCCGCGGTAATTTTGATGTGGTAACTACCATCACCATGAAGGGTAAGTCCTGCGCCCCGGCTTTGTGAGTTCCGGAGCCAGGGTCTATCCATCCCAAAGTCTTCCTTTTTACTCTATCTTGCTGCCTCCTTTACAAGATTTGGGTTATTTACATTTTATTTGATAGCAGGAGATTAGACAACTTTTTCCCGCCAAAGTCTTGTTCCATTTGATGAAGTTTCACTAAACACTCATCATACTCTATCAAGACGTATCCCGTTTTCATGAGGTGTGACTTGGCCTATGGTATCATTAAACCAAACATTAGTAATGTTTCCATTTTATTTTTTTTTCTTACTCTTCGAGGTAGATTAGAACTTTAACATCATTAACGGACATTCAAGACACGTGGACATGAAAACCTGAAGGGCTCAAAGCCGACAGCTCGAGACGCCCCAGCGGCTGGCGTCCCCAGTCCGGTGTCCTGAACCGATGACAGGGAATCACTAACGTGCTTTCAGAAAATCACAGAATCTTGTGCCTCATTCCAGTGTAATCTGCAAGACTGTACCTTTTAACAGCCTCTGCTCGCTGATCGTTCTGCACGTAACAGTTTGAGAAAAGACAGGAATTATGGGAGCCCTCAGGCCTTCCAGTGAGAAATTCAGGGCGAGTGATGCTAAGTGTTTCAGGAAGCCTTCCCCGGGGTTCTGAGGCAAGTGAGAGTCTGGGGACCACTGCCTACGCGAAGCAGCTCCCCGCACCCTGTCCCTGCTTGTGGGCTCTCACTCCGGACGGTTCTAGAGCCACTGTGGAGCCCGGGCGCCCAGTGTTACTGCGTCTCCTGAGAGGCAACCCAAACTCCATTACCATCTCTGGCATGAACTGTGTTCAGCGCCCAGTGTTTGCCTTCCTGCTCTTGTCTTATTGGATGTATCATTAAGTCTAAATTAAAATATTAAAGTTTCAAATGATGTATTGTTTACATTCCCATAAATTTTCTAGGAGCTGCCAAAATTATCCACAGGTATTCAGAAACCTAAGTCTCAATGATCACTTAAACCCCCTCAGAGTTGGGCGTGTGCCGCCGCAGAGCTCCAGGTCAGCACAGTGCTTTTTCGTCTGTGCCGAGCAACCTCCTCTGGGCCTCAGACCCATTTAGAAAGCACAACAGCAGCATTCCCAAGACGCGTCCATGGAAAAGGCCGATCGAAATGAAAGAAGAACATGGTCTCCAGGTATCAAAAGAATGAACCTTCACAAAACCCTGGCCCTGCGAAGCTCCAGGCTAACAGGCAGCCACGGCTCAGGATGCTAATGCGGCCCAGCGCTGTCCAGCCCACTCGGCACCCCAGCCTGGTGCAGGGCAGACAGGCGGTCAGCGCTGCACGCTGCCTCTGAGCGGGGGTCCATCGACGCGTCCCAGCCCCGTTTAGCTTTAGTTCCCATTTCAAGAGCAGGCCAGACACACAGGCCGGACCCCGAGGCCCGGCTCTGATGCCAAGCTCACCGACAACACCCGCATCCCCTCGGACGCTGATGCCAAGCTCACCGACAACACCCGCACCCCCTCGGTGCGCTGTCCCACATTTGTGCGCTCGGACGCTGATGCCAAGCCTGGGTCCCTGCATGCGCGCTGCTCTCCAGGAAACGAGACCGTTCCCATGCCCCGGAGCCTGCAAGCCCCTCCTAGTGACGGTGTCCTGTCCCCCGTCCTCGGCGTAAGTGCCCTCCCACGTCCTCCCACAGACCCACATTTCGGCAAGACTTGCCTGGCCCTGCTCTGCTTCCTGTCCTTCCCAGCGGGCAGAAGACCACGTGCCGCAAACAGGATGCGGAAGACGGGCACGCTCGGCGCCGGTCTCTCAGCATCTCTCCTCCCTCAGCAGGGAGCCCCACACGAAGACAAAGCCTCGCTCACGTCCATTGGGGTTTTTCACCTCGTAGGAACAAGTACTGAAACAGGGCAATAAGAACAGTGGTTTCCCCGTCTAGCCGCATGTCTCCATTCCTACTTTATCACTGTCGGTCACAGCTGACCACCCAACCCCACGTCTGAACAACGGGAGGGTATTTACGTGGCCGTGTGAATTACGCGGCCCCACGGGCGGGACGTGCTGGGTCTGAAGCCTGAAAAACGACCCCCCACAAAACAACGCGCAGCACCCCCAGGGTCCCGGCATCACGGGCCTTCCTACCTATGGAGAGGGCATAGTTAAACAAAATAATAAATAATAATAGTAGCCTAGCACTTCCAGAGTGTGTCCAAGTGCCAAAAATTGGACTGGCTACCTGACTGCATTATCTCGATTGCTGTTCCAAACAGCCCCACAGAAATCGTTCCGCATTTGCATCCCAGGGACCAGGAAAGCGAGACTGAGCTACAAAGGGACTTGCCTGAGGCCACGTTGCTAAGTGATGGGCTGAAAATCAAATCAGCTCTTTTTGACTTAGGAGCCGGGGTCTCGGCCACAGCCGGTTCTAAACCAAGACAGTGCGGGTGGGCCTGGAGGCACACAGCCGGGCGGTGTGTGCACTTTACAGGGGCATGAAACACGCGGTGCTTCCAGGTAGAGAAAGGAAACTGGAGGGACGAGGGGGAGGGAACAGAAGGACCGGGAGGAGAACGCGGCGCACAAATGTGGGACACGGAGCGGGCCTTCGGGGCCCAGCTCCTCACGCCGGCCCGTCTGGAGCAGAGCTGGCGAGGCAGGGCTGGCGCCGAGAGTCGGGGTCACGCTCTGCAGCTGGACCTTCAGGGACAGACGTCCCCCCTTAGGTTCCCAGGGAGGGAGTGACGGGACCACGTGCAGGTTTAAGGGGACTCGCCGGGCAGCTGGACAGGCCGGCCTGGACAGGCTGGAGAGAGGACAACGGAAGTCCCGTTCTGATAGGGACCGGGCCTTGCGGGGCACCTCCGGGCTTTAGAATTAGAATCCTAGCCCCTCAAAGCCAAATCTGCCTCCGTTGAACCTCAGCTGGACTTCCCTTTTTCGCCCGGGGCAAGTCCAGGGCTCACACCTGCGAGGCTCCGAGCCTCCAGCCCGGCTGCTGCTGTTGCACCTGTTGAATCTGCGCCTGGACCTGTCCTGACATGGGGCAGGGGTGCAAACACCCGCTGACTCGTGGACGGGCGACATGCCAGTCAGGTCAACGCATGCTTCTGGGCCTTCGCTGCTGACTCTCGGGGGAGCAGAGGGAACGTGAAGGGAAACGCGTTTTACGCAGACACTGCTCAGCCACCTCTGATGCAAACCACACTCCCAGCTGGAGGGCCGACCTGCCTGAGCACAGCCCGGGGCAGCGCACGCCCGGCGGCCCTGCCGCCCACGAGCCAGCCGCAACCGCCCAGGTGCGACACAGCCCGGGGAATGTGGGTAGTACATACTAAATACTTGGTGTTCAGTGTTATCACAAAGTGTGCAACGGTGTGGTGGGGGAAAGGCCTGAGTGGTGAGAGGCCGAGATGTTCACAAGTAAAACAGCGTGCCTGCTGGTGACGTGACACAATGTTAACGAGATGGTTGTGCAAGCTGATTGGAGATACAAAATTGTATATATTTGAAAACGACCCTAAAAGTTTTTTTAAGCCTCATGACATGTGGGCAGTCAAACAAACACCACAATTTTATCCTCTGCACAGAGCTGCCCCCTAGACCCCTCCGGGGCGGCTGGCACCCTCCGCTCCGCACCCGGGCGCCTCGTTGCCAAGTGCTGGGGGTGACCACAGTGAGCGAGACGCATCCCGGCCTCAAGGCCTCCCCCCAGGGGAGCTGCCAGTCAAGAGGTGCAGGGGACATGCTCAAACCCAGCACTCAGAAACCCCGCCGGGGCAGAGAGGCCGAGGGAGGAGGCCGGGGCAGCAGGAGGGAAGTGGGCGGCGGCGCGCAAAGCTCAGCTGCGCACGGGTCACTGCCGCGGTGAGGACGCGCCTCCGTTGGTGCCCCCCGGTGCCTGATCCTGCAAGGACAACCGCAAGCTCTGCCGTCCCGTGCGCGCGCGGCCCCCGTGGCCCTGAGAGGAAGAGGACACTGCGTGCACACGGCGCCACTGCTGTGAAGTCTGCAAATACAAATCAGCTAAACAAGAACGGTATTGCAGAAACACAGAAACAAATACTGTAAAATCATTGCGGACATCCCTGGGAGAATATGTCATCATGCACTAAGCACTACAGTGGGTGTTCAAAGGGAACTCCTTTTGCTGAACTCAAATGTGTGGCATTTACAGCCAAATGCTACAGAGTTTATCTAATTTCTAAGGTCACAGCTGTATTCTGTTAAGGAAGTTACTTTCCTAACTTTCACAAATGTTAAAAAAAGGGACAGAATAGTCAAGGAAGTACACCCCTCAACGGTTCTTTGTAGCATGTCTCTGACGCGGTCTAAATAATGTACCTGCGCCCGCAGGGAGGCTTCCCATCCACCCCCCTGTGCAAGGTGCTCGGGAGGAGCCCCGGATGCAGGTCCTTCAAGGCCTCCCGGGCCAGAAAGGAAGATCAGGGCCGAGGGTCCCGACCCACAGGACAGCGACCCCTCCTGGAGCTGCCCCTCCTGGGGAAGGGCCACCTTCCATGTCCCCCCTTCCACCCCGTGGCGTGTTGCCCACAGAGGGAGCTGGGCCCCTTGGAGTGAGGTCCGAGTCAGGAGCACCCTGCCCAGGGGAGGCGAGGGTGTCCTCAGCCTCGTCCGCATCTTCCTGACCTGACCCCACCCAGCTGGGGGTGTGAGGCCAGGCCTGTGGGCTCCTCCACCCTCTTTCCTCCCCTCCACTGGGTTCCAGTGACAAGGGCTGTGCTTCCGCCGCAGGACCCAGAGGCGACCTCTCAGGACCATCACTGCAAGGGCCTCACAGGCTGAAAGGAGGAAGAATCCGCACGTGCGTCCGAGCGTCGCCAGGCGGGGAGAAGGCACCCCCCCGGGCAGCGCTTGTCCCGCCCCCGGCGCCTGGCCTGCAGCACCCGACCGACCGCAGACGGCAGCTCCTTCCTGTGGCTGCCGCCACCCAGCTGTGCTCGGGAACAGCGCTGGGCGCGCGCACAGTCAGGGCTCTGCTCCGAGGCCAGCCCGCCTGCGGACCTGCCACGCGCCTCAGGCGAGGTCCTTTCACTGCGGAGTTTGGGCACAGCCCCTGGGACAGAAGCAGCAGAGTGACAGACGCGAAGCAGAGGCCCTGGTTCCCCCGGGCGCAGCCCTGAGGGCCTGAGGCCTCCGCTCCGGCACAGGCTCGAGTCAGGCTGCTTTCTAGCTTGTCCCCGAAGTTACTGCCGACACAGGACACTTCTAAAGCTGCTGTTGTTCACGTTTTGATTTTGGGTTTCCTAAATGCTTAGGAAGACAGACCTGACTGCAGTCTTGCCTGGTATATTGCTGTTGTTGGCATTTTCTAAACCCAGAAATCTCGCATGGCTCTTTGCTTTGGGGACACACTTTGGGGGAGTGTTAGGCAGATTTTCAAAGTAACTGGACTACGTAAGCCAGGCGCTTTCGAATTACAAGTGTGGCTTTGGGTCCTTACAGGGGTTGCGTCGCTCTGAAGAGCACGGGTCTGTCGGGCGCGCCCGCTCTGGGGACCTGCGAGCGTCGGGGTAAATCCGTGACCGCGGCGCAGCGTTTAAAAAATGCGCAGTCCCCCGAAGAATGGGCAGTGACTGCTCCCTGCCACTCTGGGGAGGAATCGAGGGAGGCTCCCCCCGAAAGTCCACACACTGGTCGAAAAGAATCCCAATCTTCACGCATGAATGAAAATCCCTTTTGCTAACCCTGCTCTGAGGGAGCATCTGCTCTTTTATATTGAAAAGGGGCTTTTCCCCGCCTCGGGCTGGGAAAGAGCAGCTTCCTGGTGCGCCTGCCGTCTCCCGCTCTTCCTGAGGCGAATGGATGTGACAGCAGTGACCCTCGGTGGCTCCGCACTGGCCGCGGCAGAAGGGTCCGTTAGGAAAACACATTCAAGGGGACTGGGGTAAGTGGCGCACACTGAGGTCGCCACGGCGCATCGGTGCTTCGTGTCTGGGCACCTCCCTTGGGTGGCTCAGAAGCTCCCGCACAAGATGCATCCAATGCACCAGCATCCGGTTCTCGACGACGGTGTGATTTGTTCATTAACCCTGCCAGGCACCTAGTGAGTCACTAGAAGTTTTGCCACTTGGGAGGCATGAAGACTGAGGAAAAAGGTGATATTACCCATCAGCCCTCACGTTCAGTCCTGCAGCCCACCCCGCACAGGCGTTGGCAGGTGTCAGCGGCGTGACTCAGAGAAACCAGAGCCAGGATGCGGGTGTGAAGCTGCCTCTCACTCCCGCTCCCAGGAAGTGACGCCGGAACGGCCAGGGGACAGCAGAGAACTGGGCAGTGGCCTCATCCAGGGAACATCGTGCTAAAGGACGGTGGGGTCTTTGAGTGTCTGCTCTTCACTGTTTTCTGAGTTGGAGGCAGTAGTGGGACACTCGACAGCACAGCCAGAAAAGGAAGCATCCGGGAAGGTCTTACGTCAGCTGGTGATTCTCCTGAGCAAGGAAAGCCAGCCAGCACCCTTGTCTGTGATCATGGAGCCCCCCTCCCCCTGGACTGCACTTGTCCGGGGGGAAGGAGCTGCAGGACAGAGCCAGGGGGACCCACACCGCCGACTCCTCCACAAGGACAGGCAGCCCCAGGGGTGATGGCCGCCGCAGGCCGACCCGTGTGCCCGCCGGCAGGCCACACGCAGTCGACAGCCGGGCTCCAGTCACTGCGGTCGCCCTGGCCTGCACGGCGGGCACCATCCCCCATCCTAGGACCGGGGGCCCAATCTACGACCCATCCGAGGGCGCAGGGCAGCAAGGCAGGGCGGCAGGCAAAATGGAGCCCCTGTTCCCACGGCCAAGCACAGGACGGCCGGCCACGGGTGCTGCGCTGGTCCCCCTCCGGCCGTGTCTGGGGGGCCGAGGAGGTGGGAAGGAATGGACGGCGCCTGAGCGCATTGCCAACACTAACTCTCCTCAGCCCAGCGTCTCCCAGGCCTGCCTGAGCGCTGATTTCGTCTCCTGAACATCTCTCCTAAAGCACAATTTTGCAGCAGAGTAATGAGCCACGGTGGTGAAGGGCGATGAGTTTTCACTTAACAAGCTATAAAAGAAGAAATAAATTTAAAACAGCGCTTCCTGAAGGAAACATCACCGCCCCACAGCCCTCGGCAGCCTCTAGCCCTTGCGGGACGAGGGCGCAGCCGGCCCTGCGCACACCAGGGGCAGCAACTGTGCTTCCTTAAACCCGAGTAAATCAGGACCCGAGAGGCACAGACAGATGACTTAAAAGAAGTGGTCAGTGAGTTGATTCCAGATAGTGTTGGACAAGACAGAAAAGCCTTGTCAATCTTTCTGTCCACTTCATGATGTCTTTGTTAGAAGAGTCAAGATGCTGAAGCAGCCCTGTGTGAACTGGGAAAACTCAGAGCGAAGGTGGCAGTTCCGGAAAAGCCCCTGGGGGTGAGGCAGGCGCTAAGGTTGAACGAGCTGGTGGGCGTGAGCCCCGAGTCCAAGGATCTGTTCGAAGTTCAGACATTTAATGGCGACAAATAAAAAGGCCTATTTCTGGTATTTAAAAAACAAATAGACAAAAAAACCAAATAACTCACGCGATGACATCACCCAGGCAGCTCCCGGTGGACCCAGCGATATTCCCGAACAGCTGGGATGTGCAATGCAGACCACGCACATGGCTCGTTCCAAGGGCAAATGGAAACATGAGCCTCTTGGATCACGGCTTGCTTTACTAATAAAGTATCATGGTGTACTGTCACTTTTTGTAGTAATTTTGTAGAGTAGAAATAATTGGCCATTTCTTTAAAGAAAAAAATCAGAAACCCAGCAAAATTAAATGGGGGAAACAAAAAGAAAGATATAAGTGATTTAACATGAGAGCAAAAAACGTCTAAGGTAGGACATTTACATCCAGGTGAGCTATGTGTGCCCTGTGGTCCGTCGGGCCTGGAGCGGCCGAGCTGGGTGCTCTGCTTGCCCAGAGCGGCCAGATGGGCCCCAGCTGTGGAAAGGGTCTGTAGCATCCACGCTAGAAACATCTCCTGCATCCCACGCCCCAGGGGCAAGAGGGACGATACAGCCCCTGAAGAGATGATTCCTGGCAGGCAGAGCATCCCGGTGGACTTAGGTCTGTCTGAGAACAAGTAGGTCAAGAGAAACAGTGCACCTGGAATTCAAGGACTGCAAGTGAAAGAGTCTCTACTGAACAAGCTTAAAACACTGGGAAGTTTTTCTCTTAGGGAAACGTTCATATACTAAGGTTTTAAGGAAAAGAGAAACGCGTTGATTGCAGTGGAGCTGCAGTTGCAGTCACAGTTCTGCGACACGCTTGACATCGCTAGCTGGTAACTTGACATCAGTCACAGGACCCACGGGTGCAAGGTTTACACCCTGATCAGCCCTACTGCCGGGCGCCCCAGGCTCAGGGTGCTGGGTCAGCACCCCCATTCGCCCTCCTCTTTGTCCTCTGCCCTGACACAACAGTGTTAGTGCGCCAACAGCTGACAGCTGCTTTTCCTGTTTGAAAGGCTCTGCCGTGCAACGTGGACAACACATTTGTCCAGTTGTAGGCCGCGGATTAACTAGCATCAGACCAAGCCAAGGCCGTGCAGGCCGGATGGAAAGAATCTGGGGGAACAAAGGCTGGATTTAGCTCTCTGAGAACTCTAGCGGGTTTCTCTGGGGGGTGCGGGTGGGTGAGGATGGGCGGTTATAAAGCAGACAGGACTCCCCTTCCGTAGAGTCAAAAGAAAAAAGCAAAATTAAAATAATTTAGAGCTGTTCACGTTGCTAAAACTTTCAAAACACATGTTTCGATATTGAGTACTTAGTTATATTTTAAAGTGCATATCTTTATTTTCAGAATGCAAAAAAACCTTCCTTATATTTTTTGTTTCAAAAAGGTTTTATTATACAGAATAACTTGTTGTGACTGTGAACCACTCTGATGGCTTGGGGCTTGTTTGTTATCATCTCTCATGATTAGATGGTGCCCAGGACCCATGTTAGCTTTCGAATACGCTGACATTGGACAGGGTGTTAACCACTTCCACCATCTAATGTATAACTACATGGTTCTCCA
Organism: Pteronotus mesoamericanus; assembly: GCF_021234165.1. Lineage (NCBI taxonomy): Eukaryota > Metazoa > Chordata > Mammalia > Chiroptera > Mormoopidae > Pteronotus > Pteronotus mesoamericanus. Next base: position 21,884,619 of record NW_026555064.1, read on the forward strand.
CCAACTCCTTCTTTTAACTTATGAGTTGTTATCAAAGGGCGCATAAAAATACTGTCAGTATGGTATGTATAAAGAGCAAAAAAAAAAAAAATCTACAGCTAAAATCATCTTGCAAAAAAACTAACAAGAAAAAGACTAATCTTAATTTTTGTTAAAATAGAGATTTTAGTTAATACATATTATATTACTGAATATAACTATAATTTCTGAGAATAATTATTCAAAAAAGAAGGCTTTTCTTGACATACTCAAATGGTTTAAAGTAAGTTATCATGAAATGGTAAAATGTGTATCATATTTATCAAGGTTTGGCTAAATACCAGTCAATGTTAGACACTTAGTAAATATTTATTGAGCCTTTGCTATATGCCAAGAATTGTTGAAAATACTAGGGATACAAAACAAACTCTATCCTCAAGAAGCTTACATTCTAGTGAAGATAAACAAATCAGTTTATATTCAATGGTCTAAACTAAAAACCATAAGCAATCGCTTTTCCATTTATAAAGAGGGAGGAAGATTTTCTACTCGTACACACATGTTCACGAGTAAATACTAAACTTTCAGAAAGGTAGTATTTTTAAAATCACAGGAAAAATATAGAATCCACACACCTTTTACTTACATATTCAAAATAATTTTTGAGTGCTTACGGTGTGAGCTTGGTGGATAAAGACCAAAAAAGACAGTCCTTGACCTTAACCGGGAAAGCAAAGTAAGACTGGAGGCAACTACAAATATAATAGGTATCACAGGAGAGACCTAAACCAGGGAGAAGTCAGAAGAGAAATAAGTTATTTCAGGTTGGCATAAGGAGATCATGAAGGACGTAGTATCTATTAACCAAAAACAAAAGCGCCTCCCACAGGAAAAGCCTCGCCAGGCTTCCGTGGAAGGCACTGCCTGCACCGCCGCAGGCCCTGTCCCCATTGCCTGCACCCTCTGCAGGTCTCCTCTGTGTGACGAGTCCTTGGTCAGTGCACAGGGATGTCCTGCAGGGGGTCTGGGTCCTGCCATCCCCCGTCGAGAGTGCTGAGCTTCCCACAGAAGGCGGCAGGACGACTCACAGACCCCCTCGGTCCCGCAGGGTCGGGACAGCGTTCCCCGTTAGGGGTGGGCCTATCTGCCCTGAACTGCGTGCTTATCCTTTCGTCCACACACTTGCTGGAACGCGGTGACCACCTGGGGTGCCCACCACGGTGCCTGCATTGAGCTGGCCCGGAACGTGGCGTCCCCCGGCACGCCCAAGCGCCTCGTCACGACCCCCTCCCGCCCCTGGGGTCTCGCTCCCCCTGTGAGCAGGTCCGCCTCTGGGCAGCGATGCCCCGTGAGTCCCAGAGACAACCTCCGGGACTCGCGCCTTCCCAGACCCCACCCAGGAGCCCCGGCCGCCGCCAGAGTTGCCACCAGAGTGCACGCCTGGTCTCCGCCCATGAGACGGGCTCCCCTGGACTCCCCCTGTGCTGCCCTTCCCTGCGGATGTCTGAAAATACCATCTCAAGGAAAAAAATGAATCTCTGAGGCCAGAAAGGAACAGATGAGCGTCAGCATCAATGGCAGTTTCTGTTACTGTGGTTGGTGTCCTGGGAGAGGAGACTTGAGGCTGCCTATGGCCGGGGAGGGTGGTTGGTGGGGAGCAAGTGACCACAGAGAGACACAGATATGGAGACCAAAGGCCAAATAAAAACACGTTAAAACTTAATGAAGTGATAAAGATGATATATTGACAGCAAAGACGCCAATCTAAAAAGTATGTGCCCTTCTCTGTGCCACGCTCGGCCAAGGGGACAGACGGAGGGAAAGGTGGGCTTGTGCGCCAAGGAGCTACCCCCGGAGGAATCAGAGCTCAAAATCCAAAACAATAAAGGGCTCATTCACACTGTCATGTGAGAGAGGCTGAAAGCACTTAAAATAATTTGGAGGCAAGGAAGGCAAGGGAGAGCTGATTTGGGGTTAAAAATAGAACAGGAGATGGACCAAGCAAGAAAAAGGATAAGCCAGAAGTACGTAAGCAAACACACACACGTGTTTCTGTGATTCTGCAACGTCCTGCTTGGGAAGAAGGCCGGGAGTCAGCAGCCTGGGACGCAGCCTCCCCAGGCAGAGAGCCCGCTGCGAGCTGAGCCCACCGGCCCCGCGTCGTCGCTGCGGCGGGGACCTACCGGTGGGGTTTACACCCTCAAATGGTCGAAAAACTTATTTCATGACACAGAGAAATTAAAGAAGATTCACATCTCAGTGCCCAGAAATACAGTCGTGCTGGGAGCAGCCGCGCTGCTCATCCGTGCGTCACCTCTGGGAGCTCTTGCGCAAGAGCGAGCAGCCGCCACACGCGCAGCCCACAGAGCCAGGGGCGCCCCCTCCAGCCCTTTGCGGAAGAGCCGCCAGCCCTCGGACTGAAACACCGAACTCCTGGCCGCTCATCCCCCACGGGCCAACCCGCTTCCTAATTTAAATCAAAACAGACTGTGCGTCGTTTTTGTGATGGGACTCTAGAGAGGATGTTAAAGGCTACACATTTATGTTGTTGTCATACCACTTCTTTTGAAAACCTTTATCAGAATTTCAAGTTTTTCTAACATTACCAAAAGTATGGATCAGACTAAGTCACGTTTTCATAGTCGGGAATTTATGAAATGGGACCAAATTCGATTCGACCTTTACTGAATGATTTCTTAAACTCTCCATTGAAAAACACTCGAAGTACAAGCTCGCCCTCCTTATCAGCCCGTCTAGAGCGACAGTCTAGGTGCTGGCTGGTCAGCTGAAAGGGAGAATCATTTACAAAGATGTATAAAGAACTTAAACATTTTATTTTAACCTAACTGAAAGTACATCTACCCATGGTCTCATTCAGTAGGGACCAGACCCTTCGTGTGACTGCACGTCTTTCACGTGGGGTCCCAAGTCCTCTTCTTAGCCTTTCAAAGTCAGCTTCCTTAAGTGGGGGGCAAACGTCAAGCCAAATGTGAGGCAATCTGAAGGCAGATCCTTCCAGAACTTAGAAGAACTTCTCCCCAGTCTTTCAGTTGCCCGGCCCACCCTGACTCTCCTCTATCGAGTCTTTACAAAGCGTTCCACTGCAAGGACTTTTCCAAACGTTTCACCTGCCTCTGTAACACTTCATTCAGTTGCACATGTGTAATGACAGCACAAGGGAGAAGAAGCACAGGACCCCAGACCAGGCACCCCCTCACACACCCTTTCTGGGCGGCAGGGGGCAGGCCAGCCCCGCATCCCGCTGGGAGCTTTACGAGCTGAGAAATGTTTGCGTCTTGCACACAGCACTGTTCTTTTCATGGCATTTACCTAGAAATATTTTTCACATTCCTGTCTGCCTGTGTTAAGTGATAAAACCGAGGGGGCCCGGGGTGTTTTGATTTTTAATCTCCCCGTTACTGATGCGTTCGACCTGGTCTCCTGGCTTAACTCTAACGTGGGTGATTCCACTCGGCCTGTGCGAGTGTCCCCAGGGCCTCACTAGATGTGGCCCCTTCGACTCTGGGCCTAGACCCACGTTCTTGTTTTTCTAAACCATGGAGCAGCTGCCACATTCCGTTTCCCAGATTGGATTCCGGCCTCTCCAGATCAGTAAACATCATTCAGAATCTGAGATGGAAAATACATTTTAACTGCTAATAAATATTTCAGCAACTAAAAAGGATTTAATGTTTTCTTTCATTGTAAACTGACCATCTTAACCCTAAAATTGCTAGGAATTACTTCTGTATATTTTTCCCTAAATATGAGACGACAAAAACAATTCAAAGGGTCAAAAGCTTAGAGAAAATAAAGGTCTTCATTCAAAGCAATATTTAATGGTACATTAAAATATTCATTAAACAGAAGGATGCAATTCCATTATTTAAAATTGTGCTCTAGAACATATTTGATAACCTAACACAATCATGGCTTGTAAGTAACATAAGACTTAAAATGTCTAGTATATTTCATTCTTAAAAAGGAGAATGAGAATTCACTGTATATCAAAACACTAAGGACTTACTGCTGTGTGTTACACAGTTATAATTTTTACTTCTGTACATCTGTGCATCTCATTTTTAATAATAAACTTTCATGACAAGAAACAAACAACCAGAGCTACTATTCTCTAGGCAAAGACTGTACTGTCCCAACTTCCCCTCGGTCTCGGGTCCAAGTGCCGGTGGAAGGGACCAAGTGGGACCGTCTTCATTTCCTGGGCCTCTGTGAGGGGTCACAGGGAGTTCGGTGCGGGTGGGGCCCCCTCCCCGCAGACCAGGCCCCGGGCAAGCGCCCTGGCGGCAGCCGCCTTCCGCCCCGTCCGGCTCCGCAGGGCCGCGCCGCACCTGCCGTCTGACCCGCCTGCCGGCCGCGGCCGCGGGAAGCGGGCGTCTCACGCAGAGCTAACGCCGCACCTGCGCTCCGAGTCGCCCACACGCTTCTTCTCGCGTTAAATCATCTTCCATCCCCCGGTTTCCTTCTTCTCTTCACGAGCCTCTGTAAATAGATTCCGACTGTGTTCCGTTGGAATGCTGACATGCTGCGTAATCTCAAAATACCCCACAATATATGCAAAATGACAAAGACTTAAATTAATAGACTTCAGAGCACATAGAAACTCCAAGCAGGTGTCTCTAACTGAAAGGGGACACACTGTGATTATCACCGTTGTGAATCCCTTTAAGCTGCTTTGCGCTCAGTTTATATATTGACTTTCTATGTATTCAAAGTACAAACTAACCTGAAACACAACGTTGGCAAAAGACTGATTATACCCATTCAAGAAACCACTTAATTGTTGGCAAGACATTGAATGTTCACAGCAAGAGAAATCCCGAATGGCCAGGGAATGTCTCACATTCGCTTTAATGATAAAAGCAGAACTTCAAAGTAACTAGAGAATTAGAACATAATTTCTCGGACTGGCCTTCATTCATCTACACACCTCGTCACTAAAATACTAAAAACAAACTAGTTTTCCTACCCTCTGGTCTCTCAGTTTCTCAATCCGCACTGCAGGCTATCATCCAACAAATACTTGCCAACCTGCTAAGTGCAAGGTGCTGTTCCGGGCCGGGGCGGGGGTGGGGGGCAGTCCCCCGACTGCCCAGTGACGACAGAGGAAAGAGCACAGCCGCCCTGGTCAGTCACGACCCCTCACATTACGTCCAGGACCACGCCTCCCCTTCAGGCCCGTGGCTGTCAATCATCTGGGTCTCGGGACCTCTTCACATCCTCGAAAGGTGCTCAGGCCCCCGAGTGGCTTTTGTTCATCTCGGTGATATCTATCAATGTTTACCGCATTCGATATTATCGTATAAAGTATCTTCTCCAGTGACAATGGCATGAAATTTATAAACAATAAGAGGAAAATATTTGGAAATTCAAAAATAGGTGGAAATCAAACACACTTCTAATGATCAATGGTTCAAAGAAACTACAAGGAAAATTAGATAATACTTTGAGATGAATTAAAATGAAAATACAACATATCGAAACTTACAGCAGTGATAGGAAGGGGAAATTTATAGCTGTGAATGCCAATGTTAAAAAAAAAAAAGATCTCAAATCAATATCCTAACTCTTTACCTTAAGAAACTAGAAAAAGAAAACTAAACTCAAAGCAAACAGAAAAAAGAAAATAATAAAGATTAGAGTATAGATAAACAAAATAGAGAATAGGAAACAAAGTTAACAAAACCAAAAGTTGGTTCTTTGAAAAGATCAACAAATTGACAAACTTTTAATTAGATAGATTAAAAAAGAGAGAGAAACAACTCAAATTACTAAAATCAGGAATGAAAGAGGAGATATTGCTACCAATATTACATGGAATAAAAAAGGATATAAGGGAAAATTATGAACAATTGTATGCCAACATATTACATTACTTAGATGCAACAGAAAAATTCCTAGGAAGACACAAACTATGAAAATGACTCAAGAAGAGATGGAAAAGCTCAATAAATGAATAGCAATAAAGAGACTGAGTCAGTAATCAAAACACTTCACATTAAGAGAAGCCCAGGATCAGAAAACTTCACTAGTAAATTCTTTTGGGTGTTTAAAGAAGAATTAACAGCAATCCTTCAAAAACTCTTCCATAAAACAAAATGAGTGAACACTTCCAAACTCATTCTATGAGGCCATTGTCGCCTTGATACCTAAACCAGACAAAGGCCTCACAAGAAACCACAAAACACGATCCCTTGAGAACGCAGGTGCAAAAACCCCCAACAAAATCCAGCAAACCAACTCCTATAGCTCACAAAAAGATTTACACATTATGGCCAAGAGGGCTTTACCCAGGAATGCAAGGTTGGTTTGCTACCTAAAAATCAATTTATGTAACGTGCAACGTCAACAGAATAAAAGCAAAAATGACACAATCATCTCAATAGACATAGGAAAAGCATTTAACAAAACCCAATACCTTTTCATGATAACACACTCAACTAACTAGGACTAGAAGGAAGCTCTGAAGCTGACAAGGGCATCTGTGAAAAACCCACAGCTAATGTCACACTGAATGGAGAAAGCCTGAAAATTTTCCCCATAAAATAAGAAAATGAAAATATCCACTCTCACTACTTGCAGTCAACGTTGTACTAGAAGTTCTAGCTAGGGCAAGTAGGGAAAAAAATAAAAGGCATCCAGGTTGGAAGAGAAATAAAACTATTTCTGTTTACAAATGCATAAAAAGCACTAAGGAATTCACACACACAAACTATTAAAACTAACAAAGTTCAGCAAGGTTGCAGGATATAAGATCAGCATATAAATATCAGTTATATTCCTATATACTAGCAATAAACAATTCGTAAAAGCAAGTAAAACAATTCCAAGTATAACAGCATAAAAATAATCAAACATTTTTATTTCATTAAATAAAATTTTTATTAAATATTTAAATTAGGAATATATTTAACAAAAGAAGTGCAAGATTTGTATACTGAAAACTATAAAACAGTGTTGAAAGTAATCGATGAAGACCTAAATAAATGAGAGAACACCTGGGTAGTATCATTAAATTGGCAATACTACCCAAGTTGTCTACAAAGTCAATGCAATGCCCATCAAAAATCCAACCACCTATTTTGCTGAAATGAACAAGCTGATCCTAACATTCATAAGGAAATGTAAGTGACCCAGAATAGCCAAAACAATACCGAGAAAAAAGAACATAGTTGGAGGACTCAACTCACACATCCTAATTTCAAACTTCAGGACAGTGTGGTACTGACACAGGACAGACATACAGAAAAATGGATCAGAAACAAACCCACATGTCCATGGTCAGCTGATTTTCAACAAGGATTTCAAGATCACTCAAGGGAAAAGACTCTCTTGAATAAATGCTTCTGGGACAAGTGGCTAACCACGTGAAAAGAATGAATTGCATACTTACCTCACACCATATACAAAAATCAACTCAAAATTGATCAAAGAAATACATTTAAGAGATAGAACTATAAAACTCTTAGAAGAAAACAGGTATACATCTTTATGACCTTGGAGTGGGCAAGGATTTCTTAGGTATGACATCAAATATACAAGCAACAAAAGAAAAAATAGATAAATTGTACTTCATCAATGTTAAAAGCTTTGTGTGTCAAAGGACACTCTAAAAAAATGTAACAAAATATTTTGCAAAGCATATATCTGATAAGGGTCTAACATCCACATTATACAGGAAACTCTTGCAATCCAATAATAAAAGGCAAATAGTTCCATTTTAAAATGAGTAACCAATTTGAATAAATGTTACTCCAAGGAAGATATTAAAACAACCAATAAATACATCACAAATAACCAATAAGCACATTAAAACATGCTCAACATCCTTCGTCATTAGAAAAGGCAAATCAAAAACACAAGATACACCTCACACTCACTGGGGCAGCTACAATCAAAGGTCAGATAGTAACATGTGTTGACAAAGACACAGAGAAACAACTCAGAACAGCCTCTTTGGAAAGCACTCTGTCAGCTCCTCAAATGATCAACCACAGAGCCACTATTGTGACCCCGCAATGCCACTGCCAGGTACAGCCAAGAGAATGAGAACATGTATCCATGGCAAAAGCTGCACGTGAATGTTTATAGCAGGGTTATTCATACGGGCAAAAAGGCAGAAACAGTTCAAACATGTGTCAACGCCGCATGAACAGAAGTGGTATATCTATACAGTGGGACAGTATTCAGCCCTGAAAAGGAAGGGGAAAGGACTGACATAGGACAGTATGGACGAGCCTTGTAAACACTGCTCTAAGTAAATGAAGCCAGACACCAAAGGCCACACACTGCATGACTCCATTTGTATGAAACGCCCAGAATAAGGAAATGCATAGGCAAAGGAAGGACACTGGGGGTGGCCGTGGGCCGCGGGGCATGGGGAAGGGCAGGGCCTGTCACAGGTGGGTCTCCTCTGGGGAGGAAGAGGCTTGGAGGTGGGTGGCGGCGTTAGCTGCCAGGTTCTGGGGGTACGCTACAAAGCACTGGGTTGTACACCCTAAAATGGTAAATTTCGTGGTTCCTCTATTATATCTCACTTCCATACAGGTAAGAACGTGTCATTGCTGATCAGATCGAATGGCAGCGCAGGGGAGAGGGAAGTCGCGCGTGCAGATGCTGGGGCACCCTCTGCAAAGCCTTTACACGTCCTCGCCAATGCGTTAGTGAGCCAGATGGCGGGATCCTTCCACCGTGCACCTGTACATTGAATCACCAAGATGAACATTTAAATGGCTTACACTGTATATGTCAATCATACCTCACTACAGCTGAAGTTAAAAAAAAACCCTCAGCACTTAATGAAAACATCAGCGGTCCACCCAACAGCGTGGCCGTGCCGTGGAGTTGAGAGGTGGACCAAGGATCGGTATGCACCTGGTTAAGGGACACCTAATGCCAGCTTGGTTCACTGTTAAAAGGGATGAAATGTATTCACTTACGGACCAGAGGCCTCATTCTGGCCCTTCCCTATTATTTCAAACCTCCTTCCCTCCACAGCTGGTTTCTGGCTCTTGTCCACAAGGCCCACTCACCGCTCCCCTCCCAGACCTGCGTGGGGACCGGCTGTCTGGTTGCGTGGTTTCCCACAGAAATGCAGGGCTCTGGGCACCCATGACGGGGCCGCCTTTTATCTTTTATTGGTTCTTTTAATAACAGTGTTTTATCATTTAATGTTTGACCTGTGCTTATAAATATTTCATTATTTTCCTCATAATGCACAAAATGGAGTTGACCAATTATACTTATCACATCAAAAATATAAAGATACTCTAAAGTTAGATGTTTTCTCCAAAATTATGTAAGATTTTTTTTTAAAAAAACAAGCTCTTATAACCTTTAACAATACTGCTGAAACCATAGGCTATTGAATTTATTACACATTACATAAAATTAGAAATCATAATCTTTTAATTTAGGAGTGAAACATGATCATTTAAACTTTTTAAATGAGAATATTTAGAAGACAAAACCCTTTAGTTCAACCCCTCTGCTGCCACACACAGGCAGTTCCTCAGGCCTGTCCCTCCCCTGAAACGCCCTTCAGATTTTCAGGTGCAAATGCACTGACTAATACTCTTAGCATCTTAGAATAAATTATACAATCGCAAAGCATTTAATAGATTCCAAAGACCTGACTTCATCACTAAAAGTACCCGTGTGATATTTTAGGTATTAAAAACTGTATTTACAGGAAAATTCAAACCCTGGAATTCCCTGAATCCTCTACAACAAATGGTTTTCATTTAATTTTTTCATTTATAGAAAAAACATTTTTCTCATACCTTAAAAATGTTTTCCACACCAAACATGTAAAATAATCGCAAAGAAAAAAACTAGTTAATCTAACAAGACAATCACACGCCATAAGACCTCACACTCGGTACCTGACTCATTTTATTGCCTTCTAACCTGCAGAGCAATAAGCCTTCTCAAAGGGCGTGGGCTCAAACCAGAACCTGTACACATTTTCCCTCTCGCTCTGTGGCTGTGCTTTTTTAAAATCCCGTAAGATGCCCGGGCTGGCACCCGGCTGCCCCCACTAGTGCTCCAGAGACCGAAGCTCTGCGCTTCTGGGCCGGACACTCCAGAGACAACGCAGCCCAGCTCCCACCGGGAAGAGAATGGTGTTTACAAAGGAGCCCAGAACTGTTCTCACAGGACACAGCATCTGTATCTCTTTATGATGCAAAAAGGAATAAAACGAATTTACTCCTGGCGAAGGTGCTGTTCCTTACCTCGGTCACACAGCAGCACAGCCGGAGCACTCGGCTCCTGGCCGCACTGCGAGCTCGGCGGTGAGTGAGGTGGAGGGGCCACACCCCTCCCCACGCAGAGTGCAGAGCCTAGCAACTTGCCCCAGGCCCCCGCGAGCGGCTGCGACCTGATCCCAGGGCCCGTCCCCGCGCCCCCTGTGAGCAAGGACGCCCCTTCTTAGCATGTCCCCGGGCCTGCGAGGCCCGCCCACGTTCTCCCTCTTCATTCTTACCACCCTTTGCTTTCCTATTTGTTCCTAACAGAGAAGAATTATCTCGACTTGTGTTTATGATAAAACACTGCCACCCCGAAAGAGCCACATTTAAAATGCAGCCGCGGTGAGGATGAGGGGTCCCCTCAGGTGCGCCAGGCCACTCGCAGTGGCATCAGATGGTCTCAAACCCTCTAGGGAGCCCTGTGCGTCACCAAGGAACTTCCCCAAAGCAAAGAGCTCTTGAGTGTACAGGTAGTTGATGTCCTGTGCGCCTGAACTGGAAACCCACATGTAACTTATTCCAGAGCCCATGTGTTTAGCAGGTGAAAACGTCTGTGACAACCAGGACCGTGGGAAAGAAGAGATTTAGAAGACCCGTGAAGCACGGTGACCCAAGTCCCGCGGGGTCTGGGGCTAAATCCTGGTCGGCTGAACGGGCACAGCGTCTGGGAGAAGCCTCGCTCCTCAGAAATGGATGCAGGAGCTCCCAGTGTCGGGAAATCCCCACCTAATCGGTGGTCCTTACGCAACACCAGCCTTTCCTGTCCCTGAAAGACCTAAATCCAAGAGCTCCCTGCAGCCCCACTGATTGGGTCTTTGTCAAACAATAGTCCTTTTCTTTAAACCTGTGGCTTCCCGCCCAGAGGGTAAAAGCCACTCCATGAAGACTGTTCCTTCACTGGTTTGCACCCAGCTCCTGGGCTCGTCCTGCAGTCCGGTACCTGAGGCGGGGAGAGCGCTGAGCCGCCCAGCACGGCGGCTGCTAAGATTTACGGGTGGTTTCGTGGTCACGCCTGGGTTAGACCTAAGCGCTTCGCCTCTTGCAGAATTACCAGCCTCCCCTAGAAGCGCGGCTCCGGAAGCATGTGTGTCTCGATGGAGTTTGTTTGCCATTGGAAAAGTCCAGCAGGGCTACCAGGAAGCAATTCTTCCCTCTGAGCCCTCTGGCCAAGGACCCTGCATCACAATAACCCTGGTCACCCGTCCTGGGAGAGCGAGACCGACAGCCAAAACGCAGTCACTGAAGAATCTTTCCACTTTAAATGTTCACTTCTCTTTCATTCCACTGGCACTTATTAATCTATGTAACTAAGCAAGCTCCTAATTTAGCAAGTATCGCCTTGTTCTGTAAAATAGACGGTGACAGAATTTCAGGACTGAAGGCGTCAGTAGTCACTTTTTCCTACCACTTCATTTTTCCAGATACTTAATCTAAGGCCTGCAGGGCTCCAGTGTCTCTTCTAGTTAGCAGCAGGGTGGGGCCAGCGTCCAGGTTTTCTCGATCATTCCCTCGTGTTCACATAAAGGAAGAAAAACCCTCTGTTAAGAACTGGGGTCACAGTCAATGACACACAGGATGCCCAGAGGCGGGGGAGGAGCCGCGGAGGAGGCCGCCCACATTGTGGCCTGAGCGGAGCTTGTAATGACGGCACAGTGCCGGGGTCCCTCCCTGGGGCACCCCCGGGGCAGGGGGGCTGCTGGGGCCCTGGTGGAAGCCCCTCATGGAGGGGGCTGTGTTCCGTGACTTCACGGAGGGGCCGTGCTCCGTGACGTCATGGAGAAGCTGTGCTCCACGATGGAAGGGCGGTGACCGGCCAGCACGAGTTCCTCAGAGAGCGCACAGAGGCTTTGGTAAGCAACCAAACTGTCACCTGGTTATTATTACTCAAGTAATAAAGATCATCCATTTGGGAAAATGAATCTATATCATGCGAGCGGAGACCTCTCAACCATCTGATCTACAGCCAGCCAGGTGGGAGGGGTCCAGGTGGGCAGAGCCCAGGTGGGAGAAGTCCAGGTGGGGAGGAGCCCAGGGGGATGGCCCTGGGTGGCTGCAGCTAAGCACTCAGACCTGCTCCTGGTTAGAGACTCCCCCAAAGAGACCCGCGCAAAGGAACAGACGCTTTGGCTTCCAGCCCGAGGAGCTGGCAGCAAATAAGAGGCCAGAGAGGCCGCCAGCTCTGGCGGACAGCTGCCCCCCCCAGAGGCTCGGAGCCTTCCTGGCCGAGGCGGGGCCTGCTGTGACCGGGTCATTCGGAGAGCCCGGCCTGTCCCTGGGACTTCAGTCCTGACTCTTTCCCAAAACCGAAGGCACAAATTGAGGGTACTGAGTTTAAAAGGCATGGCATTTTAGTGTAAATATTGAACAAATGATCTTAATTATCTGGTGTAAAACTATGATTCCTTGAGAGTGCAAATAAGACACACGCTGAGCTCTCTCTGTTGCTTTGCCCAGGAGCAACGCAGCCAAGTCACTGCCTAGACCTTGGCTGAACACGTCTGCACTTCCAGCGGCTCCGGCCCAGGCGGTGGCTGGACAGGGCCTTCATCTATGCCCTGCGAGCAGTACTGTCGCTGCCCCTGCACGGCGGGGGGCGGGGGGCGCTGGACAAACCTGCTCCAGAAGCCCCACCTCTCATGGTGGCTGTATTAACGCCAAGCATGTCCGCCTGCATCTGCGGGGGAGGGTGGTTCATTCACACGGGTCTCAGACGAGCCTGGGATGGGCGAGGCGCTTGTGCCAAGCAGACCGGCTGGGCACAGCGGCGAGGGGCGTCCTGCATGGTGAACGAGCATCTCCCCAGCAGCGGAACAAGCTAGGGCTCCTAGGACTAGACCCTCATTTGTTCTGTGACTGCCACCTGATCCAAGGAGAAGGTTCGGAGCCTGCCAGCAGGACGGAACAGCCCCATCGACAAACCTTCTGTGTCGGTGTCCCACGTCGGTGACAACAGGACAGCAGGGGAGAGGGAGATCCTTTCTGTGCGTCTGAGTGCGGGTCCCACCCCACCTGCACGGTGCCCAACCCCCAGATGGCCGTGCACCGGGGTCCAAGGAACGCTGGGCCCCTCACCGCCCACCTGCCTCACCGCACGGTGAGGGGCACTTCAAGCCCAGCTTCTGGGCAGCAGCAGGTGACTCAGTCAATCACTGCAGCGGAGAACCACAGTGCTGCTTCTGGCAAAACCCAGCCAGAGGCTTGTGCCATGTGTGCCGTGTGTGTGCGTGTAAAAGGCTCGGCATAGCTATGGTGCTGAATTTTGGGCAAATCTGTCCTTGGAAGTGTAAACACGCTACACGGGAGAAGACTGGAAGAATGTCTTCTAATGATTTTGACGTGTCTACCGGAACCGTGAGCAGCTGCCCTCTGAGCCACAGCTACAGCGAGGAGCGGACAGTTGACAGGACAAGTCCGTGATGAACTTGGCAGGTAGACAACCGCACATTCTCACAGGCTTGGTACTTCCCGACTCGAAAAGTATGAGCGATCGATAAGCCTCAGAGATGCCTTCCTCCATTCCTTAGAAAACCAATTTCATCCACATGTCTATGGCTCACGTTCCTTTCCAAGTTGTTTATCTTTCTTTTTTCTGCCTGGATTGTTCTTCTCAATGGGGCCTCAGTTCGAGCCAGAACCCTGCGAGGTCAGGTGAGACAGGCCCCCACCAGAGGATCTGGCCTAATTCCCCCTCCACCCTTAATGCATGGCCACGGCTGTCGTCAGCAGGGGTGCCCCATCCTCGAGGTCTTCTCCCGTAACTGGGTGAATGAATGAGTGAAACCGTGTAGGTTAAGGTGTTTATTTCTACACCATCGTGTGACCATTCCTAGAAATGGCATCTTCTCCTGAACCCTAAAATCTTATGAATTAAGAGATCTTCCCTATTTCTCCTAGATTTCCCCCTATTCCCAACTGTCCAAAATACTCGTCAAGATGGAAGACACAATTGATTAGCTAACTTGGAATAGTGGCTCTTCTAATATCAAAAGGTGGGGGGATTGCCCGAGGGAGTGGGGGGTGCTTGGGGAAGGGGGGCAAAGAGGGAATAAATTGGGATGACTGAAATAGCATAATCAATAAAAAATAATCTTTTAAAAAAGGAAAACCTTTTTAATAAGTGAAATTCAAGAACAATAAAAGCTTAGGGAATCAACCTCTCAGCCTGTGTTTATTCAAGGAAATGACGGTGTGGGTATACGGCAAAGCTGCTTCTTGGGAGAGTTTCTGGAAGCTGAGCTCCAGTAGATATTTCCAGAGCGCCTGCTGGCTTGCGCATCATGACTTAGGCTGTTGTTCCCAATCAATCTGACCTACCATAAACACACCAGGGACATAGTGGAGTCATTATAAAAAAATAACTTAGTTTATTTTCCAAGAAGAGAGATCCACAAAATGGCTTTAAGTATTACATGCACCCAAATGTTTTCTTTGAAAATCGATGCGCCCAAATGACAACATCTTTTCTCCAAATGCCCGCTCGCCGTCCTCCGGCGCTTCCCGGATGGGAGCTGCGGGCCCCGCCGAGAGCTGCTTTCCCGTCAGCACCCTGCTGCGACACTATCACTTGGGGCGCACCAAGGGGTCCTGCCACCCAATGAAGAACACATCGGCGTTTTAACTAGGATGCGTGCACACACCGGTTTGGGTATAGAAACTCCTAACGAGGAGATACAGGAGAAATTAGATAAGTTCCCACAGGAAACAGGGAGCCAGTCAGAGAGGAAGGGGCCATGCTGCCCCTGCAGAGCGTCCCCCAGGGGCGTGCGTCTGGGGTGGGGCCCCGCAGCCTCGCAGCCCCGCCACTCCCTCTCCCCGGGGTGGGGGGGGGGCGGACTGGGGACCTGTGACTGCACTGGACAGCATGCACAGTTGTCATTTCCCCTCTTGTTCTCTGCATGTTTGGGTGGCAATTGCAAGTAGGAAGAACATTCTGCTCTACCCAACCTGTTCTCAATGTGGGCTAATTTCAGATCTGGTACCAGGAAGTCGATTTTTCACAAATACAAGCCATGTTTTCCAGTTTGGGCTTTATTTGTCATAAAGATGGTATTTTGGTCTCACTCCTGCTCTGCCTTTTTGCTGGCTCAGATCTCAGGTGTGGTGCGAGTGTGGTCAGCGGCCCCCTAAAGCCTCTGTAACATCCTCCAGGCAGTGAGGGGCTGGCCTGAGAGATTTCAGCGCGTGGCTCAAAGCTGAAGCTGAGCTCCTGAGCAATGAGTGCAGGGGAAAGAACAGGTGACACGAGAGAGACAAAGGACCCGGGATCCAGCACCCTAACGTGTCCCAGCACAGACAAGTCAGGAAGCCGTGGGGCGCTGTGGGGGCAAAGCAATCAACCCCGTTGGAACAAACTCAACATCTGCGAGGGGGTAGGAGAAAGAAGCAAAGGATAAAGCCGGAAAGGTAGGTTAGAGCCAGATTCATAAAAATTTAGACATTTCCTAACAGCAATGGGGAAACCAAGCATCTGGACAGATCTGTACCCGACATGAGCTTCTGAAGACAGGCCAATGAGAGGCAGCACGCCGGCCGGCCCAGGAGGGTAAAAGCTATCCAAGGGGGAGGAGAGGGGCCGGAGGGGGCTGAACCAGGTGTGCAGGGAGGGAGAGTATGAACGAACGAATCAATGAATCAATGACTGGGTCAGTACATACACGAATGAGTGAATACAAAAACTGCTGCAGAACTGAGCGGTCGTAGACAACCATTAATTATAGGGGACAAGGGCAAGAAAAGAAGACCGTTTCAAGATTTCAGACCTGCATGACTAGTGACAATCAAAAAGATGCAGAAATTGGACAGGACAGCAGCGGGATTAAAAACAGTGGGAGCGAGTCATCAAACTTCAAAACTTGGGCTCCTCAAAAGACACCATCCACAAGGTGAAAAGCAACCAACAGAATGGGAGGAAATAATTGCAAATCTTATTTCCAATAAGGGGCTAATATCCAAAATATATAAGGAACTTATGCAACTCAACAAAAAATCCAATTTAAATGAACAAAGGACTTAAAAATTTTCTGAAGAGCACATGCAAATGGCCAACAGGCTCATGAAAAGATATCAAGATCACTAGTCATGAGGAAAAAGCACATCGAAGCCACATGAGCTACTGCCCATCGAGGTGGCCCTGGTCGAAAGGGGAGAAACAGGAGGGGTTGGTGAGAATGGGAAGCTGGGCCTCTGTGCCCTGCTGGTGGGAAGGAACAGTGGCGCAGCCACTGCATGGAGGTTCCTCAAAAAAATGAAAAAGTAGAATTCCCAGCTGATCCAGCAACCCTCCTCCTGGGTACTTACGTAAAAGAATTCAAAACAGGGACTTGAAGAGATATTTGCACGGCTCTGTCCATCGCGGCCCAAATGACCGCAGCCAAGTGGTGAAGCTAACCCGACTGTCCTTTGGTGGGTGACTGGGTACAGGGAAAGTGGGGTGCATGTACACAAAGTGCTACCGCAGCCTTTGTAGAGAAGGGGTCCTGTCACCTGCTACAGCCTCGATGAGCCTCGAGGTCATCATGCTAAACAAAATGAGCCAGTTACTATGAGTCAAATACCACAGAACTCCGCACACAGGAAGTGTCTAAAGCCATCAAGATCTGCAAAAGAAAGTAAGAAGGCGGAGCCAAGGGCAGAGGTAAAGGGGAGGGAGAATCGGTGTTTGTTGGAAGTAGAATCCCATTGTCGCAGGTGAAACATTCCAGAGATGTGATGCTCAATAACGTGAACACAATCAACACTACTAAACTACATGCTGAAAGGGGCTACAGTGCTAAGTTTGGCATTATATCCTTTTACCACATTAAAAAAGAAATAGAGAAGAGGACGTGTTCACTCATGGGAAGACAGGGAGGCCGACGTGAAGCCCGATTCTGTCTCAGGTGTGCGCTCCCGTCACCCGGGCCTCTCGTCCTTCTGACCTCGCGGGCGAGGTCGTCAGGCGGGACCGCCTGGCACAACAACGTGTCTTCCGAATCACTCACTTGGAAGTGCTGCCGCTTTCCCCTGGCTTCCACGCAGGTGCCCCCCAAACCGCCGTGCGAGGTTCGGCGAGCCTGAACTAGAAGCAACCTTCTACCCGCCGAGCCAAAACAACGCGCTGCAGGACCAACGCAACGTGCCGGCGCCCCCACCAGCAGCGGCGGCTCCCGCTTCAGAGCCGGAGGCTATGCCTTCATGACAAAGCAGCCATCGAACTCTGGTCCGCTCTCCCGGGGACGGTGGGCCAGACCAAAGAAAACGGGCTGACCTTTACTTTTTTGCTGTAGGACCATTTCAATTTATTTCAAAGTGATTCCATTCGACAGGCACGCACGTCGCGTCTGTGTGGCCAGACACCCGGGCGCCCCGATAGGTCAGGGCTCCTGCTGGCGAGGAGCTCAGGGCCGAGTCCAGCAGGTGAGATGACCGCTCACACATGCAGACACAGTGACAAAAGCCCTCCGGCTACAAAGACACAGACTGAAACCTCCGCAGTGGCAGGGACGTTTGAGAAGGGGACGGGGGAGCTGCCACCTCGAGGCCCTGCTGCGTCCTGGGTACGTCCTGCAAGTTCTCTCCTTGAATCCCTTTTCCCATGGGGAACGGAAGGCCCCTCCTCCAGGGCTCGGGCCCTTCCCCAGCCAACAGCTGACCCGGGACGCCCGCCGCGGGACACGGCTCGCGCCTGTGACCGCAGGGACAACACGGAGACGGGGCCCCAGGCGAGCTTGGGAAAGTCAGCGGGACCAGCCGGGCTGGGCCTTCTAATCCCCAAAAGCCATTGAGTTGAAACCCTGCAGGCGAACGATTTTAAACTGAACTCAAAGGACACGCTCACACACGAAGTTGTATGTTCTTTTTACATGGGGGAATTTGGGGCGGAACTTGGTGTTTTGTAAACTGTATTTAAAGAAGACCCACAGTGGCAAATGGAGGGCCAGCGCAGGCGTTTCAGACTGAGAGTGCGATCACCCTCCACGTGCTTCCTCCCGAAGCAGCACCACGGAGGCTGCGTGGAGAGGCCGGTGTCCGGCAGACAGCTCCGGCCGGGGCCGGTCGGGAGGCTTCGGGACTGACATGGACAGAGCAGCTCAGGGCCTGGGCGGACTCACGGAGCGGGAGGGAAGGAGTCACCCTCCGGCCGCGTGGGGCACGGTGAGCACCGCTGTGGGAGCGAGGCTCGGGGCCCCAGGGACACGGAGGGCCCCCACCCGAGCAGTGGGCCGTCGGCTCTTGCCGAGACGGGAGGGTCTGTTTGGCTTTGACACGTTCAGTCTGAGGCGTCCGCAGGACGCACAGGAGAAGACCGCCCCTGCGCTCGTGATCTGGGGGCCCCTCACAAGGCGCATGCCTACCCGGTCCTCCGTGTGCACTTGAACCGCCTTACAAATCCACGTGCCAGTCACACCTCGGTAACGGGGACGGTGACAACAGTCCTGTGAACTACGAGGAGGAGGAAGGGGGGACGTCGCCAGGCTGCCGCCTCTGGGAACCAGAGCAGAGGGCTGCAGGCGCCGGTGCCCAGGGGCCTTCCCCTCCCTTCTCTCTCCCCCTCCCCTTCGAGCGACTAAACTCAGTGTTCATGGGGCCACTCGGGTCACAGCTGTCCTTGAGGCCACAGGTGGCCAGGTGACTGCACCCTCACAGGTGCTCCCTGGGCAGCAACGCCAGGTCCCAGAGGCTGCGCTGACCTCGCCCCGCAGCCCAGACCCTGGCCCGCAGCCTCCAGCGGGCGCCTGGTGCCTGGCCTCTGTGCTCACCCTCCTTACAAGTCGTCGCTTTCTGGGGTAACTGGTCCCCAAACTCTCACTAGAGCCCGTTTCCTTCAGTAGAAGGAAATGGAAATGGCAACCTAAGGAAGAAAGACAGTCTACGTTTCACTGAATTGTCCCTGATTTAGTGACGGGCCCAGCCCGCTACGCTCGGCAGCTCCGCAGACAGAGAGGAGGCAGAGCCGGCAAGTCAGGATGCTCATCAGTGCTGAGGCCCCTTCCTCCGGTGGCCAGCAGCACCGGCTGACTTGATGTTTTACTCCAGAAGTCAGGCGGTCGATTTTGCACGATTCCACACTCTTTTCTCCTCCCTGCTAGTGGGATTTTATACCCACATTAATTGCAGAGTACAAGCTCCATGAGATGTTTGATGGTTCTTCTGCCATCTGTTAGCAGAACGGGATTTCATAAACCACTGTCCACCCTTCCACGGCCGCACCCCTGACTCAGGTCGCACAAGGGGTGGGGGGTGACCAGCATAAACTGAGGGTAACGTGAGAAATTTCTCTCTGAAATGCGTTGTAAAGACAAGCTGAACACACTATTCTTCATGTTACACATTAAAGTCCTGACATCCTATGAAAAGAAGTTCTCTCTGGTCCTACTTTAAGGAATACTTACTTTCACTTCATGTGAGGAACTGACATTAAATTTTCCAGATACTGAAAATCAAATAACCAACTCCTTCCTTCAGAGCCTTCTAGCAAGCTTACCACCAGATCAACATGCTCCCCAGCAAATACAAATGCTTAATGGCATATATTTTTCAGAACTAGGCTCACTCCTAAATTGATTTTACTTTCTAGCCTGTATCTTTCCTTTGCCTTACTATCTTTACTGTTCTTATTTAGCTTTTTCCTTGCCGTATACATAGGTATCCTCATGAGTTTCCTCACATTTTTAATAGGCAAAGATACGAATAGATGGATCAATTAATGATCCATCATACCTGCAGTATATCCTTATTTTACTTATATTTCAGGGTGATATAATTAAGTTTTAGAGTGAAAAACAGCATTAAGGATATTTGCCAAACACAGTGTATTGCTATCCTTGAGAAGATCGTTAATAACCATTCTTTTAAAAAGAGAAAAGATTTCATTGTAAAATACAGGGTCTGGCAGAAGTAAGGCCTGCGTGGCCATGGCTGGTAGAGGAATAATGTGGCTGTAATAATGTATAGTTTTAATTTGAACATTTCACCTAAAAGGTTACATGGTGTGCTGGAGTGTGATAGTGTTATGTTACAGAATTACCTGCTTATGATTTGGTAATAAAAGACTTTGTAATAACAAGGGGCGTTATTTGTGCCCGACCCCGTATATTCGGAACCACAGACGCAGCTGCGAGAATCCAGAGTCCCTGCCGCGCCTGCCTGGGGGTTGGGGATGGAGGGGGTGGGGCGGAGGGTCAGGGGTTCCGCTGGGTTTAGACGCTTTCTACAGTGAGCCATCTCTCGACACCTCAGGATCCCCAGAGCTCCAGTTTGGAAGCGTGACTGCAGGTGTTCTCGGTGAAATCAGATGGGAGACCACCTGGTTTTCAGGTGAAACAGAAAGGAGGGTGGAAGGAGAGGAGCCAACATGATACGAATTCTCCCACACGAACCCCTCGGCGAGTCCAAACCGCACGTCGCTGTGGTCGGCTAGGAAACGCCCCCCAGACAGCCACGTCCTCACCCGCACCTGAGGCCGCGACCACGCGTGGCACGGGGCCTTGGCAGACGCAGGTAAGCCGAGGGCTCTGACACGGCCAGGTTGGCCCGGCGGCCCATGTCATCACAGGGTCCCTACAACACGGGACAGGCGGGTCTGCACAGGAGAAGGCACATGGCGACGGAACCAGAGGCTGGGGGGATGCTCCCTGAAAATGGAGGATGGGGCCCGGAGCCAAGAAATGGAGCGACGCTGGACCGGGGAAGGCAGGGCCGCGAGCTGGGCCACAGGCCCTCGAGGGACCGCCCGCCCGCCCACCCGCCGGCACCTGCGACGCAGACTGCCAGGCGCAAGTTTGTTCTTTTAAGCCACTGAGTCTGTGGAAATTTGCGATAGCAGCCACAGGACACTCACAGGCTGCCTTAATGGTAAAAAGTTAAGAAATGACCCTAGTTTTCAGAGGACTGAACTGTCGCTTTCTTCGGTGGGAATGTGATTTTAAAAGAAGCACCAGATATCCGTTGACATCGAAAATAATTTGGGGCAAGGGTCATTCACCTTTTACTTCAAACACGTCTTCTGAAATTTTTTATAAGAAGCATATATGACTTTTATTAGAAACTAATGAGCTTATATTAGAACCGGTTTGGCTGTCCAGCGGGACCTGCGGTGTTTCTAACGGCCGGGAAGCCCAGGCTCTGCCCCAGCCCTCAGAGAGGCTGCGGGAGCAGACACAGCGGGGCCAGCTGGCGGGAGAGCAAGTGTTTAGGCAGCAAACCTGCACCTGAGAGCGGGTGGGCGTAGGTGTGGGTCCTCCAACAAGGCGGCCACGGAAACGTCCCCACTGCCAGGGCACTTGGCAAGGTTTCTCAGAAGTGTCAGGCCTCTTACTCCTCGTTTTACAGAAAAAAGACAGTGATCTCAAGATTTCCTTCTGATTCAAGACACCTTCGGGCCTGTTTGACAGCCAGGGTCCATCGTCCACGGTGACACGCAAAATGTCACATGGCTCCTGAGGAAGAATGCGAGTCAAACAGCAACTCATGTCAGAAGCTCAAGCATCGCTCGAAAGCATTTTCCTTGTCCACAATTGTAAACTTGCTAATAGTTATCTACAATTCCAAACAATAACATGAAAGCCTTCTGACACCCGATATGAAACAGGAATCAAATCAAATAAGCTGGAAAGTTGTTCAGCCTCCTAAATACGCAGGGGCTTTTGTGCGTCTGGTCACAGACTCACCTAAGACCGAGAGGTGGTGGGTGTGTCTGTGCACCCTGCGCATCCAGCCTTCACTTCGGGCAGCGAGGTGAGGCCAGATCTTCTGCAGGGAGCTGATCACACCATGCCCGTTGCAGGTAATGGCAAAGAGCAGGCGATTTCCTCTCCGAAACAGAAGAGGCCAGCCCTGATTGTCTGGGCCTCCGGTGTCTTCCATGGGCCGTGGGGAGCCGGCGCAGGGTGGGGGCCGGGAGGGGCGGGCATTGGGTGAACAGCAGGCAGAAACCGATGCTCAGGCCCGGGCTGGAACCGGGCTCCGCAGGCGACTCTGAGCACCACGTAGCCTCCGCGTCCTCGCCTGGAAGTGAGGACGCCCCCTAACACCGTTGTTGGGCTGACTGGATGCACCGTCGCTCGGCCAGCACTCAGCCTTGTGCGACTCTACGCGTGATGCCAGCCTCGTGTGATCTCTGCATTTTTCTGTCCATGATGAGTCCTCACAATACGAGCCGTCAGCTACATCCCCCCCGCAGTCACCCCAGAGGCGAAATCATGGGCCCTCTACAGGTGCAGGTCCCCGGCCCTGACGCCCCCAACCTGCCACTCCCGACCGAACCCACAGCTTGGCCCTCGACCAGGACTGACTTTCGGAGGGCACAGGGGCAGAGCATTTACACAAACACGGCAGCCTGTGCACCAGGAGCTCCTTCCAGTCAGGCTCCCAAGGAGCCTCCGGAAATGCCAATGCCAAGCGGGGTGCAGGTGGTCACCCCGCCGTAGTTCCGCCCCGCCCCAGGCCAGGGCGTGCACCTTTGGCTGGAAATGCAGGCTCCTTAGGTCTGGCCCAGGGTTCTAGCTCTGCAACGGAGAGGGACCGGCAGGGGCTGAGCCTCACACGGGACACGCTGCTCTGCCCTGCCCGGCCCAGGGCCGCCATCAGGGCAGAACCAGGCGGCTCCTATCTGTCCCTCAGCCCACAGCCCAGACCGAGAGCAAAGTACTTGCTGAGTACGTCCCTATTCATGACTCAGGGGCGGCACGGACATGCCTTCTCCACAGGTGGGGACAACGCAGCACAGAGGTACTCAGACCTTGCCGGGAAAGACCACAAACAGGCATTTTCAAGAGGCTTTCCTCAGAAGGAGCCCCAGTTACAGAGAACATGCAAGATGAAATTTCTCCTGTTACACACAACTCTTTCCAATCAAAAGTAACCTGCACCCAGACGAAGGGCAAGCACGGTCGCTGCCGCTGAACTCGCAGAAGAAGGGACAGCAAGGAGCCTCGCAGTCCCTGGTCTTCCCCTCTGCTTCCCTCTGCTTCACACTCTCCCTGTGGCCAGCAGTGCCACTCGAGAGTTTGTGATTCTCTGCACCTCGATTACTACCCGGCACGGCATTCATCTGAACCGAGCTGCTCTAAAGACAAGTCATGCACAGGGTTCATATTTAGCGCCACCCTCTACAAAGACCCAGCGCACAGCATGCTGTCCTGTGAAAGCAGCGTGGAGCAGCCACGGGGCCCAGGCGTGTGGGCCAAGGTGCAAAACGCCTCCTTACTTCACGGACAGGTAGACGGTGCTCCTGAGAGGGAGCCGGAAGCGTCTCGGATGAGGGCAGGAAAAGGGGGAGGCGAGGCGGGAGGTCTGCAGGTTAGGAGGACCATGGGGAAACGAGGCTGAGCCGTCAGAGGCTACGGCCCTGGCAGGGAGAGACACCCCAGGCGGGCAGGAGACGTGGCCCTTCTCCTGAGGCGCTAGAAACAATAATGGAGCATATCAGCTTTCAGGCCAAGGCGGCCTATTCTAGAGTAAAGCTGGATGGGAGCGTTAGCTCGTCCGGAATCTAGTGAAGTCCCACCCTGAATTTAGACAGCGCAGGAAGCCACACAGATTAAGTTACATCAGGATGGCTCTCTAATCTGAAAACCGGACTGGGAAGCTCGATGGGGCAGAGGACGGGACCTGTTTCCACCGCTCAGCGCAGCGCCGAGTCCTCTCTGCCCATCCCCTTCTGGGCAGGAACCGGTGCGGCGAGGCCCTGCAGGCCTGGGCCAGGAGCTACGAACCGGCCCTGCCGCTGGGACTCCGCCAACAACGCTGAGGCGGCGCAGGTCGGCCTCGCCCCGAGAAAGGCCGGCAGCCATGGTTTGTCTTAACTGTTTTGCTTTTTCATTCCTGAAGACAGTCCAGTAAAAAGAATAACCTTCGTTACTGCTCAGATTGGGGGAAAGCGAAACAGAAAAGCAGCCTATTCTTCGAGCATCTCTGTGCCAGAGCCCGTCCCGCGGGCCCTGCAAGTGTCTCACCGAATCGTTGAAGAGGCCAACGCAGCTTCTCGACTGAGCACCAGCTGTGCCGTGAGCACTGCCGCATGTCCACGGGTTATTTTATTTAACCCTCAAAGCAACGAAGGAACTGGATATTGTTACTAATCCCAATCCACGAAGGAAGAAAATGAGGCTCAGAAAGCATAATTTGCCCAAGGTCATGTGAGTGATAAGTGAACCAGGGTTAAATTACAAATCTGCCTCACTGCAACTCTCCCCCATTCATCCTAAACTAACATGTAGGTAGTAAAACCAAAAAATCCAGGAATGACTTTTCTATTAAAATATAACTTTCTTCAAATTCCATATTCCTAGTCATTGTAAATACATAAGTATGTGAGGACATACAGTAATAAAAAATATGTAAACCAAACAATAACAAAAGAAACACTAACCATCCATAAATATGAGGCCAGTTAAATTATGGACAATAAAACGCTATACGGTCTTTAAAAGGAATAAACCAAGCGTCCTTGGGCTCATCAAAAGCCAAGGAGAGGAACTTCTCACGGAGCAGCCCCCGGCGGCCAGTGCAAAGGGACAGAAGGGTCAGAAACCGCCGCACAGCCCTTCGCAGAGCCATGGGGAGGGGGCCGCTGGTGCCTAAAGCCTCAGCCAAGGGGCTGACGTGGCAGCGGGCAGACGGGCAGACACAGGCCCCGCTGCCGCTCGTCTCAGGATTGCTCAGGAGACCGGGACGCGGGGGCTTCTGTGGGGTGGCCCTCCCTGCCCCCCTCCAACAGGGCTCTGGCTAAAGACATTCGGCCTGACCCTCACGGTGCCTCAGACCAAGCGGCGCGGATGGCCAGGGGCGAGAGCGCCTGGAGGAAGAAGTTGAGCCCAGAAAGCAGGTCTTCACCGGACAATCCCTTGCTTCGTCAACCAATGAATGGCATTTTTTTTTTTTTAAGGAAGAGAATTATTAACGTTTAAAAGCGTTTTAATGGATGCCATATGTGGACCCAGTTTGGCTCCTAATTCAAACACAACAACTATAAAAAGGCACTTTTTAGAAAATCAGGGAAACTGGGAGACAAACTAGACTTCGAATCACATGAAGAATTATTGTTAATTTTCTGAGATGTGATAATGGCCCTGTAGTGATTTTTTTTTAAGTCCGATGTTTTAGGCATACACGCTGAAATATTTATGGGTGAAACTACGTGATAGCTAGAATTCATTCTAAAATACTCCAGAGGAAAAGGGAGAGCTATAGATGAAACCAGATCAGCAAATGTATTATTATGGAAATTTCCCAACACACAATAGCAAAGAAATATGATCACGAGTCTACATCCATCCAACTTCAACGTTTTGCCAACGTCGGTTCAAGCTAGTCCTCCCACACATACTTCTTTCTTCTGCTCTATTTTCAAGTCAGTTGCAAACATCACACAGCATATCATTTCACTCATAAATATAACAGCCTGCATCTTTTATTGATGAGAAACATTTTTTATGTAGCCACCAGGCCACTATTACACCTAACAAAGTTCATGAAATTCCTTTATACTATGTAATTCACTGTAAGATTGTCAAACATGGATATGTATGATAGAGCTGGTAATAGGTACATGGGTTTCATTATACATTCTAATTTTCTGCATGTTTGAAATGTTTTTATAGTAAAACATTTGTTTAATGAATAAGGCAAGTTTGTGTGTACTGAGATGGAAAAACACCCAAGACATACTTAGTGGAAGACACAGACTGGTACATGTGGAATGCTAAGATTTGTGTTTAACGAGTTAGAAGCACCAGAGGGAAGGAGGACTTATTTATCCTTAAAAATCTTTTGAATTTGCGATAGTATATTATATATTCAAACACATAAATCATTCACAAGTTACAAGAGAAAATGGAGAGCCATCTGGGTGGATCATGTATCACTAAGTTAATCAGCTGTGATTACCGTTCTGGGCTTAAGCTGACCTAGCATTGGTGCCCGACCAGATTTGCACAGAACAAGTGCCCCGGTTAATCTAAAATCAGAGCTCTGCCGCCAGCCGTCCAATCCAACGTTCCGAAGCCCTGGGTTTCAGAGTCCTGTGGTCCGAAAGGCTGCCGCTTGGGCCCACCGGCTCCTCCCCTTACCTGCTTCCTCAGATCCGGCTCATTCCGCTTCAAAACTGCCATATTTCAGTATTCTTCTTCGGAAGGGCAGGCCTCTGCTCACCATTCCGGGGGCTCCCCCTGGATGCAAGGCCCCGTGTCCACGGAGGACCCACCCAGACCCTGCGCTGCCCTGTCCTTCCACCTGCCTGCCCACTCAGTGCGGACGGGCTGACGTGCACTGGGTGAGCTCTCCTAGGGGGACTTGCTTTTTTTCCAAATACAATGGTAAATAATTTAAACAGGTCAGTTAGTGCCTCAGCACAAGGACATCATTGTCTCTTACAGCAACAGAGGCAACTGAGGCGGTTTATTGGAAGCTCATCAAGCACCAATCCATCTCCTTTTAGATATTTTTTTCTAAATTTTTTTTTCAATTAAAATGGACAGTGAAGCCAGCGTGATAACCATGGAATGTCACTCCCTGTGTGAAATTTTAGAGCAACAATTATTTTTAGTAATATCTAGGCCAAATGTTCTTACAGAATTTAGTTTATTCTGAAATGGAATACCATGCACTACCAGGGTGAGGTATTTGAAATTGTGTGCTATTATTCTCCAAGCCACTTTATGTCCAGAAAGAATATGCTTTTATCTTTTCTATAGAAAGTTTTGGTAAGCGTAATGTACAATATTGAGACACAGTAATATTTTCTGGGCAAAACAAAATAACCACGTGACTATACAATGATGCAAAATCTACTTTTTGACTCAGCTTCACCCCTCATGCGGGAGCGTTCAATGTTTCCTTTACTGAAAAGCCTGATGATGCAAAGCCGGGAGGGGTTAGGACCACAGCACAGAGGCCCCAGCACCGCGGGGAACCATCTCATCTGGGGAATTCTCTGGAGCCTGTTTCCTCTTGCACTTGAAGGGTCCCAAGCAAGCCCCCGACAACATGTTGCAGATGACTCCAGCCAAGGATTTGAGAAATCGCTTTGCTAAAAGCGAGGCACAAGCAGCTCAGTGTGGACCGCTTAGATTTTGTCTATTTTGTTGTTTGATCACAATGTCTCAGAATGTTGAACCTCTCCTACTTTGGAGTTTCAAACCTGGCTTACACCTTCAGACAGCAGGGCCTCTGAGGGGACACAATTTGGTGAATAAGCAACATCCTCTGGAAAGACAGAGGTGGCCCTGAGGTCAGTGGGCAGATGACAAGTCAGGTTTGGGGGCAAGAACGGGTGCATCTGGAGGAAAACATAACAGACTTGCAGCAACAGCGTTCTGAGAAGGGTTTTCGCGAGAGCATTATGTGACACCAGTCACACTTAGGAAGTCCTTAATCCGTGCGCAGCAAGCCAGTTTGACTCTTGAACCACCGTTTTTTGGATAAAGTTGAAAAGAACTATGCTTCATGAATAAAGGCCTCTAGTACAAAATGTTATTACCTGTGTCACTTTCCTCAGGAGCATGGAAGTAGCGAGCAGGCAGGCGTTGCAGGCATCAGCCCTAAGCGCTTGCCTGTGTCTTCTACCCGTGCAGTTTACTAACACACAGAAACACCCACAACCAAGGCACCCTTCCTCACAGGGGAGCCAGCATCCCGGCTCTCACCCGGTCTGTGTGTCGCACGTGGGCAAGGCTGTCGCAGCTTTTAAGCTTGTGTACACAACTCTGTAGCCTAAGGTACAAGAGGTCGAGCTTTGGACTGAGAAAGACCCCACTGGAATCTTAGCTGACAGGCAGGTGCTTTGGTCAAACTCATCTGAGCGCCGGGGAGCTGTGCGGCACACGGCAGCCGCTACTGTTCTCATTATTACTTACGATACTTTCTCAAAAACCAGTTGAATATGATGCAAAAGGCACAAATCAAGTGGGGTAAGACTAAGAGAATAAGAGATAACAAAGTCAAAATCCAAATTCGAAGTCTAGGTCTTGAATCATGGCATTTGCTTCTGAACTGAGGACAGTACATTGTCTTTTTCTAAACTGATATATACAGAACTATT
Source organism: Pteronotus mesoamericanus (assembly GCF_021234165.1). NCBI lineage: Eukaryota > Metazoa > Chordata > Mammalia > Chiroptera > Mormoopidae > Pteronotus > Pteronotus mesoamericanus. Next base: position 21,912,885 of record NW_026555064.1, read on the forward strand.
TTTCTCCCAAATCTGTTCAAAGGCCGTGTATAGCGGGACTTCCACGGGATGTGCTGTGCAATCGATCCTCACATCAAAGGACACATGCACTGAAGACCCACATCGAACCCAAAGCCCAAACGACAACACACAGACGCAGCTTTCACAAGGGAGCCCCCACCAAGCAGGGTGGGCAGGTGGGCGTAAACTAGGCTTGAAAGATTGTTCTAATCGAAACAGACCGGAACGCAGGCATTCAACTCCATGATGGATAGATCGACCTGTGACTTCCACCGGCCCCCGACAGGGACACCTGATTACCCGGAACAGTCAGCAGCGACCTCAGCTCCCACGGGGTGCAGACAACAGGCCGTCCCGTAGCTCGTCCATGGGAGGCGGCCAGACGCGGGGCGAGGAGCCCTGTGCACTGCGACAGCCCTGAAAAGCTTTTAGCTCTGGCTGTGCCAGCACACGGGCATTAACTTAAATCTGTTGCTTTGTTTACAGCAAGAGATATGTGCTTGTGTTTTCTGCCTGAATGGATACTTGAAGGCGCCCAAGGCTGAAAGAGCGAAGTTTGCGAGAAGACAGCTGCCGGTCTCCACCAAGGCTCCCGGGAACAACGTCTGCGTTTCCTCTTGGTTCCATCTTTTTCAAAAAGGCAATATCTTTATTTGGAATCTCTGCATCTCCATATTATGAACATTAATGCCTAATGTCTCTTTCTCTCCCCCTCCATAACCTGGAGTGTAAAACAAGAAGTCAGCCGCAGGCTGCCTTGACGATGTCGCCATTTAGAAATGTCACACATGTAGCCACTTGTTTCTGAGCTGAACAGAGCAGGCTCCTGGGAACAGGGCTCCAATTATTCTAGTCGAAACCACTCAAAGCCACCAGAACTAATTTGTCCCAATATATCCCCACAGTGTCATGTCCAGAATGAAAAGCCACCTCGCTTACCAGTAGCCACAGATTATTGAACATTAAGGGTTTAATCAGAGGCCTCCATCTTGCAGTCAAGGTTCCCAAAAAATGTAATTAAACAATGCCCAGTCTAAACATGTGTGTGTTGCTTTTACAAATAGTGCTAACACAGATGTGTTACGTGTGGCATTTATTCATATTTATATTGACTCCAAACAAATATGTGACTCCTACCTGGAGCAAGATTAGACGAGTCATTCACAGACAAGGTTCTGCTCCTGTTGTGGGACATCCCAGCCCCGGGCCACCTCCTAAACCTCCACACATGACAAGAAGGTGTGTGAAGTTCTGTACATGCTATCATCACTCAATCAACAAGTATTCTTCTGAAAAACTCTTCAGAGCCTAGCAGTAAACCCAAGGAAAGTAAGTTAAGCTGGAACTTCATTTTCAATTAAACATCTCCTACATGCTTTAGGTTTGCCACCAAGAACAGGGCCTGCCTAAAGGAAGAACATTAACATGACCCAGAAAACCCCAAGCGAGAAGAAGCTGCTCAGTGTTCTCTGGGTGCCTGAATCGTCCTACGGAGCGCCAACCCCTCTGCTTGTCAGAGTCCACGGTCCGGGGAGGCAAGACTGGACGCTAGCAAAGGGCATGAGAGGCTTCATCACGTGACCCAGGAAGACATACACAGGCCACTCCCCTATGGACATGGGACTTCGCTTCCTTTGGAAGGACTTGTAATCTACCCTGAAAAGTAGGACAGCAGTGATTTTACTGTTCTGTTATACCGCAGCTCAGTGAGAAGCAACCTGAAACTGGAAACACTTGACTTTGCAGGCAGAGACTCTTTCCCGAAGTTCTGTGCCCGCAGCAGGCGCGCTGAGCTGGAGGTCGGGGCCTGGGCCTGACTCTGTCCCTGTCGCATGCAGAACGCCCCAGTGTTCCCGCCTGTCTGTCTGCCTGTCCGGCTGCAAGTCCCTGGCTGCAGCGGCTTCCCTGAGAGGCAGCGCCCGGGCGTGGCCAGCCCGCTGCAGCAATGGCAGCCTCCGAAAGGAAACAGAGCCGAGCAGACCCGGGTTAGGCAGAGCTCGCGTGACGGCGACAGGGACTGGGCACCTTTCTGCCATTTGTTTTCATAGGAATGGAGTCATTTCTGAGGATGTGGAACCCTGGAACTCCCACAGCGGGCACCTGTACCCTGGAAAGCAGGCGTGGGGGGCTGGCAGGGATGTGAGGGCTCCTCGGTTTCATGGCTCAGGAAGCCATGGCCAGGCTCGGGTGTGGCTCAGGGCCCTTCGGGGAGGTGACCTTTGGCCTGTGGCCAGAAAAGGAGGTGTGGCCTCCAAGGGCAGGGCAGGACGAGCACCCTGACTGTCCCTGTACCCTCCATCCCCCGGGACAGCTGCACGTCCTGCCCATCAGCTTCTGGATGGCGCTGACAGAGACGATGGGGGAGCCCTTGCAGCCTCCAGCCAGCCTCTCCCAGCCGCAGGGAGGGTGGGTGGGGCAGCCCGGGAGCCAGCACCCGCCTGTGGCTCCTTCCCGGGGGCAGCCCTGCGGGGCTGGAGGGTGAAGCCGGCGTGTGTGCACTTGGTGCTCATGCTGCTCCATGGAGACAAGGCCAGGGGCCCCCACACCCCCAGCTCTGTGGGCGGGGCTGGCTCCCGCGGCGGGCTGCCCATCTGCCTGCCCCAGGAGTGGGTGCTGCAGAAGCCCGGCATCTTGTCCCCCCAAAAGTTGCCTCAGTGCCTGCACGTTCTGGGCCCAGTCTGTGACCCCAAAGCCCACAGTTTCTACAGACACTCACAGAAAAGACTAGGGTTATCCCTGCAAAACAAAACAAAAGAGTATTTTCCAGGGCTCAAAGACACAGCCTCACTGTGTAACATGTGCTTATTGTCTTACACCGTGTACATCCAGCCCGCGGCCTCCAGCTCTGTCAAGCGCCCCGGGCAAGTAAACAACCCCCTGAACCCGCCTGCACAGCCCCTGGCGGCACACACGGCTCCCGCCTTTCAGATGGGCTTGCGTGCGGGCTCCAGGCTGAGAACCCAGCGAGGGCCGCTCCCGGCTCTGCGGAGGCCACACCTAAACATGGCAGAGTCTCCGCTGACACGCGCGTGGGGCCGACGCTCCAGGCAGCAGAAACACAACAGCACGGAGGGGGCTCAGACAGCGACCCCCCCCCCCCCCGCCCCGCCGCCCCTGCTCCCCTCCGCCCTTCCTCAGCTTTTGAAGCAGGAAAGACGGTTTGCTGGGAAAGGGAGAAAGGAGCCCATCACCTTGCACGCCGGCACCTGTCCGGCCGGCTGAGCCTACCTCCCATCGGCGTGCCCATTTAAAAGGTGTCGCAATGTACCAGAAACGGCGGGTCGCCCTGCGTTCTCCCCACGCCCAGCCCTCAACGCCCGCGGGGAGGTGAGGCAGGGGCTGTGCCTTCGGGGTCTGACCGCCGACGGGCTCCGCCCTGCCCCTGCCTGTCGCCGGTCGGAGGGCACAGCCCACCGGGTCCAGGAGCCGGGCTCGCTCCCGCTCACCAGACTCGGCAAGGCTGCCCTGAAGCACAAGCCCCGATCACGCAAATCGGAACAGCACGCCCCGCGGGGCCGCTCCGCAGCCGCGGCTGGGGACGCCCGGGGCGCCGCCGGGGAGCCCCACCCAGATCCGGGGCGCGCGGCCACAAAGGGCCCGGGGCCGGTCCCCGCAGCACCGCCTCGCGCCCCGGCCCGCGGCCGGGTCCCCAGCACTTACGGGAGCAGCAGCCTCGGTGCAGGCGCCGAGTTCCGCCGCGCGAGGGCCCGAGCGGCGCGGCCCAGCTCCGCGGGCAGAGGTCTCCGGGACGGCGGCGCCCACGTCCCGGCAGCAGCCGAGCCGGCGCTCATGTGCGCGGCCAGTCCCCGCGGCCGGTCCGCGCCCCGCGCGCCACGTGACCGCGCTGACGTCACGGCCGCGGCTGACAGCCCCGCCACCGCCAAGCGGCACCGGCCCCGCGGGGGCAGCCTCCGGCCGGAGACCCGCAGGTGGCACCGAGGACGCACGGCCCCGGGACGTCCGCGGGCAGCCTGGGCCAGCCTGCGGGAGGGACTGGCGTCCCGGGCGCTCGGGACGCAGGGGCCGCAGACCGGCCGCGGCTGCGGGGCGGGGGGTCCCCTGCAGATCGCGACCCCCGCCCCTGCGTGCCGCCTCTTTGGCCGTGCGCTTTAAAGGAGCCGGTCGGCCCGAGGCCGGGCACGTGACAAAGCCACAGCCCAACGGACAGGGACAGACAGGCAGACGGGGAGCCAGCAGCGCCGTCCACGCTGGCGTCCCCTGGGCAGCAGCCACTCGCTCATCGCCTCCGAGGCTCCGCCACACAGGCTTCTCCTCGGCTCGGGGCCCCTGCTCCGGGACAAGCGGAGGAAGCAGGAGCTTTATCAGCGCTCCTTCGAGGCGCCCTGTGTCCACTGCGGGACCGGAAGGCAGGCACCGCCCCGGTCCATCCTCCCACCGTTAGGGCGGTAAAGGAACCCTCTGAGGTCGCAGTCGGAATCACAGGGCTAAGCGTTTATGGAGCACAGTCAGAGCCGAGCGAGGCAGCGGGACCGAACGGGCTGCCTCGCCCTTTCCGTCCGCTTCGCCCGCACGGCCGCCTGCGGGCCTGCTCCGTGGGCTGCGCTTCAGACGCGTCCGGCGCCAGGACCTGCCGCCCAGCTCGCCAACCCCGCGGCCGCGTGCACCTCGGCGCCATCGACCGCGCCTTGCCCAGGAGCCGTGTTCGAGTCGTAGAGGGAATGAGTTGAACGGCTCGGTTTTATCGTGTCTATGGCTTATTTCAGTCACAAGCAACCTGGTCACCTCAGTAAACACAAGTTCACACAAAACAGGTGACTTAGATATTATACGTAAAATGACACATAGGCTATCAGATAAGTGGCCCCGCAGAGTAAGAGGTCGTCACTACAATACTCCATTTCCATAATAAATGGGACATGTAGGTGCTATTTAAACAGTTATTATAGCTTTAGTAAATGCACAAGAAAATAGCACCATTCACTTTAAATGTAAGACACAAAGAAAAATGAAAACCAACAGTTTTTATATTTTATGGCTCTTCTGTGGGAAGAACATATTAATAAACTAAAATAGAAGAAAATACATTTTTGCACTTGAGAAGCATCCCTTTGCTTAGAGCTTGTTGGCATTTTGCTGACCTTTGCTTCCTGAATATCGTTAACTATGAGGGTTTCAAGGTAACACTTCCCAAGCACACGACCGACCCCGCGCCCCGACCCTCTGCCACTGCCTCCCTGCGCGGGCGAAGGAAAGGGGGCGACTCGGCCTCCGACGGCCTGCTCATCCCCAGCGCGGCACAGCGGGGACCCCAGCTCCGCGGAGGCTCTGCGGGATGCGGGGGCCCCGAGCTCCCAGGGCCGCCAGCGCGGGTCGGCGGCGCGCGGCTGTCCGTCTGTCTTCCCAACACGGCGCCGCTGTGACTGAAAACCCGCCGTGGGTCGCCCATCTCTTTTCGTCCCGGCCTACAGCCTGCAAGACCCTCCAGCGACAGCGCCCAAGTGTTTCTCCAGCGCTTTCTTCCCCAGTAAGTAACACATTGACCAGCCCACTGCTGGCTGAGCTACTGTCCTTCAAGTAATGAACACTTATTTTCCATAATTGATATACTCCATTAGGACAGGGGAATTAGAAATGGAGTTATTGGCCCTGGCTTGTGTGGCCCAGTGGGTTGAGCACCAGCCTGCCAACCAAAAAGGTCCTGGGTTTGATTCCCAATCAGGGTACATGCAACCGATTGCATGCTGGTGTTTCTCTCCTTCTCTTTCTCCTTCCCTTCCCCTTTCTCTAAAAGTAAATAAATAAAGTCTTTTTAAAAATAAAGAAAGAAGCGGAACTATTGAATCAAAGGCAGGGGGCCACTTCCTCGGTGATGCGTTCAGGCCAGATTTCTGGCTGTCTGACCCAGGATCCTGCTCCCCCCTCCCCCCACATGCCGCTGGGTGTGGCCTTGGTAGCAGATCCCGTCTCTGCTTAAAGGAAGAGGCTCATCCGGTTCTTCTCCCTTCTTGCTCCAGCTCAGGCCGCCTGTGCCCCGCACAGTGTGCTGCCCCGATCCGCGCGGAGCGGGAGGATGGACGGAGGCTGTGTCCAGCACCTCAGGGACGAGCGGCCCTTCCCACCTGAACCACACACTCCACGCTGCATAGGAGAGGGTAAGAGGTTTGTTTTTCTTGAGGTATGTCATTTGGCTTCTCTTTGTCACAGTATCTTAGGCTCTATCCTGACTAGCAAAAATGGTTATAAATTTTTAATATTATAACTCCATTCATATTGTCCAATTATGCAGCACAAAGCCAGAAATCAAGTGACATTTCCACAATGTGCATGAGATTACAATTTTACCGAATTCTTGTCAACATTGAACATTATTTCTCTTAACAAACATTGAATTTAATAAAGGAAAATAGTACATATTCTCTTTATTATGAGGACGTTGAACATAATTCAGTATTTTGTCTTCATTGGTGTTCCATCTTTTGAGAATTGCTTCTTTGTGTTCTTTTGATCTTTCTTGGATTTTTAGTATTTTTCTTGTGCATTCTGTTTAGCTTTTACTTTCTGTTTAATTCTGCTTTGGGGAAACATGTTGAACTGTCTTTATTGCCATCACATTTTTGTAATATTTCCATTGTAATTTGTTCCATTAAAAAAGCTTTCCTAGTGCCCGCATTTTTAACCCTAACTACTGTTCTCCCTAAAAAGAACTAGAGCTCTTGGGAGGAAAGGCTGGGTCAGATCTGAGGCCAAGAACGAAGTGGTGAGCCCAGGACACGGCTTTGTGCCTGAGGCAAGAAAGCTACTGAAGAGCAAAGGACTCAGGAGTGGCCCTGGGAGACCAGCGGCTGCTTCACCCTGGCGTCTGTCCTGCTCACTGGGGCCAAACACAGCTGAGGGCACTTATTCTTCTCTCTAAGTTCGGTCTGTGCAGAGTTCATGGGGTTGGCCATCCACTGTACTCAGCACCCACTGAGCACCTCAAAAGCTGGAGGCTGACAGCTCCTGGGGACACATCACGCACCACGAGTCGGCAGCCTGGATGCACATGGCCGAGGGATGGACGACCGGACTCCTTTGTCATCTCTGTGCATCTCTGTGTCATGGTTCCATGTGTTCCCTGAATGTGGCGGCTTCGGGGTGGTTGGATTTCACTAAAAGCACACGTCCCAAGAGAGTGTTGGGCAGAAGTAAGGGAGGGCACATCAACATCACATCATGAGAACATGTGGCCCAAGTATATGGTGTCGCCTTCCTTGGTAAACACCATCTGCCACAGCATCATACAGGATGCTGTGAGGGACTGGATGCACTTGCATCTATAAAAACCCTAACAATACTCAACATAGAAAGAAAAGAAAACACACTTGCCACTTACTGAGATGACGGTTATCCCAGTTCCTCAGTCAAAAAATTGGTAGATTTAAGTGTTTACTCTTTCTTTACCACATGGAATTCTAATCTCAGAGAAACAGCACCAGCTTTTCCAACGGAAGATTCCAGACCAATGAAGCAAAGGCCTGACAGACTGGAATATGTACATTTGTGACCAGCAGAGAGAAAATGGCTGCTAAGTGCACGAGTGCAAGGTTGGCAAAGATGGGACAATAACTTGATGCCCAGTTATCAACACTGAATATTTATTTGTCTCAAAAGGAGAGACCACAACTTCAAAGGGAGTGAGATGGCCTTTCTACATGACACCGACTCAGGGCTGGAGTTCAGCATCATAAACAATAAAACGACCAGGGAGCGTGCAGCTCCTGACATAAAACAACCAGGCGGTCACCGCAGTGCCCACAGAATACTCCCGCCAAGAATGTTCTACTGACTCTAGTCACAACTTCACAGGAAATACAGTGGAGACTTAACTGAAAGTTAAATGAAGCCAGAAGAAAACAATCACGTATGTGAATCCAGGGGGTAGAATTCTACAGAAAACTGACCCAGTCTCTTCAACATGTACATTTGATGATAAAAGGGCAGGGGGCATCCTGGACTGGCAACCGTACAGGGAGGGTCACTGGCTGGATCTGAGTTTGTGCAAATCAGTGAAAAAAAACAGACACTCTTTAGGGACAGTGAGGAAATCAGAGTGTGTACTAGGTATTGGAAGATATCAGGAAATCACTATTAATTTTTAGAAGTGATGATAACACTGTGCTCAGGAAAAATCCTTATTACATCTTTAAAAATCCTTTTAATAATCCTTATTAAACTGTCCACAATTTACTCCCAAATACTTTAAAAAGAAAGTAAAACAAATATGGTAAAATGTTGACAGTAACCCTGTATAAGGAATACATGAGTCATGCTAGACCCTCTGTTTTCATGTTTTAAATGTTTTATAATAACTCCAGGAGTTTTCTAAATATCCACTATTTTTCTTTTTTTTCTTTTTCTGGCTTGATTTTTTAAAAACCGTTTAACAATTTAAATTGCCTGGAAGTTTTTTTGGAGTATTTTGTCTTTCTCTAGTTAACAAACCAATTGTCCTAGAAAATTTATTGAATAGTCCCTCTAATTCTCATTTGTTATACCTCTGTTCTTAAATCCCCAATATATTGGGGTCTGCTTCTGAGATAATGACCCCATTGACTTCCGTGTGCCAGCACTGTTATAATTTAATCATGTAGCTTTATGTAATAATGACATCATTCTAATTTAATCACATGGCATTACGTAATAATGAAATATCCTTCTCTTGGTTTTCACAGCCATTACAGCCCATTTGTTTTCCAGACATTTTTGAAATTTGCTCCCAACCTCCAAAAAAAAAAAACCCCTTTTTTTCCTATAGAGCTTTGGTTAAAATTGAATTGGGAAGAATTATCATACCTACAACATTTTTCGATGAATATTTAATCTCCCTCAAATTTCGGGAGCTCTGGTTTTTCATCCTTCCTCCTCCGGGGTCAGAACGTGTCATGCGCACACCCGGACCCATTTAGTTCTGCTCTTGGGAGTGACAGAAACTGGCAAAAGCACTTGACCAAAATGAACAGGCTTTCAGGATAAATCTTTCAACCAATGAGGTGCAGAAGGAAGGTCCCTCCCCAAGGTGAAGGCCGCGCATGACAAGCCCACCGTTGACATCAGATTCGACAGTGAAGCCGGACGCTTCTCCCCTAAGAACAGGGCCAGGCGTGCCCTCTCTCATCACTCCTACTCAGTACAGCCCTGGAGGCCCTGGACAGAGCTATCGGGCAAGAGAAATAAATGGGGAGCATCTAACCTCCCTTTCCCCATCGATTTTTAAGGACCCCATGGCGGCACTGAGGACCCACCCAGATCATTTACCCCTTAAGTTACTTTTTGTCCACTCAATTTACTCAAAGTCTTTACTCAATCATTTGATCAATAATTTTAATTATTTCTTCATCAAATAAAGTGCTTGGTGAAAAAAGAAATTCTGGTAATATAAGATTATACATAGTAATAATTTCCCTGTCCTCCAACTAATGGTCAAAGATAAGCACAGACATCAACTCAGAACCATTCATGTGTCCCAGGTCGGAGCCGGAGTCGACTCTCGTGCTGCTGACTCCCAGCCCAGGCTCCGGGGGTCGTTCCGCTTCAGCATCGCTGCGGAGCCCGCGGCCGCCGCCCTGCGCTCCCGCAGTCGGAAGTCGGAGCCCACGGTCTCCCGCGGGCGCGCGCACGCAGCTCCTGACAGCAAGTCCCTCCTCTGAGGCTTCTCAGCTCTGTTCCGGCTGGTGATGAAGGGCGACGGGTTCCCCTAGGCACTCAGCACCTCTCTTGGCACAAAAAGACCAACAGAGCCACCAGCTCATGTTGATGAGAGACATTAAGCCTGTCGCCTGGAAGTTACCAAGTGTAAATTCACGCTTGGATTCTCCACTCACTTGCAGACTTAATTACAGTTCAACTGCGTTTCTAGGAGTATGTGTCATGGGATAGATTTTACTTCATTGGCTAGAAATAGGCAAAGCAGTAAATAACTACATACTCTGCCTTTATTGTTTAATCAATTCAATATCTTCCAACAAGATCTGATCCTTCTTGCAGACAGGAGACTTGTCTATCAAAACATGGTATTAAATGCATCAAATTCTTACAAATGAATTTTTAATACACAGCAGCTGATTTTTCTAAGACATCCAAGGGAGAAATCTGAGCAGATTAACTATTAACTGCATGAAAACTTTCCAGAGGATTTTCATGACCTTCTGTAGCTTGTCCTAAAATGGAACTTTTGCCCCGGAAGCACCGTGGAGTTCTGAGGCTCACAGTCACTCCAGAAACCCCACAGAGGACAGTCATGGGGCGCTGCTAGTTACTCGACAGAGGAAGTTATTTTGTTACTATCTGAACTTTAGTTTTCTCATCTATGAAAGAGAGAATTGAACAAAATCATCTCTAAGCGTTTTTCAGTCTTCGCGTTTCTATAATTTGGCAGTTTAGCAATATGATAGCCCAAAATGTGAAACAGTTGCTATTTAATTTTTAGTAAATGGTAAAATGAGATAAAATTGTTAACAAGGGGTTTTCGGGGGTAAATGATAATGATAAAGACCACTTGTCTTGTAACTTTTTAAAAATTTAAAAAAGTTTTATTTTTCAAAATGTGCAGCTGGTAGGGCCTGTGTGGTTCACACATCTTCCCGGCAGCAGAGGCCACCCCACCCTTGGCTCTTCTGGTAAAAATGACTTTGAAACTAGAGGAGGAAGTTCCTCAGGAGGGAGCTCCACAGGGCTGCCTGGCCAGGGGACTGGGCCCCCAGCCCCTCAGGGATGACAGCTGGGGTCACACACGACAGCTGGGGGCCTCCTCCCAGGGTCCAACCCGCATCGCTTCGTTAAACCAGACTGGTTACTGAGCTCGCCCCAAACTTCGCCTTTGGGTCACTTTGGCCTTGCCCCCAGATTGGTTCCCTGGGTCTTTGTCTTTCTTGGCCGACTTTCTGGCACCTTCTTTTCATTTTCCTTGGCAGCTACCACTCAGCCCGGCTAAGATGCAGGACAAAAAGGAAGCAAGTGATTCTGGAGCCTGAACTACTTTTCTAAGTACTATTTAATAACTACTATGCCTATAGTAAAATTCTCTGACAAAATATACTATTTTTCCAGCCTTTCATAACAATAATTTTGACATGAACCACCTTAATATCTTAACTTTTGGCTCATTTGTGACTTGTTTTGATTCTTTGGGCAAAATAATTTAACAAATTACATCAAAATACAAACATTAATTTTAAATTATCTTACTATTTTTAAAACTTTTAGGTTTTTAACAGTAAAATTGAAGTTCTTCTCAAAGAAAACCATATTCTTGTGGTTTTATTTTAAAATTTAGATTAAAAGGAATCATGAGTTCATGTTATCAAAAAAAAACACCCTAGTTTTGAAGTAACAGATGGTAAGTTTAAAAATAATGCTTTTTTCCAAAGCATTCTATAATAAGCCTGTATCAAATTCATAATAAAAACACACGAAGGAATAGCATACCACTGAAATAAAATTTTCAACCTTCTTTTACATCAGGGCAAAACTTGTCTATTTTTCTCCTTCCCTTTGGCTCTTTATTTCTGCACATTTCTGAAATCAACTAAGCAGGGGAGATAGACATTATATAAAATGTAGCATCTGTTTCCTGCATTTCTTGTAGCAGAGCAAATATTTTATTTTGTTTTTCTGTTTACAATGTTTATTGGTCAATGTTTAGTGTACTTAATTTCTATGAAGTTCCCTATGTGTGCCTATTTTTTAAAATTGGGGTGGTATTTCCTTATTAATTTTCATAAGTTTTTTATATATGTAGTTAGGACTCCTTTGTTGGGAGTGGTTTGAAATGTATTCTTCCAGTGAGGGACTTGTCTTTCACTCTAACAGCACCTTTAGATTTTCAGAAGCTTTTAATTCTAATGAAATGCAACCTCTGTGAATTTGACAGCATAGAGCTACTTGTGCGGCTTAAGGAATGTTTGCTGACCTGTGGTCATATTTTCCGTAGAAGCTTCGTTGTCCCCGTCACACACAGTGTCAAGTAACGAGAGGTCTGTCCCCGCTGAGCTTCCGCACCTGCAGCCAAGAGCACGACGAGAGCTCAGCCCCGCGCCTGACACCGACCGGCAGAGACTGACCACAGGCAGCCCACAGGTGGCAGCGACACCGAAGAACCCAGCCTGAGGGATGCAGCAGCCAGCTGCCATCGAGCCCGTGAGGTAGCGATTAGTGACATCTCAGCCCACGTGACATCACAGCCCACGTTACGTAGTCGTCCCCTGTGTGTGGCCGCGCCCACTGTGACATTACTGGCAGACGAAGCAGTTTCCTGCTGTTTGGCATAAAGTATTCCTCTTCCGGGGGTTCAGGGTGAATATCATGCCAGCTCGGTAGTCGTCAATGTGAAGGATGTGGACTGTCACCCATTTTTAGCGCTAAAAAGATGCAAAGTCCACTGCCACACACTTGTATGCAGAATGTTTCCCAGTCATTCAGTGTTGAATTGTCATGAGGTCCAACTCTGATGGCCTCACTGCCTACAGGGCATGTTGAACAAGAGAAAAGGAGGAGTCTGTCCTCTAAAAGCAGCTATGAGGGTCCATTAGTTACGTGGCACACCAGTAACATTACCTTGAATTTCTCCTTAAAGAAACAGCTACATCGCAAAACGCATGCATTTCCTGTACTTCTACTATTTATAAATCTTAAGGTATTTGGAAGTTCTATCTAGGCAGATTCTAATATTTTCAAATCTCATATCTAACACATTATAGGCAGCTCTAGAGGTAAGAGGTTTTATTTCCACCTTGATTTCCCAATACCTATGATTTTGGTCCCATAAGAAGCTCCCAGAATAAGATACAATCTTTTCTTCCCATGCATACCCCTAGCTGTGACTATCCAACATGTACAGCTACCTGGGCCTGAATGCCAAATATTTTGGTCAACAGTATAAAAATTTTACAGGATATCTCAAAATAAGATTGATTTTTCATGTAATTGGATTTAAATATTAAAGACTCTATGGTTCCAAATGGAAATGTACAACAACTGAGTCTGCTTTATAAGGGTTTTTAGTAAAAGGAGAAAGATTTATGCGATCTGAAGAGAAGCCAGAGTATTATAGGGGTTTTTAAAGCAAAGCATAAGTAGCAATGAAGTTTAAAGGAACAAAATGCTAAAATGTTTTTTCTTGGAACCACGTTATCTGGTTTTTGTACCTGTGCATATGCCCATGGTTCTATTTTTCTTTAAGAAAAATATAAGTGAAATGTAGTCTGTCATGACAGTGAGCCTTCTGCAATTTTTTCAGAGAAGAGCAAATAAAATCTAGCCAAATGTGGTCTAGAAGATAAAGAAGATTCATGTGGCATTTTTATCCACTAATGTTAAAGTTTATATATTAACATTGGTGATAGGAGTCTATCCTACCCTACTTATTCCCATATGTCACACATGAATCAGGACATGAGATGGCTCACCCTGGGCCATCTTTGGAGACATTCTCATCAAATAGTAGCTTTTTTAAAGAAGGAAACCATTGAAAAGTAAAAACAATTCAACATGCAGTCACGAAAGCAGGAAGCACAGAGTGGGCTCGGCACACAGAGCCCCGGGGCCCACACGCAGGGTGCACACGTGCTGCCCACACGCCGGGTTCCTGCTGACACCCAAGTGCACAACCTGCCGGTCTGTGCTGCAGGTGCCGCCGTCGCGGCCTCCACTGCGCAGTCCCTGCCCAGCGCACAGGCTGCCGCCTGGAGGGCGCAGAGCAGCCTGTCCTAGAGAGAGGAGCCCCCGGAGCCCCCACAGGAGCCTGTGGCCCAGGAAACCAGGAAGCCGCTGTTTCATCAACTTTTCATTTTCCTCCATAACCTACTTTCCACTTAGGTGAAGGCAAGAAGGATCATCTGATAAAATAACTGTAAACATGTACAAATGCTTGGGTGAAAGTCACCTGCAGTCTCACCCTCCGCGACTGAGGAAAACACTCAATCTGGTGGGAAAACCTGGAACCACCTCTCAGGCATTTGTATAATCAAGATGATTATGTGAGCAAATGAGAAGAAAATGAGAAACCGTGCACTATCATACTGAGCCTTGCAGAGGGCCACGGCTAACGACCGGGCTGGGGATGACCTGGGCATTTTTAATATTGCAGGCACCTCCCTCCCACTGACGACTGCTGGTCAAGGCTGATGTTGAAATTAGACCAGGGATTTTCAGCCCACGTGCCACAGAATTTTTAAAACACGTGATACCTGACACATGTTCAAGAGTCAGGGGCACTGACCTCCTTTCCCTTAGACTCTCAAATAGAGAAATGACAACAGCCAACACAACAATAGCTGTCCAGTGTGAATGAATCAAAATTAGACCTTTTTTTTTGGTCAGAGAAACAAAAAAAGACAACTTTTTTGGTGTGCCACACAATTTTAATAATTAGTTTATGTGTGCCGTGAGATGAAAAAGGTTGAAAATTGTTGGATTAGGGCAAGGCCTTTCAACGTTTTCAAATGTTTGATTCTGCCTTGAGTTTTCTGAAAGAAACGGGCCCAGTTATCTATACTTTGTCCATCTATAATCTGATTTCTGAGATCACAGAAAATTACACTGCATTTACTTATCTTTTGAATGCAGTGGACGACCCCTTGGGGGCAATACTCCCTAATTATCCAAAATCCACAGATGAGAACAACTCCACTTGGTATGTTCTTGCAGCCCCCTTGACCTCACACACGCAGCTTCCTGGGAAAACTTGCCATGGCATCCAGCGCCAAACCGTGCTCCTTGATACCTTAAAAGCTTTAACCCACTGGTTTTTATGAAATGAATATTCTAGGAGTTATTACTCTATTCTAATCCAAATCAGTACTTCCTTCCCATTCACTGTAATCTGAATTTTCTCCTACAAAACGTTAACTTTGTAGAATTAAGTAAAACAAGGATTGAGCATTTTCAAAGCTTCAGGGGGCTGTCATAGTTCATTCCTGCCACCCGAGGGCGCCATGAGCCCAGTGGCAGAAGCACAGAAAGCATCTGTTTTCAAGTGGCTCCACAAGTCAATTTTGAATTATTGAAAACATAATAGAGTACAGGTTACAGTGTCAAATGAAGGTATAACTCATGGATTAATTGTATTCTTTTCCACTAAATATTTTTAAACTGGCTTTTAAGCAGTGCCATAAAAACAACAAGAGATAACATGAAAGGCTGACTGGGGCTTGGGGACCTGGGAAGGGGTGAAGACCAGTGAGCCCTTTGCTTTGTGACAAAAAGGAACTGGGCCCAGAGGGGCTGTGGCTTCAGGGCATGGACCAGCGTTAAGCAGGGGTGAATCACGGTGCCTGAGGCCCCTCCTCCAGCCTCTCGAGACCTGTGGACACCTGGAACCAGGCCCTGCGGAGACGGGGAGCACTCGGGGAGGTGCAGGAGCCCAGGGCAGCCGGCCTCTGCCAGCCAGTGTTGTCGTGCCCAGCTTGGTTCCCAGCTCTTCGTGCCACACCTGCTGATCCTGGTCCCCCGACCAACCCCACTTGTCCCCCAAGAAATGCAGTAAGATGGCCAGGCACCTGTGCTCGGAAATACAAAGGAAAGCTGCCACCATCGGGATGCCAGGTGCCAACATCAGGCAGCCTGCGGAAGGAGACCATCACCTGCCTGTCGTTTCCCTGGAAGCTGGGCCCCAGCGGGGTGGCCTGACTCAGCCACTCACTCAGTGACAGGCTGAGGGTCCAGGGGACAAGGGACAGGAAGGCAACAGGGGGAGCCACCAGCCTGGGGATTCCAACACTGTGTGTTGCAGCTGAAAAGGGGCCATCGTTGTGAGTGGGAAATGTCAGGGACTTCTGAGTCGGAGCTGAGAGGAGATCAGTCGGGAGGGTTGGAGGGAAGGGGCCGGGCCCAGCGCCCCTGCAGGTCTGTCCCCGCAGGGCCGTCCCCGCAGGGCCAACAGGAAAGGGGGCGGAACCCTGGGCCTCTCTCTCACGGGGTTCAGCTCAGCCAGGACACAAGCCGGAGTCCCTTCTACCCTCAGCACAGACGACAGGGGACAGCAGTTTGGGGTGTGCTCTGGTGGTTTGCTCCCACTCCTAAAATGTATACTGGAGGGTAAATGACCCCTGGGGCTGAGGCTTCTTAGGCACGTGCCCATCCCCACTCCCAGGAACTGTCACCTTTCTAGGTGACCGGAAATGTAAGTGGGAGAAGTCACCCCTCACTCATTCATCAGCCCACTGGGCTCCACACTGGGCCCTGTCCCGTGAGATTACCGGAGCCACCGCACGCTTTCTGGGGACTGTCCTCTCCCAGGGGTGCCTGGCAACACCAGCTAGAGGGACACAGGACTCTGGGCGCGCACACAGCCTCTCTGCTCTCTCTGCAGCGGCCCGGGCCCCACGAGGTCTCTGTCCCACCCCAGCGCCTCCTCAGTGACCTGAATGAGCTGGTCCCTGCCTGCCCTCCCCAATCCTTTGGTCCAGACCGGGCCCTCCTTAGAGCACCCACCTGGCCTGGGCTCACCTGCTGAAGTTTGGAAGTGGTGCGGGCAGGCAGCAAAAAGGACTTTGGAGAAATCTCCAGGACCAAGTCTACATGCAACATCTCTCTCTCTCTCCCTCTCTCTCCCTCTCTCACACACACACACACACACGCACACACGCACGCATGTGCGCGTGGCAGCAAACACCAGACCACACAGGGGCCACATTGTGCTTAGGCAGCTGCTGTCTGAGGGGCGCGACCCCCTCTCTGTCCTCCTGAGGGCATCACACACACAGGGAATGGGGAGCGGGGCCTGGAGGCCCTCTGTGACCACCGACTCCCCTGAGACCCAGCCGTCCTGGAGAGAGGAAACAGCCTCCTCCTGCTGCGCTCTCCTCAGGAAGCACGCAGGTGCTCACTCACTGCTGACCTGCGTGGATTGTTCCCACTCACGATCAACAGGTCTTTAAAAAGTTCAGTTTGGGGCATTTTTTTTTAAATTCTTAAGTCAGAAATTATAGAAAATAAAGTGTTAGAGGGTGCCTACAGTTGCATAATCCTGAAGTGAACCCCTTTCTTGGTCTAGAATAAATCTCAGTATCAAAAACTTGCCTCCTTATTATGCAGCCCCCCAGCCTCCCAGGCACAGCACCGTGCAATCCCAGAAAACACTGCTGTGAGTGTTTCCAACGCAGGGACTGTATTCAGCAACAGACCATCCGGCTCTGCAGGGTAGGACAGCTGACCGGGAAATTTTAGAGTAAACAGCCCATGCTTTGCCCTACATTTTCTGAATGTAGCATTTTCTCCCAAATTTCAAAGTTTATTTGGGTCCATAAACAAGTGCTTGCCATTAATATTTATAGATCTGTTTTCATACCTAAGTCCAAAGCCACCCAAGACAGTGTTTCCCACTAGAAACTGGAAATCTTCACATGCCTGTTACCGATGACACCACAGGAGACTCGACACACGGTGGCACCAGCTGAAATGCACAGGGGTTGTAAGAGAGTGATTGAAGGTCATGCCTTTATCTGTGTATTTTTGGGGTTTTCTTTTTAAAATAATATTTTATTTTTCAATTGCAGTTGACATATTTTATTAGTTTCGGATGTACACCCAGTGATTAGACATTTACATACCTTACGATGTGATCATCCCCCTGCCCCATACACATTTGTTACAACATTACTGACTATATTCCCTGGGCTGGACTTTACACCCCCTGACTGTCCGGTAGCGACCAATCTGGGCCTCTGAACCCCTTCCCTTTTCTCGCCCATCCCCCAGACCCCCTTCCATCAGCAACTGTCAGTCTGTTCTCTGTATCTATGAGTCTGTTTCTTGTTCTGCTTGTTTATTTTGCTTTTAAGAGTCCACATAGGAGTGAAATCATATGGCTGATGCCTTTATTTTAAAGAATATCTCTACTTTGAATTGCTATTTACTAAGTTGATTATCTGCAATACTCGTTCCCAATCGGCCCAAGCCCTTCAGAAGAATGGGCATGTTTCAAACTCCAACCAAGTGGCTTCCAGTTGTTCCGCTTCAGGGGACCCTGCAACACGCACAGGACACACTCATGCTCGGCCTTCGCAGGGGACATTCAGCACGAGCCTGCGAGACAGCCCACCGCCACAGGAGTCGGAGGAGAGGAAACGAGGAACTGCAGCCTGTGCCTGCAGTAAATGGACACTTTCAGGTTGGCCTTAAGACAAAGATCAAGCAACTAGGGAAAAAAAGGAGATTTCAAGAAACAAGAACTGTCATTGTGCACTGGCCCTCTCAGGGATTATGACATCTGGCTACTCTCATTCCCAAGGGACACACAGCACCAGGCTCTGAGGAGGCTGTTTCCACAGCAGCCTCAAGTTTCTCGTGTCTGGCTCAGAGGTCCCTGCAATGGGGACCTCGGATTTTATTTCTGACTTGTACACGTTTGCTCTTGTACACACTGCTCGTATATATTCAGGTTTTATTTCTGACTTGTACACAGTAACCAATCTTGTTTGCTGTCTCACAACTGTTACATGGTAAACATGTTTTTGTACCAGGCAAATTTGGTGGTGTGCAGCTCCCGATTAAAAACCGGTTTTTGGCTTGGGTGCCCCTTATAAATTGGAGTAAGAACTCAGGAACACGTCGGCCTTCCAAAAGGGCTCTTAGCATCCACATCGTACAACATTTATTACTGCCTTTTCCGGATACTGACGATACTGACTCACTTGGAGGATGCCTTACCAAAGAACGGAAGTGTGAAAACAGCTTTTACCCCTCTCAGTAGCTAATGCAGAACTCATTATATTTTAGGACGACAGCCAGATCTTCTCATCAATGAAAACACATGAGTCAGCGTAGGTGTGCCGGCTTCCTGGGCACTCTCTAAAGCAGAGGAGTATCAACCCTTGTGCTGTGATTATCCTGATAACATCAGAGGCTATCAGCGCTTAGAAATCCTTCCATCTTGAAATTAGCGTTTTTCCTTTCCAACACTAGAGTGGGGGTGGGGATAGTCTACCACGTCAAGTCTGCTTTTACTCCTGGTCCCATTGCTCTGCCGGCTTCTATCTTCTTTCATTCTAAATATTACAAGGGCAGCTGGATTCCAACAAAGAAAACCAGAAATTAGAGAACAATCATTAACATAAAACACAGAGCAAAACCAACCTCTGTAACGGTCAGCACTTACTATATAATTTACAGTTTGAAAAATAAACCCACTCTTCAAGTTACTGCGTTCTCAAACACTTTGAGCCTCCACACCTCACCCCCCACCATTCCTAGGAGAGAACAACACCTTCATCTTCCCAACAAAAGGTATTCACTCGCCACTCTGGGCGCACCCCAGCCATTTTCACATGCAAATAGGCCGGTATTTACCACTTCGCACATGTGAACGTGATTTTTACATTTAAAGTCCAGTGGCCAGACCCCAGCCTGGGGTCCATGGATTAAGATTTCGTTTCTAATTATCATTTCCTTTTGGTGCTAATGTGTTTGTTGCTAATTAGTGCCACTCACTAGCCTGGTGTAAGCCGGATTAAAAGAAATTCCTTTGATTTTCCTGGTTTCAAAGACACAAAAGAATTTCTCACTTTGAAACCCTCCCCCCTCCCACAGTTGTAGGTGAGGAATGTGTCACCTCAGGACGTAGATAACCTTCATTGTAACTCACACTCTTAGGGCTGAAAGGTCTGGTTACTGTTGCTGCCTTCTCTTTAGAGAGCATTCACTGTGCTCAAATAATGATACACATATTGAAATTCACTTTAGGGATGATTTTATAAGTATATGAATATAGGAAGGCCTAGTCACTGCCTAAAATGGGATAGCTGCAAATGGAGTGTTTGCAGAAAAGTTAAATACTCTTTTTGTCATCAAATAATAGGAACCCCCAATAAGTCCAGTCAGGCTTTCCCTGCTGTGCATGATTAAAATATAAATTAATACATAATATAAACCTGTTTAAAGTTATACAAATGAATAAATTCCTTTAGATAAATGTCAGGCACTTGTCCTATTTTTAACAAGTCTTCAGATGAAACAGATTTATGTAGCAATGACGCTCATGTGAGGTAAGCAGCGTGTCACAGCATTTTTCCAGCTCAAGAAAATTACATCTCTGTCCAGTAAAGAGCATGTTGGAAAGCTGTTGGGAGCCAAGGGTGCTCTGTCCTCACATTAGCGCTGCGTCCTCCACAACTCAAATTATGTTTCATCTGAATCCTTTTATTTGTATCCCATGTAAGAGCCAAAAAAGCAGTTTTAATAAAGTTAAATACAATAATGTGTTTTAAAAATATATTTAGAAGACTATTCTTAATAGTAATATAATTTCTTAATTTTCTTAATTCTTGTGCATTTTACTGATCAACAAGAGCTGGCTATTCATGCGTCTTCACTCTCATCCCCAGTGTGTGTGTGACCTTGGAACTGCCAATGTCTCAGCCAGTGCGTCACAGAAAATCCAGCGGCTTCCTTTAAAAAGCTGAAGTGAGGTGTTAGGGTGTATACTGTATTGCAGAAAAGAGAACATATTATAGTTTTTACACATAAATTCCCATTTGATGCATGTGTGTTTTGACCCACATGCATCAAATGATATGATAGGTGAATATATGTAATTTTTTTAAGAATTAGAAAAAATAATAATGAAGGAAAAGACCCATAAGTTTGACCACCTATTTACAAATAAACTAAAAAGTATGAAAACTAAATTATGAGGATTCCAATCCAACTAGGTGAAATGATATGATCACATGTGACACACATCTGCCTCCCAAGTCAACTAGAAAGGGACCAAAGCCACAGCAGGACAAAGACCAGGCAGCCCCTCAAATAAGGAGGGAGGAATGCTCATGAACACACACAGATGTCTAACCTGATGACAAATAAAGGAACACACGTTAACCCAGTGAGATGTGTTTTGACCATCAGACTGGCTAAGGAAAAAAGTGAGAGAAAACACTTCACTTTGGCCAAGCAGCATATAAATTTGTGCCTTGACTACAGGAGTCAACTCAGCAATACATACTGAAATTCAAGATGCACAGTCTGACTCGGGAAGTCTAGAGTCTCATCCTGAGGAAATACTATCAATAATGTGAAAAATTGGAGCAATGGAAATGTCCCAAAGGGTAGAATTATCCATTAAATGTAATACACTGGAGCCAAGCGAATAACTCTGTTTGTGCTATTTCATCCAACATGTGAAATGAGAAGTACAAGACACAGGATGTTGCACGGGTGGGTTTGAGTGACAGGCATGCAGAAGATGGAAGTGAGGAAGTTATCCCCATGAGCAGAACGAGCAAAGACATTATTTCCTTCAACATAGTTCAGTGATGAAGCTTTATGAGTATATATTATGCTGTAATCAGAAAATGCATACTTTTAAATAAAATTCAACCTGTGGCCTGACATAAACTGCAGAAATGATAATGTGGTAAATAAATGAAGTGAACCACACGGGCTTCACAGCCCTTTCCCTTCTGTCGCCAAGGTGGGAGGGGCGGGGGGGGGTGGGAACGAGGCCCCGCCTTGCTGACCAGGCCCCGGGAGGACGGGAGTGCCTGCAGCGGCCTCCCCTCACGAGTGCTCCGGAGGTGTGGGGCCAGGACTGAGATTCCTGGATCTGTAATGGATTTGGTTGTAGTGGAGCTTTGGGTCATCTGGCATTTTGTTTTAAGGGGCTTTTATTTAACTTTAGCTTTGGTTTGTTGGAAAAAGAAACAAAGTAAATCTTATCATGTGACTCCTCCTGTGCGCTTTTGTTACAGGTCACCATTGTTTGAAAGATGAAGCCTGAAGTCTTTCTTATCAAGGCAAACAAGGGCCTCAGCCAACCTTAATTTCAATCTCTGCTCACCCTGCGCAC
The DNA here is from genome assembly GCF_021234165.1 of Pteronotus mesoamericanus. Classification (NCBI taxonomy): domain Eukaryota; kingdom Metazoa; phylum Chordata; class Mammalia; order Chiroptera; family Mormoopidae; genus Pteronotus; species Pteronotus mesoamericanus. The sequence goes on from NW_026555064.1 coordinate 21,934,666, forward strand.
CCAGCCACACACACGCTCACTCACGCTCACTCACGCTCACTCAGTGCAAAGCCTGCTGAGTGCACAGGTCCGGCCTACCCTCTTCTCCTGAAGTCCTCCCTGCATACAAGTATGTGTGCGATTTATCACACTTTATTTATTTTTTAATGCTTTTTCTCTGCTCTAAACAGTAACCAATTCAGTAAAGTGGCCAAGTACTTAGCATCTAGTACCTGGAACAACTATTTATATCAATCAGTAATGGCAATGCTTTGAGAACTGTTTTCAATCCAGCTAATTTTAGAGATTTTATAAACAAGCCATTTCACAGGAAGAATAATGAAATCCAAATGAAATGAAAACAAAAAAGTTTAAATTATAAAATTATTTCCAGAACAAGACCTGACTGCAAATCTTATAGACAGTTCCGTGGACTCAGCTCCCAGGGGTCATAGCAGCTGCCTGTCTCCTGGGCCCCAGGGCAGGGTGGCCGGACTTGCTGGAGGGAAAGGGCTGCTGGAAGGGAGAGACCTGTTGGTCAGAGGAAAGCGGATCACCCTCACGCCCTGAGAGGGGCGGAGCTGTCTGGGGCAGACGCACAGAAGGACCCGAGGTGTCCTGAGCTGAGCGACAACAACCAGCCGATGCTAATGTCCATTTGTTTCTGCTTTGCCTGCTTTTTTCCTCCTATTGTCAGAACGAGACAGCAGAGTAAACAGCAAACCCCATTTAAAAGGAGCAGGTTAGAAAATAAAATAGCCAAGCTAGAAAAACTGGCCTGCAACCAAGATTTTAATTTCTTAAAAAAGGTTTTTCCCGAGAAAAACATCTTGTGCATTTTCTGAGCCTTGTGTGGGGCTCGGCCCTAGGAGGGATGAGACAGCCATGCCCTGAGGGTGTCACAGAGGATAAAACAGAGCCATGGTAGCGGTGACAGACTTCGGGTTAGAGGCAGAGACGGAGGCCTGATCCCCTTGACCTAGGACCCTCAGCAAAGGCTTCCCAGGGTGACTTTGGTGACTCTGGGGAGTGGCAAACCCCCTGGCTGGCAAGGACAGGAAGCCTTGGAATCTAAACAAAGGAATTTGGAAGAGAAGCAAAAAGTACGTGACCCATTCATAAGGACAACTGTGTTGGAGCTTAAGGGCCTTGTTAAGAATTTGGACTTTGTCCTAAAGGCCAGAGAGAGTCACAGAAGAGTTTCAGACCAGGAAGTAACAGGATCCAATCTGAGTTTCACAAAGATCCCTCCAGCAGCAGAGGGAAGGAGACACGGAAGGGGTGACTCTGGAGGCAGTCTAGTCAGAGCCGAGTGCATGCTAAGAGCAGGGCGCATTCTAAGAGCAGGGCGCATGCTAAGACCAGGGCGCATGCTAAGAGCAGAGCACATGCTAAGAGCTGTCCCCTGGTCATCGCAGCCAGGGAAGAAAACACTGACAATGACTGAACTTCCAAGTAATATTTTAATGTAAGAATGTCCCCACCCTGACTCTGACCACTCTCCTTACCAACCCAGGAGACAGTCCCTGGGACCTTCTAGCTCCGCATGAGCATCAAATTCATTATGCACGTGCTTCTGACTCGGGCCACTGGGGGCATCCTGGGAAGACGTGAACACAGAGACCACTGATTACAAAAATCGACCTGACCCTCACCTGGGCTCTGCATCGGTTGGAAAGGCTCCTGGAAGACTAGCAGTGACCCAGGCAGTTTGGTGGCCATTGAACTACCCACCCACTTTAGCAGAAAACATAACAGGAGCTCACACTAGGGGTGGGGGAGTGAAGACTGTCCTCCTAAAGCGTCTATCATTCAATAATCTGCAAAAATTATTTACTGTAAACAAAATAGTTTAGATATAAAGTTAAAAGGTGTATGTGTGAATACACGAATATTCACATGTATCAGTCTGTCCGGAAAATGTCCAGCCACTGTTAACAGAACAAAAACGGTTTGCGCGACATTGACGTAACCTGGCAGCCAAGAAACACAGACTTGAATGTGCATGTGGGAACGATGACGGCTTCCCTGTACTGGGCCGTGGCGGGGTAGGCACTGTTGAGTGAGCATGTGCACTGTGTGGCCTTCGCATTCAAAATGACTGAACGAGCAGAGCAATGAATCTGTGTCAAAGTTTGCATTACGCTTGAACTTTCCTCTGCAGAAACCATTCGGATGATTCAGAAGGCCGCAGCTATGGGCAAGTGGTTATTGGCAGCTTCATCACAACAATGTACCTGCTAGTGCATCTTGTCTCATGCAGAGGTTTTTGGCGAAACACCAAAACACCCAGGTGACTCAGCTCCCCTACAGACCAAACTTCTTCCGTGCCTTGCAAAGTCTGGCTTTTCCTAAAACTAAAATCACCTTTGAAATGGAAGAGAATTCAGACCATTGATGAGATTCAGGAAAATATGATGGGGCAACTGATGGCCATTGGGAGAACTGTATAAGGTCCCAAGGTGCCTACTTTGAAGGGGACGGAGGCGTCATTGTCCTATGTACAATGTTTCTTGTATCTTCTTCAATAAATGTCTCTATTTTTCATAGTACATGGCTGTATACCTTCTGGACAGACCTCGTGTATTTGCAAATACGTATGGTACGCACACAAGTCACATCATGTCAGGTGCCTGATCTGTCTTCAATTTTCCAATTTCCTTCTACCTCCAGTATATTCAACCTATACCCATAGTATTAATCCTTGTTGATTTTTTAAAATCCTTGCCTGAGGATATATTTATTGGTTTTAGAGAAAGAGGAAGGGGGGGAGAGAGAGAGAGAGAGAGAGAAGTGAGAAACATCAATTAGTTGCTTCCCACATATACCTGACCAGGAATTGAACCTGCAACGTTTTGATGTACAGGATGATGCTCCAACCAACTGAGACACCTGGCCAGGGCCATCCTCGTTGCTCTAAATGGCACTGCTGAATAGATTTGAAGAAAATTTTATGTATTCATTCAACAAATGCCTAATTTGAGAGGGATGCTGGTGTACACCGGTGAACAGAACAGCCCAGTTTCAGCCTTCATAAAGTGTGATTCACAAAATCCTGAGGAGGTGTTAGTCTAACAGCCGCCTGCTTTCTGCTGGGAACATCCTGTGTGTGGAACACCTGGGGAAACTGCCAGGGGAGCCAGGTGCCTTGTTGCTGGTGGAGAGGATACTAGGCTTCCAGACTCTAGCTAAGAGAGAACATACCTGGAAGAAGTCTTAGATAAATTCAAATCAAAATCTTTCCTTCCTGGTGAAGAATCTGGTTTCAGAAATGGAGGGAGGCCCAGGTTCTTTCAAGCCCAAAGTAGACCCCCACCATCTGCTGTGGGTGAAGATAGTGGGGTGAGCTCAACTGCCAGGCCGCCCCAGATGAGGAGAGCAGGGCTACTTGGGAGCAATCAAGTGGGGCGAGGTAAGAGTTAAGACCTCAAACTGCAGAGCCCAACTGTGGCCATTAAAACCCCTGCTCTGCCACCTATTAACTGTGACCTAATTTCCTGGCCTTGGTTCCTCCATCTGTAAAACGGGAATATGCCACATTACGGAGTCACTGTGAGGGTGAAGGGGAGTGTTTGGCAGGGGCTCAGGCTGCATAGTAGCTTGTGCCCACCTCCTGCCATGATGATTTCAAGCTACCAGTGTGAGGCCAATCAGCTCACAGGTGTCCTTAGACGGTGATACTGGGCTCTGGCAGGTGTGGCACAGCCTTGCACAGAAAACATTTATGGAAGTGCTGGCACATGGTCAGCACGAGATCATATGAAATATGTAGATATTAGCTGCTATTGAAGAGATCAAACAGAAGAGATGTCTTCCATTTTGGGATTGATTTTAAGCTGTTTATTAACAAACAAAGGACTCAGAAAGAACCTTTGACCCTTGCCCCTTTCCTGCCAAAGAGATTCTGACAGAGACACCGGCTTCAGGAAGGAGACCTCAGGATGCAGCCTGAGCCTGCTTTGAATTAAGTGTGGTCGACAGGAGGGCACAGGTTGGGGCCTGCTGGTGGGCTATGCCCCATGTCCCAGAGCTTCTGAGCCACCTGGGGGCTTTTCCTGCCACATGTGTTCCTACTTACCCTTCCTCTCTCACTCCTGAAATCCAATATAATTTTCCTGCCCTCCAAACTGTCTCATACTGTACCCACTGTTCTCTCTCTGCCTATGGGAAATTTTTGTGGATTTATCATGCCTGTGTGAATGCCCCATGTGCATATATTAAATTTTAATTTTCTCCTAATAATCTGTCACTGCTAATTTGGTTATTAGCTCAGCCAGAAGAACTTAGAAGGTAGGAAGAAAAGTATTTTTTAGCCCCCACACTGTACATACTAATACAATATATACAACAGCATTTTCTCACACTTTGGAATGTTCTACCCTATAATTTCAGAATAACTAAGTTCATAGTGGTGCCCACAGGTGCCCCTCTCCCCAAATGAACACAGAACCTGTCTGCTCTGCAAATGCAGCTTCAAGACAGATACCCCCACATCTCTGCCCCTTCTAGTTGGTCTTCTCTCATACCCTCCCAGAGAGAGCTGGAGCACTACGAATACATGAATGTTCCAGCATGTGCATTATTCACAATACATAGTGAGCGATTTTGTAAGCTAGCTGAGCGTATCCATCTGCTTTGCTTAGATCAGCCCAATCCCCACAGCAGCCTGGGTGGGTAGATGTTATTTTCAAATGAAGAAACTGAGGCTGAGAGGATTTAAACTTTCCAAAGGGTCTAGTTCTAGTGAAGAATATATCATGTACTTGAACGTGGACTTTTGAGGCTAAATTTTATGCCCTCTCCACTACCACACATTACTCCATAATTAGAAGAGGATGTTTGTCTTCAGTTCTGTGAAAAAGTTTGGGTTAGACAGCTCATATATTACGACTCTCTGTACTGCATGCTACAGTTACTGTATACTGGCCCATGTGTGTATCACTGAATTTTATACATTAAGTCCATAGTAAACTGCAGCTGAATATTTATAAACACAGAGAAAACTCATCTTAGTGTATATTTTCCAGTAAATTATCGAAGATTCTGAAATCAAGACAGCCTATATTTTGATTTCTGTGCCTTTTAATTTACTTCCACAAAGTGGAGGTTTTAAGATAGGCTTAATTTCTGACTCTGAGGATATAAACATACTATTAATTCTGTGACTTGAAATTTGGGGGGAAACACCCCCTTAGGAGAATGACGAAACAGCGTCGGGTGGGGAATACTGTTCCGGGACCACTGACACACATGCCCATCTCCAAACTGGAGCAGGTTAGAGAGTTAACACATGTAGGATTAGGTCACTGTAATCACCTGCTTTCCAACAACTGACACCGCGCCTGCCATCTCAGAGAAATACAAGCCCACATCTATTCACAGCAGGATACATTTCTATACACCCAGCGCCATTACCAGAAACATGATCTGCCCACTCCACTCCCCTGAGCTCCACAGGCCACCTTCCTGCCCCTGGAATCACCACATGGCCCATTATAGACTGTTCTCCTGTTTTCACGTTTGCCAACAAAGCTCTTCCCCAAACCAGCTCCCTGCTTCCCAGGCACCAGGCCTCTGCCTGCCTGCTCCTCAGCAGGGAGTCTCTGAATCAGCAATCCACATGCACCTGTGCTCCCCACACCTGCCTTGGCTCATTCTTTTCATAGTCCTTAGCACTCATTTATATTTCCAAATTCTGGTAAAGCACAGATAACATAAAATGTGCCATCTTACCCATTTTAAGTGTGCAGTTCAGTAGCTTAGTACATTCACATGGCTGTGAAACCATCTCCCAAACTAAAGCTCTACACACACCGCCACTCACTCACCACCCCTCCCCTTCCACTCAGTACAACGTCTTCCAGGTTCATCCATGTTGGAGTGGGGTCAGGATGTCCTTCCATGTTAAGGCTGAACAACATTCCACTGTGTGGATGGACCGACCACATCATTTGTCCATCGTCTTTGGATGGACAATGGGGCTACTCACACCCTTTGGCTATAATGTGTCTGTGAACGTGGGTATGCAGACATCTGTTCAAGTTCCTGCTGTCAATTCTTGTGTGTGTGTCCACCCATAGGTAGAATTAATTGCTGGATCACGTGGTAATTCTAATATTTTTGATTTGTGGAGATACAACCAGACTGTCTTCCACAGCAGCTGCCCCATTAGCTCTTCCCATCAGCCATGAACAACTTTCCAATTTGTCCACATCCTCGCCACACTCACTGTTTTTTCCTTTTTAATAATAGACTTCCCAATGGGCATCAGGTGGTGTATATATTTATCTTTATGGCCTCATTTTCTATTTCCCCTACCTACTAGAATAGAAGCTCCATGACAGAAGGACTTCAATTTGGCCACTGCTGTGTTCCCAAATCTGTCACATTGCCTGGCACATATAAGGGTCCAATAAATACTGCTGGACACACTAATGATACTACACCTTAAAGGTTTCTTTGATCCTAGCATACTTATTTATTCAAATTGCAAAAATAAGAGAATAGTGATTGTAGGAATTATTATATAGACAATCTATAACAAATCCCCTTAGAAATGTCAGTGTAAATTCAGACCCTTGTCTCCACTGATATTTTAACATTTAAACACAGATGTAATTTCATTAATGTAATGTATACATTGTATGAACTGAAGAGTAAATTCTTTCAAAACACAATCTCAGCAACTGTCAACGACACATACGTGTTTCTTCCTGCGATCACCAACTAAATCGTGTCCTTCATTGTTAGGCCCTAAAAGAATGCTCTTAGACAATAATGCATTTGATCACCATGGAAACACGAACCTGAAATTTGTATCAAGCCTTCACAGAGACACCTAAACACAAAAAAACACTTTTCATTCCATTGACATGGGCAAATGGAGTGGAAGATTCAGTCTCTAAGCCCAGCAGTGGTAAATATCCAGGCTTTTGCAAGGCAGCTTCAAGGAGAGTCTCCTCCCGGGTGAAGAGGTGTGACCAGAGGAGGACCTGGCCGCCTGCTGCCATTCCCCGAGCCCTGCTTTCTGTGCTGGACAACATTCCCGGAAGATGTGATGCTTGGGACCATGGCAGCCACCTGCGGCCCCGAGGGTTGACACAGCTAACACCCGAGGACAGCAAAGCAGGATGATCACAGAAGCTTCGATCACTGAACCACTGAACCACTGAACCACTGAACCAGCAACCCTGGGACTCATTGCTGCCAAGCGGACAGATGTCGTTCAGGCTCAAGTCCTTGAGATAGAGTTCCATGGAAGACTGTGATGCGGGGCCACAACTCCATCATTTGCAGGGCGAGAGAGAGAAAAAATACGACGGAGAAGAGGCTGTGGGGTGGTGCAAACATCGGCTCCGAGGGCCAGGACTCGGGCTGAGCCAGACGCAGACAGAGGCTCTGCGCGGCCGGGCGCGGGGGCGGCCTGGCCTCCGGCCCCCGCGGTCGGAGCCGGTGAGCACGCGCTCAGGTAACACGTGCACGAGCAAGTTACCGAGACAAAGTCTTTACCGAAACGAACTATTGTGCGAGAGTGATTTTTCCGTATTAAATTTTGGGATAACAAGTGCAGCCCAGGAATAATGCATGAAAACGCTCTCACGCCCTGTCCGATGCTTTCCCTCGCCCCGCGGAGGCCGAGCTCCCGGGCCCGGCGCCCCCACTCCCGGAGGGACTTGCCTTCGACACCTGCTGTCCGCCCCGCCGTCGCCCCTGCATGTGAGCGGCCTCGGGGCGCAGGAGTCCGACACTTTCATTTCAGGATTCACATCCTCACCCTGACTTTCCGCGCTGAAAAGGCAGTCGAGCCTCGTCCCCTGCCTTCCCCGGGCCCCGCAGCCCCACCTGGGGAAGGGGCGGAGCGTTACCGCGGCCGCAGGGCGACCCCGGTCTCGGTCTCGGAAGGCGGCGGGTCCCCGCGCCCCCGGGACCCTCCGTTCCCTGCGGAAACGGCGGAAGGGCCCGTGGGCGCCGGAGGGGCGGGGTGGCGCCCGAGGCCGAGGCCCGCAGCGCCTCTCAGAAGGCGGCCAGGCCGGCACACTTGGCCTCCGGGACCTGGTGGCCCCCCTTCCCTCACAGTGGCCGCCGAGGGTACGTGTCCCCTGTGCTCCGCGGCCTTCCCGTTTGCCAACACGGTCCCGAGGCGACAAACCTCTGACGGTCCGTGACACGTCACAGAAAGGGCTTTGGAAAACCTTCATTATTAAAAGCACATCACAAAACCGGAGTCCAGTTTCCCCTCTGTCCGTCTGTGGGGTGCGGCGAAGCCCAGGCCTCACAGGGCCGGGGGCGTCGGTCGGGACCGCGGAGCAGGGAGCCCGCCCGGGCGCCGCGGGGAGCGAGAAGGCGCGGCGGGGACGCAGGCGGCCGGGACCCGGCAGGACACGTGAGTTGAGATCAGAAACGAGGCTCTTCACGACCAGGCTCCGGGCCGACCCACCGGCCGCGCGGGGCGGGCGGCGGGGGGGGAGCCCTCAGCGCGCCCGCGCTCTGCCGCCGGCTGCCACCTGCCTCCCACCGGGGCTTCCTTTGTCTCCGGCGGGCGCCAGCCTCCTGCGAGGCTCCCAGGCACCGGCTTCCCTGAGGCCTCTGCTGAACCCCGAGCTCCGGCTCAGAGCGCCCCCACCCCCGCCCGCTCGTCAGAGCCGCCCCCCTCACAGGGCCGCCGCCCCCCTCACGGCCGCCGCCCCTCACACACCGCTGCCCCTCACAGGCCGCTGCCCCTCACACACCGCTGCCCCTCACAGGCCGCCGCCCCTCACACACCGCTGCCCCTCACAGGCCGCCGCCCCTCACACACCGCTGCCCCTCACAAGCCGCACCCCCTACAGCGTCGCCCCCCACGCGGCCGCCACCCCTTCTTCCCTCCCTCCCTCCCCAGGCTGCTCTCCCACGTGCCGCGCCCGCGTTTGCACCTGCTCTCCAGGGGCCCCTGGGCGCAGGGTGGCGGTCCCGTGCTCCGTGGGAGGCCACGCTCCCCGCTAACGTGCGCTCCCCGCTCCGCTGTTCGCTGGTGCGGGACCGCGAGCCGGGGCCGCGCCTCAGCCCGCGGCCTCTGCAATGGGGACGGGCCTCGACTTACCGCACGCGACGGAGGGAAAGGACACGAGGTCGCTGAGGAGAAGGTCCCGTCACAGAGCCTGGCTCTGGGGAGCGGGGCTCCACGGCCACTGCTGACGGGGCTCCCAGTCCGGGAGGAAGGGCTCCAGGGAGGGAGAGGCGCGCAGGTCTCGCGGGCGCGGGCCCTGTCTGCGCGCTGCCCTCCCGCCGCAGGGGTCGCCCTGCCCCCACCTCCGCCGGCGAAGGCCGAGAAAGGAGGGACACGGTGAGCGGCCGCCGCCGGACAAGGGAAGGCCTACGGTAGCCGAAGCGCCACGCGGTCGCGTCAGAACAGTTCCTCCTCTGAAACGGGAAGGAAAGGGCGAGCATGTGTGGAAATGTCCCGCGTGGGCGGCGGTGTGCCAGGTGTGCTTTCCGGACGCGCGCAGGGGCTGTGCCCAAGGTCTGACTTAATCGCCGCGCCGGCACAGGTTGCCTTCTCGTATTTATCAACGCGTGTTTCCTAAAGCAAACATTTACTCATCGGTGTCTCGATATACTGTGCGGCCACCTCCAGCAATGCTGTTCACGTACTTGGCAACTATCTTGGGTAGATTATTGTATTGTTAGCGCTAAATGTATTGGTTTGTCGGGTATTGGGGCTCAGTTGTGCAAATGCACAAGTACTTTTCTTTCTAAACTAGCGCGGCGAAGAGGCCAGACCATTTACGGTAAGCGTGTCAGTCACTCTGGCGCTTGCGGCGGACACGACGTCCGCACCAGCGTCCCCCACGGCTGCCATCGCCGCCACGTGGGCGGGGCGCCGCGAAGCCCGCGGATCCCAGGCCCAGGCGCGGTGACCCCCGCGCGCCCGGCCCGCGAGGAGCTGGAGTAACGCGGCCGCATGATATTAAAGCAAGACGGACACCGAAGGAGGAGCTCAGTATTCATCCCACCCGCGGGCCGGATCTTCCAGGTTCCTAAGCCTAATCTGTAGGACAGACGGTCAGAAAAGCAGGTCAGACAAACCCAGTTTATACGAGATCGCACGCTGCAGGAAAATGACGTGATCCTTCCACATTGATTACCATAGAGTTGAATAAAGGTTAATGGACTTGAAAAATTGCATTTCCAGGAGCCTGGCTTTTAATGCCAGAGGCTGGCAAGCTATCATCCATTACAAGAGAGACGCATTGAGACAAATAGCTTATGCAGAGAGATGGTGGAAGACCCGTTACCACTTTAGTCTATGTGAAATAGAGCATTGAGAAGAACAGAACTGTTTTCAGAGCTGCTCGGGTAAAACAAAGAATATTTTATTTCATTAAAAGGGGAAGCATCCCACATGTAGTCTTCATAATGTTCTACATCAGTCTCGGGTTTTGCTGAGCACGTCCGGCTGCCCGACACCAGCCTCAGCCCAGCAGGACAGCTTCTCTGGCTTCCTCCTGGGCTCCCAACCCCTGACCTGGGCATCCCCAGGGGTTGCTTCCCATCCTGGTGACACAGGATGCACTGGCAGTCCGTATGCTGCTCAGCAGGTCTGTTCCCAGCCTGAATCTTATCAAGAATGACTCAGGAAACTGAACCCTAAACATCCCTCCCATCCCTACAGCTCAGCAAGGGGAAGCATGGCTGAATGCACACGTTCAAGACAGAGACCACAGAGGTATGATCAGGTCAATGGGAATATAAGAGAAACCCCAGAAATCAGTAAATAACATTTAAATTGATTTTTAAAATTAGATTAATTATAATTAATACTTTTAAATTAAACCACATTAGCATGAAATAATATTAACATGGAAATAATGACGTTCCAGAACAAGCAAGTCATCAGAACAAGGAAGAAAGACATCACGGGAAAGACTGGGATACAGAATGTGATTGGGCTGTGTCTGGAAGACAGGAAACACACAGAATTTCACACCAAAACCCCATTACTAATGCAGAGATATGTTTAAGTTACTGTACTTTTAAATGTCATTCTATATGGAGTTCCATATTCCTTATGAATGCTTTCATTGCTTCCAAAAAGTCCTGAATTAAAAACTGTCTTCCAAACATTGTTATAAAAAGATAGCTGGTATAAAACCTGAATATTAGTCACGATTTTGGTGCTCACAAGAGCCAAGCCAGATAAGCAATGTCTATCCCCGTGTTCTATGTTGCATTTGCAGAAAAGGATCTTAGCGAGAGCTATGGTCTTAAATCTTTTATTGCTCAGCCTTTGTAATACATTATTCCTTCAACTGAAATTCCTGCCTGCAGCCACAGCCCCAGGATTTTTATGTGGAGGGGACTTGCAGGCAGCAATCTGATGGGAAGATGTGGAGACCCTAAGGCAGCAGGGAACCAAGTTATCTGTGCAGAGTAAACACACTGTTTTTCTTAGACTTTATGTTACAAAATTGATGAACATAGCAGTGTTTCCTAACTTTGCTTTTATTCAGATTTCAGTTAAGATTGTGAAAATATGGCTCATCCATGATCAGGTGATGATGACCATTTTATGTGAAGGCAGGTTTCACCGGAGAGGGGAAGGAGGTGGCCCAGCAGGGAAATTCACTGGTACAGAACGAAGGCCAAGCTCAGGAATCCGGATGATTCTCCCTGATAGTTGCACCAATCATCTTCCACTGATTACTCCTGGCTACTTAGGATTGATCATTAACCTTCCTGCCTCCTGACCAGAATTTTCCCACCTCTGGGTCTCTTCATGCTGTGCACTCTAGACCTGAAGACTTTTTATCCAGTCTCTGGCTGTCAGAATTAAATCCATTCTGCCATGTATGCCTCAAATTTCAACCACTTCACTAAACCTAATATGATTTCCTCCAACCACAGTGCTGTTCTTTTCCTGGGCTTACCCTGCTCTGTCTGACCGCAGTGGGCTGTGTGCCCCGCCTGATTAGCATGTGTAGGGCTGGATCTAATGCCTTCTCTGTGCACCTACTTAACTAATCTCAACACTAAAATGTGGGTGGTCTACGTTACAAGTTGTTACAGAAATAAAATGGAGGGAAGCTGAAAAGTGGGCAGAAATGGTGCTTATTCATAACACTCTGGAGCTGAGTAATCTATAGTTTTCAGCTAGAGCGCCTGAGACAAAACTGATATAATTCAGTTACTCAGGGTTTTCTACATTGCTGAATCTAGTGCTCAGAGGCAAAAAGTAGCCTTTGATCCCACAATTGTACTTCTGGGATGTTATCTACCAATATATGTGTTCAAAGATCCCTATAACCACACGTCTTTTTAAATACCAATGTGAAAGAATGCACTATAGCAAAATGCTGAAACACCTGAAATCCATACATAGTGAAATGAGTTATGATGCATTTACTACATAAAATAATACGTAGCTGAACAAAATATGAAATGTACGAATCAAAATGAAATGATGCGGAGAGAAAATTTTTATGAAAGAAGCAGAATATAAAGCAGTATGTGTAGCAGACTCCCACTTACGTAACAAAAGGCGGAGGGATGTGTGTGTAGACAAATTTTTCTATAAACAGAATATTTCTGTTTCTAGAGGGAATACATGAGAAGTTGCTGCTTCTGGGAGAGGGACTGAGGAGTTGGAGTTTCGAGTGAGGTTTACTTTGCACATATATCCATCTATAAATATAAGAAGGTATTTCCACATCCTCAAATGACTTCTTCAATTTTAAAAAGTACAGTAAAATTACATTTATAAACTGTTGGAATAATGTTCCTTTAGTTAACCAAGATACTTAGGATACAAATAATTCAAATCAAAATTACATAGTTTTTCATAATAAAGTATACATCTATAATATCTTATTGTTTAGTAAGTACTTGCACAAGAATTGTCATTAGAATTTAATAACTGGCCTATGAGATAGAATAATTACGAAAGTAAGGTTTAGCAAAATCAAATAATTTATTTACTCAGAATCACTCAAATATACCCATGGCAGCCTGCGGGGAAAGGAGAAGCTGGTGCTCATTAACACACATCCTATAACAAGAGCCAAAGTTACTTAGCATTTACAAAGTGCCAGGCATGAGCCAAATGCCTTGTGTACATGACACAGCCAACCTTTGAACAACATGGGTCTAAACTGCATGGGTCTGCTTGTTTATATGTGGTGTTTTCCAGTAAATACCTGTACTGTTCTCAATCTGTATTTGGGAGTCTGTGGATGTGGGGGCTGACCATATGCATTGTCCTGGACCATTTTATACAGGGAACTTGAGCATCTTTGGTCTCTGGTTCCATGGGGGAACAGAAAGAGGGGTCCTGGAACTGATCCCCCAGGATACTGAGGGATGATTGTTGTTAAGTTTTGGGAAGTCAAATGTTATACATGGATTTTCAACTGAGTGGAGGTCAGCACCCCTAACCCCCCTGTTGCATTACTTAGTCCTTAAACTAACTCATTGCAATGGCTACTGCCACGGTCCTCATATCATAAGTGAAGCAATGAGGCACAAACGTAAGTAGCTTGCCTAAGGTCACACAGCTGGCAAAATGATTAATGCAGACTTTGTATAAGACATGAAGACATGCAGCCTTCACTGTCAAGATCTGTCCACACCCTCCACAAGCCTGCATCCACCGCAGGACCACACTGGCCCCACTCTTGCCCCTGGAGAAAAGCCAGGCAGGAAAGGCCTGTCCCAGCCCATGGAGTGGACCACAGGCCACCAGGGCAGGAAACTCTGAGTACTGACTGCTCAGGGCATAGTTTCAAGGACAATACACTGGACCCACATGCCCTCACTTGCTGAGACAGGTGTGGACAATGAGGCTCTACAGTGGGTGGTCTTCGAAGCTCTGAAACAGCCTCCAAACTCCAAGGGCAGAACCAAGTCCAAAACTACTGAGCATTTGAAAGATAAAGAAAAATCACAATGTTTGCCTATAGTGATTTACAAAGATTTAAGTGGGAAAATATTTCCCATGAAGTGCTTATTTAACTAGTCCTGTCACATCTGTGTTCTCTCCTGAGCCAGTGACAAAATAATATGCTCTGTATACCAATGCATTCCAATAAATTTAATTAAAAATCTTTTTAATATTTATTAAAAAAAGAAAATGGAATTGAAATTATTCTCATGTGATGAATTAAAGTAATGCAAATTACTTCAATCTGCTGTAAATCCTATAGTTAACTTCAAGGTAACCCAAAGGAGAATCCCACAAGCATGGCTGGAAAGTTGCAAGCAGCAACAGTGCTGGGAGGGGCTCCCTCCACAGTCACAATGTCTCAAATCAGAAGAGGAAGACAATCAATGGTCCTGACTATCAAATAAGCCATCATTAAGACCACGTTCTACACCCAAGCTGTAACTGATTGGTGATTGGTTATGACCTTGAGTATGTAAGTTAGTTTCTCATCTGGAAAATGGGAACAGCAGTATCCCCTTCCTAGGACTGCTGTGGAAATGGTGTCTAGAGCAGAGCAGGCCTGGCTCATTGTGAATATGTCATTATCACCACATGGGAGGTCTCTAAGCATCTACAGCAAACACAGAAGGAACACTGGTTTCTACCAGAAATGAAATGACACCAATGCCCACAAATCTTGAGGAAGGGTTGATCATGAAACAAGAAAAAGACACTAAATTTTCCTGGCACCAATTATAAAGGATGTCTTATAGCTTTCCAATTCTCAAAACAACTGATGCCCTCCCTGGACGCTCCCATCAGAGCTCACCAGAAAGACAGCAAGTAAGGCTTGGAGAGATGTAAGCAAAGTGTCTTAGCTTCAAGATCTCAATAAGTATTCAGTCAATTAATTGATTTAAATTTTCTGGCAATGGCCATAGGAATCATAAGGGTCTCTTAATATACATAATATATGTAGACAATGTATTAAGTAATTAGTTGCAAAACTACCATTTCTTAATTTTTTCTTTTACAAAGTCAGCAAATGAATAAACATAGGCTGGAACCCTGTAAATTTGTCTTTCTAGTTTGGCAACTAGTTTGACTTAGATATTTAAAAATGTAGACGAAACTTCTGTACATTAGTCATCTTTTTTATAAGACAAAGAAATAACCCTCTTCTTAAGAAGAGGGGAAAAAATTAAATATCTAATATATTAGGAACTTGAGAAGACAGATTATACTGATATATTTTTTGCTCCCTTAACATGACAGAATGAAGTTGAAGTTCGTTTTTCCTTGACCTGCTCACTTTTGGAAGCCTAGATATTAACCACCTTGTGTAAAGGCCCTGGACTACTTTAGTTATTTTAAGCTATATCATATCAGCATTTTCCAAAAGCTTTAAAAAAAATCTTTGTCCAAAAGATCTAGTCATAAAAATAATATATATGATTTGTGATATGTATTCCTTTTTTAAAAAGATTTTATTTATTTTTATTGATTCTAGAAGGAGGGGAAGGGAGGAAGAGAGAGAGGAAGAGAAACATCAGTTGGTTTCCTCTTGTACATGCCTCGACCAGGGACGAACCCGCAACCCAGGCACGTGCCCTGACAAGGAAATATGAACCAGCGACCTTTAGCTTTGCAGGACGCTGTCCAACGCACTGAGCCATACCTGTTAGGACTGTGGTATATATTCTAATGATATATTAGGTATAATATATCATTAAAATATATATTTCAGAAATAGATGCAAACATAAATTCAGTCATACAGTGACTTGACTTTTTAAGTCTATGCAAACTTAGGTATTATTTTTAGGCTTATAGGAATAATCAAAACAAAAAGCTGAGAAATAAATATTTGAAAAAATAATGTGGAAAGAACTTTATGAGCAATTCAAACTTCTGATACTTTAATCCTTGTCTTCATTAATACTACCTATACCTGCCCTGACTGATGTGCCACAGTGGATTGGGAGCTGGCCAAAGGTTGCCAGTTCTAATCCCAGTCAGGGCACTTGCCTGCGTTGCAGGCCCCAATTGAGGGGTATGCAAAAGGCAACCGATCACCGTGTCTCTTACACATTGACGTTTCTCTCCCTCCTTTTCCCTCCCTTCCTCTCTCTAAAAATAAATAAGATCTTTAAAAAACAAAAACAAAAAACCAATACCTACACCTGCTAATGGGTAAGATTTTTGTCCTCTTCGTCCCTTTATGGCATGAAACATTACTTTATGCTGAATAAATGTCTGTTGAATAAATACATCTTCATATAGCATATTTTCATGGAAATCAGCAAATACACTAATTTACCAATTAATTAGATTTATAGTCACCCAAAGCCTTTCTTAATATTTTTAATTCTAAATTTCCATATATAATTAAAATCTTGACCAATAAATGTATCTCTTATTAAAATCCATGTAATGACTTTGATTAAAATCTTTCACTCCTGCCCTGACCATTGTGATTCAGTGGGTTGGTCATCTTCCCCCAAAGCAAAAGGTCACCAGTTAGGTTCCCGGTCAGGGCACATGCCCGGACGCCCCCCACCACCGGTCACTGATGTTTCTCTCCCTCTCCTTCTCCCTCACCCATCTCTAAAATAAATAAATAAAATCTTTAAAAAAAATCTTTCACTCCTTTGGACTCCTGTGCTTTTTCAATTATACTTTTTCTCTTAACCATGGTTTACAAAGAGGAAAACAATTCAGATTTTAATTCATTCTGATTCAATTCAGAATTGATTTGAAAACATATTATTAAAGAACAAGGAGAAACATGTCGGGGAAACAGTAACACATTTAAAACACATACTGTGACTGGGGCCTAAATAGAGGGTCTGGCAGAAGTAACACCTGCTTGAGTGTGGTTGGCAGGGTAGTAATATGGGTGTAATAATTTATAGTTTTAATTTGAACGTTTCACTTAAAATGTCATATGGGGTGCTTGAGTATGATATTGTTATATTACAGAATTACATGTTTTGGACTTGTAATAATATATTTTGTAATAAAAAAGGGGCGTTATTTGTGCTGGACCCTCTATTTCACCACTTCACAGGAAAACACTCTTCTCTCTTCTTCTCCTTTTTTTTTACTTCTACTTTGGTCAGAATCACTCGCAGGCAAGTGTGACTCTGCCCAGAGGTTGTCAGTGGTTCTGGGCCACCTGCTTGGACTCCTCAGGCAGCCTGGAGCGACCGGTGACTCCCCGGCACCCTCTCTCTAGGCCCCATGCTAAGCGCACCGTCACTAACAGCACCTCCAGAAGGTTCTGTGAATGAAGTCTGAACAGAGGACACCAGTTCTATTGGACGCTGCAGCTTCTGATCCTGAGGGCCTGTAAATAGTATCCACTCTGCAAAACAACCATGATCTTTGCAAATATTTTCCAGTAACTGTTTCCATACATACTTCTTAGCTCAATAGAAGCATTCTAAACATAGAGTGAGATTTCACGGATATCTGGAGTGCATATATTCTATTTAAATCAATGTATTTTACTTCAATGCTTATATAAGTATACATACAAGCATAGATATAAAATGATTTTTTGTATGGGATGTGATTTCTCTTATATTGAAAAGAGCGACAATTTCACCTTCATTCTTAGATGCCTAAATATCACAAATACAGCTTGAATGATGCCTGCTACCATACTGCTTCAGGAAGAGCAATAGCTCTGAGTGCAACTAAAAATGCAGTGTCATGAACTTAGCCTTTATAAGGACTTAAGAACTTAAAACCCTAGCCAATTTCTTTGGGACACAGACTCCCATAAAAAAAGAACTAAACATTAATTTTTAGTCTGCATAAAGAATGCACATAAACAAAGGTTGTCCCCTTCCCACCCCCACCCCCAGAAATAAACGGCTACCTATACACACTAAAATCCCAATGGGGCAAAGACCTTGTTAAGTGTCAGCCAAACTTCCCTGTCCTGTGTTCGCGGATTCTGAAGCCCCTGGAGCTCCTCCCACTTGCCCCCTGGCTCTAAAGCAAGGCCGCTCTGCCCCGCACTATCTTCCTGCAGGGACAGGCTCCAGGGACGCCCCGCACCTGTTTCTAAACAGGAACCCGTTCCCTCGGGGGGGGCGCTGCCCCTCGCGGTCGGGGGAGGGCCGCACCCCTGCCCTGCCTGCCTGGGCTGGCTGACGCCCGCGCCAGATCGGAGACCCTAACTGCTGATGCTGCGGTTCCTGGCGGCGGCCGCAGGAAAGGCCAACTCTGCTGGATGCGGAATCGCAGATCAGCCAGACGGGGGACTCCGGCGTTTTCCTTTCACCGCACAGACAGAGAACGGGGCTAGTTCAAACAGCTCAGGACGCGCACCCTGCAGGCTGGGGACTACGTCCCCGCGGACGCGGGGCGGA
Source organism: Pteronotus mesoamericanus (assembly GCF_021234165.1). Classification (NCBI taxonomy): domain Eukaryota; kingdom Metazoa; phylum Chordata; class Mammalia; order Chiroptera; family Mormoopidae; genus Pteronotus; species Pteronotus mesoamericanus. Next base: position 21,952,923 of record NW_026555064.1, read on the forward strand.
ACACGTGTTCTCCGGTTGAGCGGTGGTGTCTGACAGCTGAGAGGGCCCGTAACCTCCCGACAAGGTTGCCGTCTCCTGCGGGTGGCGCGAGCTCCCAGCGCCCCGCCCCAGGCCCTCAGAGGGCTTGGGTCTGGGGCGCGTGTCCCGGAGGGCGCCCTGGGCACCTTGTAACCGAGCGAGCAGCTCCCAGTGGCCATGTGACAGCTGGGTGTGCACCTGGGCGCCCAGACCGTGTGCTCCTGTGCGCGTGGGTATGTCTGTGAGTGTACGAGCGTGTGAGCGAGTGTCTCTGTGTCCGTGAGCATGTGTGCGTATTGTGTGCCTGTGCGCTTGTGTGTGTGATCAGGACAAGGAAGCGGTGTTCAGAGCCCACCTGCCCGCCCTCCGGGTCGCCTGGCGGGAGCCCCGGGCGGACACAGGCCACACTGCGCACCCACCTGACGCATCCGCGAGGGGCTCGGCGGTGTGCGGGCCGCGCCTCCCGAGGCCGGCGCGGGGGGCGACGCCATCCTCCTCCCGCAGCCCCGCCCGAGGCTTCCTCAGCCGCGGGGGTTCCTCCTCCAGCACCGCAGAGCGCCGGGCGCGGTTGCCCGGGGTCCTGGCCGAGCCTCCCGCGCGCCCACCGCCTCCCTTCGGGCCAGAGTCTCGGCTGGGATCCTCCCGGCGCCGCTGTCAGGACGCGAGAATGACCGGGACGGAGCTGCTTCTCGCTGCTGCCCCGCTGGGGACGCCGAGCGCACCGACCGTTCCACGCGCCCGCGCCGGGGGTGGGGGAGGGGAGACTCCGCGCGCCCGCAACGCACTCGCTCCCGTGCACACTGTCTCCTCTGTGCACACTCGTCTGCCCACACTCACACCCCTGTTTACACTCCTCTATCCACACGCCCCGTGCACACTCGCTCCTCCACCCACACTCGCTCCCGTGCACACTTCCCCATCCACACTCGCTCCCAGGCACACTCACTCTCCCATCCACACTCGCTCCTTTACACACTGTCTCCTCTGCACACTCCTCCACGCACACTGGTCCATTCACACTGAATCTTCTGTGCACACTCACTCCCTCCCGTGCACACTCGCCCCCAGGCACACTCACTTCTCCCTCCACGTTCACTCCTCCATCCACAGCCCCGGGCACAATCACTTTTCCATCCCCACTCGCTCCCGGGCACACTGCCTCCTCTGTGCACACTTGTCCATCCACACTGAACCTCTGGTGCACACTCCTCCCTCCACACTCACTCCCCTGTTTGCACTCACTGCAGCCACACACCCCCCCGGGGCACACTCACGTTTCCACCTGCACTCTCTCCCAGGCACACTCGCTCCTGTGCCCACCCCGCAGCGGGCACACTGGGCTTATGCAGGTCCCATTGATACGGAGGTACTGGCCTACGGGTGCGCGTGGTGTGAACGGCTGGTGGGACCGCAGTGCTGGCAGAGGTTGCCAGGTCTGTGTCTGTGACGCTGTGGGAGTCCCCTCATCTCTCCTGCGCTGTGACAAAGCAGGGACCGCCAGTCCTTGCTTGGGGATGCCCTTTGTCCCCGATGGAGCACTAAGGACAGAGCTGGGCCTTGGGGACCGTGGTCTGTGCTGGGCCCCCCAGGGCGAGCCAGCGGGCACGGGAGTGTCTGGGTGCAGGCCGCCTTGAGGCATCCACTCACTGCCCCACTGAGGTGGGGATCAGTTTTGCTTTTCCCAGGTGAGATGGTGACCCTCCAGGTACGGACTGCTCTTTCTTATGGATCTGCATACACAGGACTCCCACCTTTAAAATGGGCTTTCCTTTCCCACAGACAGCGCCCCCCCACCCCCCAACTTCCATCCCCCGCCCCAGCCAGTGCTCCAGGCCTGAGAACCTCCCCTCACAGCCCCACGGGCCCAGGCCTCAGGCTTCCTGCCCCGGCTTCGGCTTCTCCAGACCAGGCCCCGGGGCCTCAATCACAAAACCTGCTGATCAGCTCTCAGCCTCCCGTGGCTTTGACCTCTCGACTCCCTCCCTCGTTCCCTCCCTTCCTTCCTTTTCTTTCCTCCTTTCTAAATCACACGTTCCTTCTCGCAATGTCTCCTCGTGGCTTCTGGACACCATTCTCTCTCCCTCGTCTGCTCACCCCACCGGCCCGTTGCAGTTGCTGCTCCTTGGGGTCCTTCCCTGTGGACCCTCATCTACACTTTGACGTGTCAGAGTTCAGTCCTTTTCTCCGCTATCTGTCCTCAGCCCTCGTTGATCGCACACAGCCTGTGGCTTTTAATAGAGTCTGTATTTGATGCGAATTCCCACACACACACATCCCCCGTCCCCTCCCCCGCCTCCACCTAGATGTCTAGGAGCCTCCAACTCCCAGGTGCCACCTGAGCTCCTTTGACCTCGCTCCCGCTCCCGCCCCTGCCAAGTTAACTGCTGGGACATGGCATTACCTGTCCTCCAGGAGCTCTGCACAGAATCCTCAGGGGTATTCTTAATCCTCGCTGGTTCTCTTCGCCCACCTTTGATCTAAGAGCACATCCCGCTGGCTGTACGTTTGCGCGGAATCCGGCTGCTTCACTGTTTTCCTTGCTGTCCCTATGCCACCTGCCTGGCAGAAGAGTCTCGAACCCTCTGCCCCCGCCACGCCTGACCCACCCCACGCAGAGGAAGAGCGGGGGCCTTTACTCAGAACAGGGAGTCTGCCTGGCCTGTCCCGCCCGCTGCCGCCTGGCCCCGTGCCCGGTCCGGTGCCCGGTCCCGCCCGCCGCGCTCCAGGCCTCGTCCTGGGTCCTGCGCACCCGGGCCAGCGCTCCCCACGTGCCCCCGCGGTCGCTCCCTCAGGCCTCCCTGAGTGCCCTGTGCTGTGGGGAGAACTGTGTCCCCAGAACGCACAGGTCGAGCCTTAACGCCCAACATCTCAGCGTGGGACCTTATTTGGAAATAGGGTGTCTGATGCAGCGATTTTTATGTGGCAGTGTAGCATGGTGGTTAGGAGGGTGAAGCCTAGTTAACAACTTCTCTATACTTTAGTGTTCTTATCTGTGGAATGGAAACAATGATCTAGTTATGTTACCGGGTCTTCGTGACTATTAAATGGAGTCATGTATGTAAGCTTTGTAATCACTCAATAATGTAGTTATAACAATTTATTTATGTAAAATATCTACCTAAAAACAGAAGTCTCAAGATAAATGTGGTTAAAAAGAAACTCTTTAGCCCCGGCTGGTGGGGCTCCGTGGACGGAGCGCCGGCCTGCGCACCGAAGGGCCGCGGGTTGGATTCCCAGGCAGGGCCCAGGCCTGGGCTGAGGGCCAGGCCCCCAGCAGGGGGCGTGTGAGAAGCAACCACACAGGGATGTTTCTCCCCCTCTCTTTCTCCCTCCCTTCCCCTCTCTCTAAAAATAAATAAGCAAAATCTTCTAAAAATAAAGAGAAACCCTTGACTTCAAAGAGTCAAGGGAAATGCAGCGAGGCAGGTTAAAGGAGGTGCTGCTGGGGGTCCCTGCCGCCCCGAGTCTGTGCAGAGGCCGAACCATGGCTTCAGTGTCTGGTGCCTTCAGGACTTGATTCGGACTCATAAAAACAAACATGAGAAATAACACCAAGGCTTTAAGTGGACCGGTAGGTAAGTAACAGGCAAACACAGGTAGAGTTTGAGCCTGAGGGACATGGACAGATAGACATATAACGTGATCGTGAAGTACGACTATATCCTGTTTTCACTTTCATAAATCCCGGTGTCACTTGTCACACAGTGGAGAGGGCCTAGGCGGCTACCGTGGGCTGCGCGAGGGCCCTGTTCAGTGGCCAGAACGGGGAGGGTCACCATGTGGCACATCCCTGTTGCCCTGCTGTCCCGGCCGTTCCCCCTCTTCACGCTGAGCCGGCGAGTCCCTCATCCTGAGACCCTGGTGTCCCTCTGGGCCCATCAGCTTCTCTCTCACCCACCGCACCTCACATGGCAACGCCCTGTCTCCCCGCCTCCCCGCCCCTGGCTTTCAGACGCTCTCAGTGCTGTAGCTCCTTAACACCCCACAGAGCCGCCTCTGTCCCAGAACTTGCTGCGCACCTCGGCCTGAGGGCCTGCTCCTCTGGGTTCCACGGCCCTCAGGGGCCCTCAGGGGCCGGCCGGCACGCCTTCCTTTGGAGGAAAAGCCCTGCTTAATATTGAGGAAGATGTTCTTAAGACAGATGGCTATAAAAGGATAAAAAAGGGAAAGGCCAATGATTGTTCTACATAAAATCATACGACTTCTTTGTATTAAAACTCTCTCCATTAAAATATGTGTATGAAAATGTATATGTATGTGTGTTTTTATATTTGTGTGTATAAAGAGAAAAAAATTAAAGGTAAATGAAAGTCAAACAGAAAGTAGTTATACAAGTTTTATGGACAGAGGGAGTTAATACTCTTCATACACAGACAAGTCCATTATGAAACCTGAATAATAGTTTTAGGAAAACTCGCAAAAGAATAATGATTTCCAAAGAGAAGAGGAAAAAATGTTTAGCTTCATTAGAAATAAAGAAGTGCAAATTCAAATGACAAAATGATATTTTCACTTGTTAATTAGCAGAGAAGAGATTTTAAGAGATGAAAAATCTCCCAGAGCTCCAGAAAGAATGCTCGGGCATTGCTGATAAAGATGTAAATTGCTACATACTCTCTGAAGGGTATTTTGTCACCTGGACAAAAAACAATCGTTAAAAATGTGCATAATTTTTGACTTGGAAAATAATCATGAACACAAGCAAAGATTTTTCATTGCAGCACCTTTTATAACAGTAAAATATAAACGAGTAGCAACAACCAGGATGTACAATACAATGCTCTCTGGCCATTCAAGTCATACTGTAGGCAAGTATTTTAGGTGCAGTGGCCTTCATGGTAAGTGGCTTCAAGTTGTCAGCTGGCTGTGTTTTCTCCTTCGGGCCCTTCCCAACCTTCCCCACCCCCGGCTTCCCGGCCTGTGTCTGGCCCTCCACTGGCTGTTCCTGCTGCGCGCTGTCCTTGGATTATGCTATACTGGGGCACTTTATGAAAAATCACAGGCGTTCTCTGATTTTGACTAAGAATCATCTTTTCTTTCCCTTCTGCCTGCTTTTCTGTGTGCTCGAATGGGCTGAAGAGCACGAATCAAATACGAAATGAGTGTTTTCAGTTGTAACCAGACTGGGCCGCGTCAGGAAGTTAGAGGTTGAACATGCCCTCACTCGACCCCTTCTGGTGTCTGTCAAGGGCGCATTCCGGAGGATCCAGCCCAGTGACAGCGCCCAGCATGCGCAGCCGCGGTCAGTGGCCACGGCATTCAAATGTCCAGAATCACCGTCCTCGGCATGCCCGCTGCCCATGTTTGTAACTAGTGTCCAGGTATTTTCGCCTCCTCTATGCCCTGTATAAAACCAGAAAAGAAGCTGAAGACTCATCCATCAGAGAGTGTCGCACAGTATAACTGGTGTTTTGGGTGGGATTTGTACCTGCCTCCACACGAAACCCTAACTAAGGTTAAAAAAGGATCTCCATGGTTTTCAGACAAAACAGAGAGGGTAATAAATCTCTAAAGAGAAGTGGACCCATCCCCAAATCAACGTATTAAACTGATATACATAAGGTTCAAAACAGCCTTAAAACTAATCCATAGGAGTTTCAAACGCACCCCACGAACCAGTATCCGGTAAGGCAGACATCCTAGCTCACATAGCTCTCGATCCAATTCACATTAAACATCCATCTTTTCTCCACGTGCTCCTGGATTCCCCATCTATTTCTGCTTCCAGCTAGAGTGCGATGGGACTTCTGGGGGCTTCTGCGACCCCTGGCCCGTCGTTCGTGGCAGCTGCTGTCGGCGGCCCTCGCGCAGGCCCCTGGGCGCTGGCTGTGCAGCTCCCTGGTGTCCCTGCAGGTCCCCGGCCCCGGCTGCCTGTGTCGCTAACGGCCTGAAGTCAGGGGCTGTCCCACGCATGCTCTTGTCCCCACCGCCCAGCACACGTTCCACAAATGGCCGTCATCAGAAAAACAATGACTGTTGAGGACGCGAAGTCGCCGGACATACAAAAAAATCGCCGTCAACGGGCATTCTTTTTTTACATGGGAAGTTTAAAAAATTATTTTTTTCATTTTCATGTTATTATTTATTCTTCAAAATCGTAGAGTGTAGAGAGGCAAGTTTTGAGGAAACATTGGTCTTTCTCACTGATACCTTATCACTTAAAGTTATTGCAAATGTTTTCACTCATATTTGCAAATAAATGTCAGTATTTTACAATTTTTTCCATTTTTCTAAATAGTTCTTAAGCTGTCATATTTTTTGTGCAATGTTAATTATGAAGGCAGTGCGTGTTCATGGCAAACAGCATTCAAAGTTTGCGGAAGTGGAAGGTCAGCGCCTGCCCGATGGCCTGGTCCACACTCTGTCCCCGCTGTGGGCTGTTCCTCACTTGTCCACCTTTCAGCTCAGCCCACACACCTGCCGAGGTGTAAGGAGCACACCTGGGGCTGTGTTATACACGCTGCTTTCAGGGTGCCTCTCACTGCACGACGCAGGACGTTTCCATGTCAGTACACACAAATCTACTTTATTTTTTACATTTTTGTATAATCCTCAGTCCCTACAAACAACTCACATAACAAATACATAATAATTAGACTATGAGGAGCCTACATGGATACAACGAATCCATGGATTCTCAACGTTACTTTGCATTAAGTTGAGGTTTTATCGGGATAAGTGGAGGTGCAGACCCCACTGCAGGAAGTAAGACAGCAAGGCCCTTGGGCACCTGGCGCAGGGCCCCGCGCCCACGCTCACGGGCTGCAGGGCACGGGCGTGACACAACCACCCGCCTTACCCAGCTCCCCCCGTGGCAGCTGTGCTCACTAGTGTGCGCACCTGTGAGGGTGTGTGAATGCGCGTACCATCCTCTGCCACCTTCTCACCCGCGAGGATTCCAGTGACAAGACAGGGAATGGCTCCAACGCCACCAGGACCCTCCGTGTGGCCCTTCACAAACACCCCCGTGCCCGGCCCGCACCGCTCAGCCCTGGGCTTCTGAAACATGCTGGACACGGCCCGGATGGAGGGGGCCACATGTCCTGCCAGCGGGGCAGGTCGATAAACTATTCTGGGAACAGTAAAAAACAAGGCTTTGTAACAAAGGAGTCGTACAGCATGCCACCTCTGGAGGTTGACATTTTCTGCTCAGGGAAATCCCTGGAGATTCATCGGAAGGGCGGCCTGTCCCGGAAGTCATGCCTTTTACTGGGCAGCGTAAGTTAGAATCCTAAAACCATGAGCAGCATGGTGTTATTAGACACCACTGTACGTCGGAAGAGGTCAAATATAACCAACTCTAAAGGTCAAGGTTATGAAGTTAACACTGGCCCAGCCTTGGTTTTAGGAATATAAATGTAAGGTTATGTATATGGTTCTGGGCGAGGCCTGGGACATTCTTTGCAGCAGAAAATGTAAAAAGGTAGAAAATGCCACCGCGTCTGCATGCACTTTCTGCTTTGCGGAACCTGAAGGGACAAAGCCGTCACTGCAGGTTGAAGGGAAGCTCCTTCTGCACCGGGACGCCCTCCAGGTCCGGCAGGGCGGCGAGCCCAGTGCACGGAGAGCCAGCTGTGTGAACGGGTCATCCGAGTCCGGTTCCCTTCAGGACTCACGCGGGGTTTGAACAGCGTCCCATGGGGACAGGGAGCCTTGGAGCCCGTGGCGGAAGGGGGTGGGGGGTCGGGGGAGGGCGGGGCAGCGAGGCGGACCACACCACCCCTGCAGCGGCCACAGGGCGCGTTTCAGGAACAGGAGGGGCGCCCTGTCCACGCCCGCGCGCTGGGAGGGGGCGCAGAGCAGCCCCTGGGATGGCGCGGCGGCCGAGCGCAGCCTCCGTTTCCCTCTCCGGTGGAAGGGCCGCAAAGCGGCAGCTCGGGAAACTGAACCGCAGGCCCGCGGTTTGCGATGCGCGTAGACCGGACGCTGTCAGACAGACCCGCGAGGAGCGGCGAGAGCAGTGTCCGCGCAGGGGAAGTGGAGTCTCGTTCCCCAAACTGAACAGTTGATTCCCGTTTCTGCTCACAGTGCTCTCTCCGCTCCCGGGCTTCAGAGGTCCGTGTCTCTTAGTTCATTTCCAGGAGCAAAGTTTCCGTGTGTCCTTGAAACAGTTTCCTCCCGTCTGTGCGTCCCGTTTCTAACGGCGCAGAAGCGGCGCAGGGGAGGGTCCGGAGCCCGGGGCGCGTGCCCGCCCCCGCCGCGCTATCAGCCCTCCCGGGGCCCTCGCCTCCCGGCCTCCCTGCCCGCAGCTGCGGCAGCGCTTCCAACCGGCCTGCGCCGGGGCCCGGCGGACGCTCGGGGCGCATTTTTGCCCCCGCCCCGCGGAGGTCCCGCAGCGCCGGGCGGGGGCGCCCAGGGCGCGCGCTGCTCGCCGCCCGCGCCCCGCACACGGCGCCCAGCACGCGCGCGCTGGGTGGGTGGGAGGTTGAAGATTTTTAATGATAGCTGAGTGTTTATTATAAGCACAAAAATAGTAATCACTTTAAGTAGACATTTTCCTAACAGGCACATTGACCTCCCTGCCCCCTGGGGAGACGCCAGCCCTCCCGCCCCCGCCACCCCAACCCTCCGTGACGCGAACTCGCTCGTGGCTTCTGACCACAGCTCCGCTCTCCCGACGCCACCCAGCCTGAACCGGGGCCCGGGCTGCCACTGTGGGCGCCACCGGCACGGGCACCGGCCCAGCCCGGCCCAGGTGGCAGGCGCGGGCCGGCTGCTCTCAGAGGGGACGTGGCGCTGAGGGCTCTGGGTAGGAATGGCATTAATGGGTAAAATTTAGTGCCAGGCCACCAACTGAAATCCACCAAAATAGCCACCGGCGTTTGCGCACGCGGCTGGTCAGAAAACCGGTCACACACGCGCTGCGGGCAGGCGAGTCCTTCGCGGGCGGGTGGAGGCGCCAAGGGGACAGAACAGGAGCCTCGGCGACCGGGACCGAACCCACACCTTCCCGCGTCACCTGCGCAGGCCTGCGGGGAACAGCCTTCCTCCCTCGATTTCACCTCTAAAGTCCCTCGGCTGAAAAAATGGAGCTAAAAACACTCTTACTGGGTTGTTTGCAAACAGATTAAAATCACTGAAATAGTCAACAACAATACATTGTACCCCCAAAAGTTTGAGAGTAGCTCCTACGTCGTGTTCTTACCACAATAAAATAAAATTTAATGGAAGATAATTTAAGAACAGTTGCTTGTTTGGCATTTTCTCGTGTGGAAATGAGCACCTCCAAACTAAGACAGGGGTACAAATGAGTAGTTTGAGAAGAAAACTACATTCTCGACAAAATGACAGCTCCTCCATGTTTTACCGGCCAGGGCCTTGGGAGCCTTCAAACACTGGCGTCCTCTCCTGCCAAGCCACCTCCCGGCTGCGGCTCAGGCCCCAGGCGACCAGCCGGCTGATCTCGGAGCGTCTGTGGCGAGCACTTTATACCCATTTCATCACAGGAGACAGCAGATGCCGGTGCATTTTCGTTCCCGCTCTTTATCCTTTCATGGAGGTGCACTCGACAGAGAACGCGATGTTCGTACATCATGTTCTGTACAGCATGCTACTTCCACACTTCCATATTTTGTGGAATTCAGTAACTCCTGTGATTGCTGAACGATCACAATCGTTAAGTCTAATGAACGCCCGTCACTTCATGTAGTTACGATTTTTTGTTGTGACGAGAACTTTCAAGACCTACTCTTGTAGCAACTTTCAAAGGGGCAACCCAGTAGTCCACCGCTAACCACGGCCACCGTGCCACACGTCGGTCAGTGACTTGGGGACGTGTGACTGGCACTTTGTCCCTTCCCTACGGACACCATCCCCCCGGCCCGCACACAGGGCCTGCCCTCCCTCCCGGGACAGTGAACCTGCGGCAGCTGAACCCGGTGTCGCCCCACTGAGATGTGGGCGAGGCCCACAGGACGTCACAGAACAAGTGCAAGACAATGCAAACTATCCCCTCACTGTGGGTTATGCTGATTACATGTTGAGGTGACATTTTGTGTGTATTGGCTTAAGTGAAATACATTATTAAAATTAATTTTACTTTCTTCAACATGCTGCTGGGAAACAAGATTTCTCGCGTGCCTCCTACTGCACCTGCTGGGGTGTCAGCACAGCCCCGGGCGGCGGAGGCCGGGCACACGCAGCCCCACGGCCAGTGCTGCCCCACCTCTGCTTCCTCTCACGTACGTATCGAGTAAAGTAAATCTAGAAAATGAAATCGCAGCCCCCTCTGGGGAGAGAGCCCGTGGCGTGTCGGGGTGACCCTCTTTTTCCTTTAACGGCGTCGAGAGGAGAGCTGTGCAACCCACAACGTGTGAAAGCTGGTGTCCCGGGAAAGGCCTCCAGGGACACTGGTCTCTCTCTGGACACAATGGCCCTCTTCACTCATGGACACGGGCGGGTCTGAGCCACCGGTCAGCCCTTGTGTTTCAGCGGCACCCGGATGCCCAACCACAGCCGCCTGCCGAGAGCCACGGGGCTCCTCCCCGGCCAACAGCCCCTGGAAGTATCAGTCGCCCTGAACGGTAAAGCTGTGGCTTGGTGCACAACTTCTGTTTCATAATCAGCTATGTTTTGAAGTTGATAAAAGTATATAGTTCCAAACTGAAGAATTAAAATAATCATAGCATTTATTATTACGTTTATTGTGTCTTTTACTGCATGTTCATCTGTAGTACCTACCTTAAGGAGTGGTTTTAGAGGTTAAAAATTTTAATATATGTAAAGATCACACAGAGTTGGTACATAGTAAGTGGTCAATAAATGTTAGCCATTGTTATTACGAAGTATCATTGAACGTTGGCTCATCAGTTTCCCGAGTCCCCCAGGCTCCTGGGAGACACTGAGGTTCACGCAGCTGACGGTGCAGCCAGACTGCAGCGCCCGAGTCTCAGCTCTGTGCCCCCTGTGCCTTTCTCAACGGTGCAAATAGGTGTCTCACAGGAAAATTAAAAACAGAGAAGCAAGGAGAAAAAAATTAAAACTACTGCTCAACTGGCTCTGTCCTATTAACATCTTGATGTATTCTTCCAAATACTTTTCTTATTTAAAAAAATTCAGTCATCTGACTTAATAACATATTACAAATATTTTTTAAATATTTATTTATTTTCAGAGAGAGGGGAAGGGAGAGGGGAAAAAAGGGAGAGAAACATTGATGTCAGAGAAAAACATCAATTGGCTGCCTCTCGCATATGCCCTGATGGGGAATCGAACCAGAGGCCTTTAAGTTCACAGGTTGGCACTCAATCCACTGACCAGCCTGGGCAAATATTTTTAATGCCAATACATGTGATTCTACCACAATTATTTTTTTCTGCATAGACTTCCATTGTATGATTAATTATTTATTGTTATTTATTTTTGACTATTCAGATTGTTTCTTTTTATTTCATGATAACCTGTAAGCTATGCACTGTAATAAAAATTGTTGCAGTTGAATAACCTTACACCTCCCCGTTTATGGCCTTTGAGTGTCCGGCACTTCAAAAGGTATACAGTTGACCCTTGAACATGGGCTTGAACTGCACCATGCAGTTATACATGGATTTCTTTTTTTCAGTCCTGTAAATGTATTTTCTTTTCCTTATGATTTTCTTTCCTCCAGCTTTACAGTAAGAATACAGTATATAATTCATTCAACAGACAGCAGGGGGGCTCATCGACTATTTATGGCGTCCACAAAGCTTCTGGTCCACAGGGGGCTGTTAGTTGTTATGTTCTGGGGGAGTCACACACATTTTTGTGTGTGGGGGGGGTCAGTGCCCCAACCTCTATGTTGTTCAAGAGTCAACTGTACTTATATATACATTTTGAAGCTTTAGATACCGCATACAAATCTGAAAGATTTTATAAAATTCTATTTCCATGAGCAGTGAGTGTGTGAGTAGACCTTTCTGTGTATTTTATAAACAGTCCCCAAAGATTTTTAAAATGCCCTTCCCAGTTCACAGGTGACAGGCCGGGCATTGTTTTAACTGGTATTTCTTGATAACTAGTGAGTTGATGTCATCCTCTTGTCCAGGTGACCTTTGCTTGGCTGCAAACACTGTGTCTAGGGCTGCGCGAAGCACTTGATAGACGTTGTGTGACTTAATTTCCACAACAAGCCTGGTCCCCTTTTGCAAAGACGCTGAGGCTTGGGGAAGGTCAGCCCCTTGGCCAAGGTGAAAGCCAGTGAGGAGCCAGCTTTCTCCAGTCGGCCGGGTGCCGGGGACTGTAACAACCGCCATGGGGACTGCCTGAGGCCCCCAGACAGGCCCTGCCCCTGGAACTGCGCTCCAGGGGTCAGGGCGGCGGGAGGGCTGCAGGGGGCCAGGCCCACCTCAGGTCCTCGAGAGCGTGTCAGACACACCACCTCAGAGAAACGTCAGGTGCCTGTGACAGCCGTCGCATCTCGTCATAAGCTGTGCATCAGCTTCAACATAAATAATGTTAACCAAGACATTCACACGTTTTTAGATGTAATCTGTCAAAATGCTCCTATTCTGGGGAGCAGGCGACAAGCTGCCTTGCCTGCCAGACGTCCTGTGATTCCCATCGTTCAGCTCAGCCTAACACACGATTTGTAACACCAGCACATCTTGGAAGCTTTCGGCTTTCAGAACCGAAGTCACAGAGGAAATGAATTTAGGGTGCCTTTCTTGCAAGTGTTTGAGAGAATTCAGAGGGGAGAGCATATAGCCTTAATCTTTTGACAATAGTTGGTTCCAATTTTCAGAAAATTAATTTTGTGTCAGCAGTGAATGAACAAGAAAACTCAGCGGAGCTTAGTTGCAGCCAGGGAGGTGAGCGAGGGCATGAAGGCTACGCATGAACGTGTGGCTTCAGGTCGTCCAAGGGGCTACGACGTAGAGAGAACGAGGCAGAGCGGGAGGGCAGAGAATGGCAGGAGTGACGGATGGGAACACGATATTTTTAACAGGAGGCCTTGGCTGACCTCAGACAGGATCGCCCCAGAGGGACGGCGCAGAGGAGGCGCGCGCGCCGGATCCAGGGAGGCGCAGGTGCTGGAGCAGCTCAGCGTGGAGCGCAGGGCGGAGGGCGGGCGGGCAGGTGCACACCAGGCCACCGGGAGGCGGAGGTCGATGAGAGCCAGTCAGGCCACACCGCCTTGTGGAGAGAGGCTGCCGCCGCAGCCCTGGAAGCAGGGCCGGGGCGGCTGCTGCCCGGCCCTGGGCGCTCAGACCAGGCCCAGCCACAGGTGCTGCGTGGAGGAAAGGCCACCACGGGCGACACGCGGCCCCAGCGCCGGGACGCGGTCCTGCGTCCTTTCTGGGCGCACTTTGCAGTGTTTGCAGGCGCACGTTTTTCAGTAACGTCTTTTTCTTGATTCTAAAACTAATATTCATTGAATTTATTTTGAGAGAATAAAGAAAATATAAAGTACTATCCCCAAGAAGATAGTAAAGTCTTGAAAACGTAACTTAATATGCTTCTTTGGAACACATTTTACAAGATTTCTTCCTGTCTTGTCTTTCTCATTTGCACACAGCTGAAGATGCAGGGCACGCAGAACAGTCAACGCCACGATCTGACAGCCCTTCTTCACTCAACACAGGCTCTTAGCAGGTCATTTCAAGTTTTTCAAAACTAGGATCTTTAATGGATTCAGCTAAATTCACGTTATGAGTATAACAAACTTTTGTTGACTATGCCTACGTATCTGATTCTTTGGGAGACAAAAAATCCTGGAAGTGGAGCTTGTAGGTTAAAGGAGAGCAATTTCTTGAAAGCCCTTCGAGAGAGTAACCATTTCTTGTGAAAACAGCAGCCGTGCGCCAGCCAGCGGCGTCCGGGCAGGACACCCTCTTCTCGTTGGGCCCTGCCAGCACCGAGTGCGGACTTCTTTTAATTGCCAATATTCAAAGCAAAAGAAAAGAAAAAGACCATTCTTTATTGCTTTAATTTGCATTCCTCTGAATACTTAAGGTGTAAACCTATAGTCATCCTTGCACATCTTGTTTTCCTGTTCACGTCCTTCACAGGGGTCTCGGGTGAGGGCTCCCTGCAGGCGGAGACCACGGGGCCCCCGGGGAGGACGCCCAGAGGCCCACGTCCCGGGGGCCGAGCCTTCCTCCGGCTCCTCCCACCTGGGACCGGGACTGCTTACCAAGGACAGCTCGAGCTACCCAAGCTCACAGGCCGTAAACACTGATTTATTGTAAACGGGGTGTAGGCTCCCTAGAAACTGAACATGTGTTCTACTTGCAGATCACTCCTTTCCCATGGACTAGATATGTGGAAATCAGTTTAATCCTAAATTCATGGACAGTTAAGTGCCTGTTGCCTGCAAGTCAACGTGGGCCGCTCACAAGTAATTCGCCGGCTTTCCCTCGGACTTTACCGTCACGCGGAGGGCAGCGGATTCCCAGATGACCCGCTGTCGAAGACGAGGAGAAGGCCCACACAGACGAGCGGAGGAGGCGGCTGTCTGCTGAGCAGATGGGGAGGGGGATGGGAGGGGTTTTGCTAAAACCATAGTGGAGTACCCCCCGCAGAGCAGGACCTCGCAGGTGCCGCCGTAACCATGGTTTCCCCTGGCCTGTCAAGGACCCGAGGCCCTGCCGGTACAGCGGCCGCACAGCAGCGTCGGCGCTAGTTCTGCATCCTGCAGCGCTGCATCTTTAAGTTCAGAGCTTCGCCTGTGTTGGCAGAGCGCTGGCCACACCTAGAGGGACAGCTCATCGAGACTCCGACCTGCGTGGGGCACACTGTGTGTTAAGTGTTACAATATTTTAATACAATATTACTATCTTTTCATATATATATTAAAATATGTTCTTCAGCCTGAAAGCCTTTTTTTTCCTGTGTCCCGTGGGAACTCCAGCGCTGCCCCAGTCACCAGCTTCACCGGCAGCCAGATCTCCGTGGGGAGTGGGTCCCTGGTGGTCTGAGTCCTCCCGACCTCCCGAGCCGCCGGGGCCTGGTCCCTTAGGTGGAGGGGCTTCTCTTCGCCCTCAGAATCGACGTAACTCTTTACAGTGACCCCCAGGCCCCACACGTGGCTCGCGTGCCGCCTCTCCCCAGGGCTCCCTGCGCACGAGCCAGGCCGCTTTCTTGCAGCTCAACATCCAACGCAGCCCCACCTCAGGGCCCCTGGACTTGCGGTTCCCGGGGCTGACGGCGGCCTTGCTCCCTACTCACATCCTTCAGGCCTCTGCTCAAATGTCCTCTTCCCAACGAGTCTGACCCCAAGCGCCCTGCTTAAAATTTGTACACATATGTCCCTCCCAGGCTTTATTTTCCTCCATAAAATGTATCATAATCCAACATGGCGTATATGTATTTATACCTTTATTGCCATCTCTCTCCAGTATAAGCTCGACAAGGGCAGATGATTTATATTGTTGCCAATACTTAGCCTTTAACAGCTGCACAATAAATTGCTGAATGCGTCGTCCACATCGCCACTTGTAATGGAAGATCTAAGAAAGTATTTTAAGAACAGAACATGAGAGGAGGCATGAGACTCATGCCAGCACCTGAGGAGACAGGCACGGGACGGGGCCATCTGGTCACGATAAACCCACCCATGTGATCACGTCTCAGGAGGTGGACCCTCTCTGGTGGGCCAGGAACACCCTGTGTTAGCCCTGGCCACTGAGGAGACCTAAACTGATCTGAGTTTCCCCTGCACATTGAAACCCTTTGTGGCCATGGCTTGTTTGTGTTAACACATCTGTCCTTTTCCTCAAGGGTAACGGGGGGGGGGGGGGGGGGCGGGGGAAGCAAGCGACGGGCAGGGCCCGTCGGGAATGACTGACTAAATATAGCCGCCAAATGCTGTAAGAAATAAGGACTGACTCTGCTCAACTGGGTCCCTCCTGTCAACAGAGCACATCGCTCTGTTCCCGGCTTAACCCGGACGCAGGAAAATTTAAAAGTAATCTAAGAGAACCTGGTGATTTAATAAACCGACTAATGCCAGATCCAGCCAAGCCCAACAATGTCCGCAGAGGCCAGAACAGTCCTGCGAGCTGGGGGGACGCACGTGGGCAGTGTGCGGCGGCGCCCGCCAGGGCATAGCTGACTCTTAGAGAGGCAGGGTCTCGGGTCGCACTTGCCAGAGCCGGGCGCACAGGCAGGGCCGGCCGGGAAGCTGCTGGGCCAGGGAAACTGCGGCCCGGCCGCACCTGCGCGGGCGCCCTCCTGCCAGCGGGGCCTGCACAGCTGCCGGAGACAGACACGCCCAGACTGCGTCAGCGAGTCACTCGGATGCCTACGCCTCGGCCTCTCGACCTCCGGAGAGGAGGATGCTGGGCCCAGCGCACACCCACCGGGTGAGGCTGGGCTCCCCCCGGCCCCCGGGACTGGTCTCCCCCAGGTCCAGCCGCAGACCTTTGCCTTTGGCTCAGGTCTACGCAGTCACAGTCCTGACAGCAACACAGGTTCTTGAAAAGCACAGTACAAACTGGATCAATCTGACAGGAGGGGCAGAAAAAAAAGGTTTCAGAAATGTTTGGCAGGCCCTCCCTTAGGGCTTGTCCTCCACGCTGGGCTTGCCAGGGACACTTCTAGAAAGCTGTCCTCGGCATACAAATACTCCCAGTAATCCAGAGGAGGAAACGAAACGCCCAGCAATGACGGATCGGCTCATAAGTTAGGACAGGTAACGCAGCGGCACACCAAACCGCCTTTAAAGGCCACGAGGCTGTTGTCGGGGGACGACAGTTGGTGAGTAACAACCGCAAACCACGCACCGGAAGTGCTAGCGCCACCTCCATTGTGCACAATGAACACCTCACTAGGAGGTAGTGTTTATGGGCAGAAAAATCCTCACAGTATACTATTCAGCAGACACGGGAAGTTATGAAACTGTATAATAACCTGTAGAACTTTGGCGATTTCTTGTCCTTTTATGTTTTCTAATTTTTCTCCTCAAATATTTGTTTTAATTGTGTAACTGAAATATAATAGGAAGAATATTTTAAAATTCTGTCATTTTTCAGTTCTTGAGATAATTTTAAAACCTATTTTCATTCCTTTATTTACTTTCTTCCTGACTCCTTATCAAACTTCTTTGACTTTTTAAAACAGACGGGGCAATAGAATTGGTTTCCTTAGTAATAGCAGCTGAAGCTCCCAAACACTCTTCTTTGTTCATTACTTTCTTTTAAAACTGTTTGGACTTCCTGACTAATAGGTATGCATACTAATTATCGGTCCAATTTTATTTGAGCAACTTCAACATGATGACTGTGAAACAGCCCAATTCAACATTCAAACCAACAGTTTCAAAGCTCAAATCGACCGTCCGAAGCGGGGCACCAGCCCCTCCCAGAATTTTCAGGAGTTCTCAGCACCGCGGTGTGAGTTTAAGGGCCAGTGTCAGCGAGGGTTCTCATGGTAAACGCAAAGAGTGCATTTGAAGGATTCTTCAACTTTCTAGTCATATTTTTAAAATTAAATAAAGAAATGCATGTTCATGAAAATACGTAAACAGGACAGAAAGATATAAACGTGTCCACCCTTCCTTTAGTTCTTCACCAGAAGTATCCATGATCAATTTGTTATTATTCTAAAGTGTATTCAATGTTGTCCTATAGCATATGATATATGCTTTTATTTTTATTTAAGATTTTATTTATTTACCTCTTTTTCAGAGAGTGGGGAAGGGAGGGAGAAAGAAAAAGAGAAACACTTTCAACTGGGGACCTGGCCTGCAACCCAGGCGTGTGCCCCGACTGGGAATCAAACCCATGACCTTTCGGCTCACAGGCCTGTGCGCATCCCACTGGGCTACGCCAGCCAGAGCGTGAAAATGTGCTCTTAAAGGGAGGCAGAGTCTCTTCAATGTTCACTCAATGGGCTCATACTGCAGAACTGGCTTATGGCATCTTTTCTCCAACCTTAACTTCTGCTCAGTATTCAACCAGATAGATGTTCCATTATGTAAAGAGCTAGTCTTTTTTGGACAAGGCAGGGTCTGTCTTTGACAAACAGCCCTGGAGTGAGCAAACCCGTAACACAGAAGAACATCTAAATGTCGGGTTCTGTTTATCTAAAGCACAGAATCGGGTGGAAGTATCCCATGCTGTGAGGGTGTTTCCGGTACCTACAGTGATGTTTCTTGGGGTGGGTGCTGGGCACCCACGCGTGTTCCTCTTGTAAAACGCACTGATCGTCACTAAAACTTGAATGCAGTTTTCAGCGTCCCTGCCCTTCAGGAAGAAGCTGGAAGGTAGTCGTCAGTGTGACCACCGTTTGCAGGACTGAAGCTGATGTTCTTGCAACACAGTCATCAGCTCGGTTCCTTTTTTGCTTTAGCTCTGCATTTGCACATGTGACTGGAAACATGTAACCGGAACAAATATGGCTGACACGCCTGCCCAGCCTGTCTAGCGCAGCTTTCGGGGACCCCAGGTTCCTGGCTTGGGCCTCTTGCAGTTATCTGATCACAGGTCCTGTTTGTCCACTGGGCTGTGGGCCATTCCCCTTAGGACCCCACCCCCACACTAGTGCACGTAAGAGCTGACTCCCACCCCGCCCCACCCCCACTCCCCTCCTGAAAACCAGCTCCCGGCGCCTGCTCTCAGCCGCCGTGGTCTGCACCCAGCGACAACGCTCGGAGGGCTTTGGCGCTGTGCCTCCATCGCCTTCCGTGCGGACGGCTCCCCGGGCGTCGGCTCCCAGGGCATCGGCCCGCCGCCCACCCAGGCTCTGCACCCAGAGTGTCCTTCCATCTTCACGGGACTGTGCTTCTTCAGGATGGAAACATTCGAGTGGCTTTCTTACCTTCTCCACTTCAAATAGCTGACATACTGGTGCTGGTTTCCTTAGGCGGGTATTTCGTATCTTCCTCTAACATGTTCAGCTGCCTACAGGGCAAACATGAGTCTGACACGTAAGCGTCCATCCTTGTGGATGGAGCCTGTTCTTCATCTTTTCCCATGTTTTTTTTACCAACTGTCTCCAGCTGCCGAGGTTCATTCCCGGGTCACAAACGCGCTGGGCAGATTCCTCCTTCAGGATTTTCTCACGTGCTCTTCTCTCCACAAACAGTTGGGGTCAACACCCACCTAACAACCGGTTTGCCGGCTCCAGAAGTGACGCCCAAGGCTGCTATCCTCGTGGGTGTATCCAGGGTCCCCGCTCCTCTTGCGACCTCTGACCCAAGAGCGCCGGGCCAGGAGCTCGGCCCATCCCAGTCCCTGCCCCGCGGGCTGGTGTGTGGAGTGAGCGCCCCTGAGCCCGAGGGCACCGGCCCCGAGTCCACGGCGCAGGAAGGCCCGCCCCCGAGGGGCCCAGAGCCACCGCCAGCCTGGTGCCTCCTCAGCTGCAGGAGGCGGCCTCGTATCTTCATCAGGTCGAGCCTTGGCTCGGTCCCGGGGAGTTAGTTTCTCTCTCTCGCAACCAAAAGGGTCCTCAGTACCAGGTTTCCTCGCCTGCCCTCGCACACTCACGCTGCAAATGTCGCCGGGCCCTGCTCTGACGGACAGGTGGGGAGAAGCTGCCACGGCCGCCAGGCGCTCGCTTCGCAAGCCGGCCCCACCGGCCCGGGCGCTCTGGAGCGGAGCTCGGTCCCGGCAGTGGCCGGCGCGGCGGGCGAGTGACTAGAGATGAGCGGCGGTGCCCCAAGTGGGGACGCGGCCTCTAGGGTTTGACTCCACTCCAGGAGAGAGAAAACCAACCCGAAAGTAACCGACTAAAACCTTCGTGGGACATGGGGCTTGAGGTAGAAATTAAGTTGAATTATAGGAAAATATAGTTGTATTTCTTGTACATCTTTGTTTGGGGGCGGACATTCACATGCAAAGAAATACTGGGTTTTGTAACGTTTAGGGTAAGCACCGTGGGATGTACGCTATTTGACGATGCCCATTCAGCCCAAACTCTAACTTATTAGTTGCGCAATGAATTTACTAGCCAACCTGTAAGATAATTAAGATTAATTTTTAAATCCATTCAATTTCTGTACATACCACTTTCTATTAAAGGAAGGATGAGACGGGTGTGTGTTTGAACGGTTACTCTGTAAGTGACTCCATAAAATGTCAAGTGCAGGAAAGCAGGGGGCCTGACAAGTGTCATTCGGTCACACACACCACAGGAGACCTCTGGACGCACAAGCCCAGCTGTAGTCTAGTCAACACAGACCAAAGCAAGAGGCTTATCAGGCAGATTCAAGGCATAAAGCAGTCTCCCCTTCTCCTGGCGTCAGCTGAGCCTTCTGCAGAGACTGAAGTGCGTGGCATTCGCAGACGACTCTTTCAGTACTGAGTCACTGTAAGCGATTACTGTAAATACTACCATTGATTTTTTGCTGCACTGTGGTTCCTCCCTGTCAGCTGTCCAACCGAAATATAGTGAGTCATATACAATCATTTCCTAGTAGCCACACTGAAAAAGTAAAAATAAACATAAACTTTATTTTAATATTTTCTTTAACTCCATAAAAATATTTCAATATGTATTTAATATGAAAGATGAATTACATCTTATAACTATTATACCAAGTCTTCAAAAAGTTGGTATCTACATACATGTTCTAGACTTTTATACCTAAATTCAGGCTAGCCACATTTCAAGTATTTACCACATGTGTGCTGAAATGTGCAGCTCCAAGTAACTACAAATTAATCAAGAAAAAATTTACATAAGCTTTGGATTTCATCATTTTAGAGAGAGATGCCTTTTGCTTTTACTTCAATCTCTATAGATAGTTCCAAGACAGAAATTCATACGAAAACCCCACTAGGATGCTGTTTTACATGCCTGCACGCTCTTCAAGGCTTGGCCTACGCCCGTGGGCACAGAAGGGACCGGCTTCGTGTCTGTGCACATCTTATCACCTCCCCCACGAGGACTTCGTAATTTCCTTCTTAATATGAAAATATGCTGAAATCATACTGTCAGATTCCACATTCATTCTGAAACAGCTAAAATATACTGAGTTATTTTTTTAAAAAGATTTTTACCAAGTAATGAATGTTCGCAAAAGAGAGTACCTGCCTCCTGACATTCTCAACAGCAGGGCCCAGGTGCTCTAAAGCTTGGTGATCTCGCCCTGGCTGGCCTGGCTCAGTGGGCTGGGCGTCGTACTGCAAACCGAGGGTCACTGGTTCAACTCCCAGTCCAGGCCCGGGCCCAGGTCGTGGGCCAGGCCCCCACCTGGGCACGTATGAGAGGCAGCCGATCAATGTTTCTCTTGCATATCAAGCTTTCTCCCTCCCTTCTCCCCTCTCTAAAAGTAAATAAATAAAATCTTAAAAAAAAAAAAATCTAACAACCGTGATCTTTGCTAATTTAGTTTGTGGGAAGTGGCATACTGGTACAGTTTTACTATTTTCCTATTATGAATGCAGATTCAGAGTATTTCCACATCTCCAAGTCATTTTAGTTTGTTTTCTGTATATTGTGTTTATAGTATATATTCTCTTATTTTGCTTATTTGTCAAACTTTCCTTCAGTACAATTGTATCAGTTCACAAAGCACTATGCCTGACCACATTGGTCAACATCAAGACTTTTTATTTTTGTCAATCTAACTGACCAGAGAGGTGGGCAGGGTACATGTTCTACTTTCATTTGTGTTTCCTTCCTTCCTGGTGAGTTCAGGTGTTTGTTCACCAGGCTCATTGCCCATTTGTGCTTCCTAATCCTTGCCCGTTTTCTATTCCTCATTGATCCGTAGGGTTACAGACAAGAACACGACACTCTCCCTAAGACCCAGTCTCAGCAGCTGCGTGGAGACCAGTCAGGCTGATGCTCTGAATCAGGAAAAGCCACCTGTCCTGTGACAGCTGCAGAATCTTGGGGGACAGACCCCAGCAGACTCCTGGGTACTCCCTGTCCCTGAAGCCCTACTCAGGCAATGGTCCAGTCTGTGGGTGACAGATCATGCCTCTGCCCTGCACTGCTTGGGACAACTCACAAGGATGCTGTTCTCCGTGTCTCACGTGCTGGGTGGTCCTGTGCATAGGCCGTCAGCGCGGCAGCGTCTGGGAAGTCACCGGCCGTGGGAAACGCCCCAGGGACAGCCCTGCCTTCCTGGCACGCTGCCCAACTTCCATTCTCATTGCTTTTCTATATTATAAGCTTCCCAAGAGGCTTAACCCATCAAACGTGTGATTTGTTTTTTAAAGAAAAGTGCTGCTTTAATGGGGGTTGTATTTGGCTGCAAAGAACAAAGTCATGTTAACCCAGAAAGACCGCTGCTCACACGCCATCTGCGGACCTGAGAGTAGGAAACAGATGCAGGCGGGGCTCACAGGCACCCACCCAAGGAAACCGTTTTATATTTAGAGATGGTAACAATCACATAAAGTTCTCCTCCATACCAATCATTAGAAAAATCCATCCTACAAGAAACACGGGAGAGTAACGCACTGAGGACAAAGCATTACCAGGCAGGTGGGCGCATCGAGCTCAGGAGGACCAGCGACTCACCTGCTGGAAACAGACATTCTCGGAACCGCAGGAACGGAGGCCGGTTAGACGCGGCATGACCGGGAGTTCAGCACAGCGAATGCCCAAGCGCCCTCCGGCCCCCCGCCGCCCGCGAGGAGCTGCCCAGCCCCTGCACTGTTCCAGACGCTCCGCACCCCACCCCTCGGCCCCCGACTCCTCCTCCAGGGTCTGTGCTGAGATGGGACGCTCGCCGCAGCAGAGAGGAGCAGTGAGCCCGAGTCCCACAGTCTCTAAGTGACAGCATGTGCCTGCCTGCACAGGGCACACAGCAGTGGCTGCAGAAAGGGAAGTGAAGAAGGAAGAGGAAGGGGACAGGGCAGGGCAGAGGGAGGCATCTGGAGCAGGAGGGTCCAGACTCTGCGCCAGCCAGGGAGCAAGGGCTTCGGTTTCTTCACGTGAAAGTGGTGATGATAAAAGCACTGCCTCGCTGAGACGACAGAGCAAACACAGTAGCAACAAGGGCCAGTGAGGTTTTGCTTTGTGAAGATGATACTGAGCTACTGCAAGGTGGCCAAATAAAATCAGTTTTGCCGTTGAGGAAGCAAAGCCCACTGAGATGCACAAAGACAGCTACGCAGCAGGCATTGTAAAAACGGAAACGTGAGTCCTGAGAATGAAGATATCCTGTACGCAGCTACATCGTAACATCGGCGGCACACATTCCATGAACTGAATTAAACAAATGCCTATCAAGCAATTACTATGTAAAGTACGGGGAGAAAGACATTCACTTACCCACAGACCACACGCACACGGAGACCTGAAAGATCCTGGACAAGGAGGACTCGCCGCGTCACCTGCAATACAGGCCGACGGTCTGTCTTCCCTACGGCAGGGGCCTCGCCTCTTTGTATTTCTAATGTCTACGGTGTGAGTGTCTGATTGTAGTAGGGGCTAAATAAATATTCTGTTGGTTAAATGAATTAAAGAATAAATGAAAGCGTAAGTGCACGGGGTTTCCCCTCGTCCTTGTCTGTCTGGAGGAATTACCCAGCAACTGTGATTTGGCTGTTTCTGCTCACTGTCTCTCTCTGCCCCTGGGACGGGAGCTCCGGGACAGAGGGGTCAGAGTCTGAACACCTTCACGATCACCTCCCGTGTCCACAGGCAGGCACTTGCCCAAGGAGCGCTTATCTTGTCTTAGAAACTGCCAGGGGGAGATTCACTGCCATGTTACTTGATAACCTCTCCAAAGTCACCTTCAGACTGTCCTTCCTGAGGTCAACTGAGCTCCTGAAACACACACCTGCTGCTGACCATTCTGGACCAGCGGGAGCACAGGCAAGCAGAACGCTCACCACGGAGTCCAGCGACTCTTTGTCAGGCCTTTCCCTCCCTCCCTCCCTCCCTCCCTCCCTCCCTCCTTCGGTGTGTCTGGTGTGTCTGCGGCTCTGCTTCGTGGGCGGAGGAGAATGAGTGAGCCGCCAGGACACCCGTTTCTGGAAGGCATCCTGTTGGTTGCTGACCCCAACGGGAGAGGTGGCCACCTCCACCCACCTCTGGCCGCAAGCCCCGGAAATGCACCAGAGGGGCAGCCGGCCAAGGGACAGGGCTCTGGGCCGGGGAAAGGGCCCCGGCAGCCCCGGGCCTGTCCCAACTGCCTCGGGGGGCTGAGACCGAGTCACTAGTGGCACAGGCCCTGGGGCCCCCCCCGCCAGGGGCTCCAGGAAGGCTGCCCCTGCCCCAGCCCGGGGGCCCCAGGTGCCCTGTGAGACTCCCTCATGCTGGTGCTGGTTCCAGGGTTTCCCCTCCATGTGCTCTGTCTTCGTTTGTGGAACCCGGAGGCAGCACTTTTGAAATAGGGCATTTTAATTGAAAACAGGTCATATGGCCTGTTCAATGGAAATTCAGACGGGCCGAGTGCAATCAACAGATCGCACGCACGTCTTCGTGCAGCTGACCTGCGTGGACGCACGGGACACCCGACATGGAAGAGCAGCCTGCAGACGCGTGCAGGGGGCGTCTGCTCGTGTGTTCTCAGCGATGTAGTTATGCAGTACTGGTGGTTTTGTGGGGCGTTACTATGTTAGTAATGTAAGAACAACAAAATAACAATAATGTTCAAAACATTTATTTACTAAGCTGCTTTGAAGTTGATTTATGTAAGGTAATTTCAACAAATAAAATGTTTAATGAAAAAGTGTGGTTTACAATGTACTTGTCGCTACAAAAAAAATCTTATTTACAAGTTCTTTTAAGTAAAAGTAGGTTTAAAAAATTCATTATGCATTACTAATATAATAAAAATGAGTTTCTTAAGCGTCCAGTGAAATCTTAAGAGATGAACCAACATTTTTCATTCATACTCAGAAAATCTAATATGCTTACTTGCTTGTTGAGTCTTTGCAAGTCTAATCTTTTCAGCTTTGTTGATTAACTGCGGAGAAAAAAATCAGAAATTAGAATGTATTGTATACCTAAAAACAAAAAGATAATTATGACTAGAAAAATTTTACAACTATCAGCTTGAATAAAATTTCTTTCAAAAGATGGAGAGGAAGACAAATGAGATAGTAAGACTTAGGTCAAATCAACAGAAAGAACTGTCAAGATCATGATTTTCCATGTAGAATAGGTATTAAATCTTTAAATTATCTAAAAACCTTCCATTTTAATTCCGAGTTACTAAAAATGTTACAATAAAAAATAGCCACACTCCAGGCAGGCGATTTCTGTTACCTGCCCGGAGGGCTCAGGACCGACCGTGGGCTGCGGCCTGTCCGCTGGGGCCTGGGCAGCGGCCTGCAGAAGCCCTGGCAGGCTGTGCCACCCGCCAGCGAGTGCCCTTGAGGGCGCAGGCTTCCTGGGGGCAGACGGCACGTCTCGGGCTGAATGCTACCCAAAGGTTTGCTTACACATTTGAACTTTAAAATGTCCCAAATACAACCTGCTGCTCAGAGTACTTCTTATTCAATATTTATTACCCCAGAACACAAATCTGAATATTTTCAAAGAAGGCATGAAATTACGTGAAATGAGGAAGACCATTAAAAATGTCTAAATATTCCAGAAGCTTTCTTGATAAAAACATTTTAAGCATTTTAGTTGGCTTTGGAAGAAATGGAAATCTTATTCTCACAAAAATACAGATTCTGATGAGTCATCGCTAACAGTTTCTTTCCAGTGTCTGTGACACGTGGCCCTTGGCAGGACACTTTTCGGTCCCACGGAAGGTCTGCTCCCTGGCGAGTCGGGTGGCGGCTGCCATACCCACTCGCTCTCAGCAATGTTATGAGTGACCTGATGAGTATCTGACATACCAGTAACTGGGAGAAAACCACGACGTTGATAAAAACAACAAGCATTCAAACACGCGTCCTTTCACGCGGCGGTGGAGCAGGCTGGGCTGTCCTGCCAGGGAAGCGCCTGCGTCTCCCTGTGGGCTGCGGGCCTTCTCTGCGTAACCTCCCTCCCCTCACCGAGGGGCTTGCTCTGGGCTCTCCAGCTACACCCGTCCGCCACCCTCGCCTCCAGGCCTCTGCACTTCCTGTGGCCTCCCAGGAAGCGAGCGTCTGAGATTCCTGGCTGTCGCTCCCCCTGCGAGGCCCCAGACGCACGCAGCTGAGGAGCAGGCTCCCGGGGGAGCCTCGTTGTATTTTCCGCACAGCACTGTCCCCAGCGCCTACGCTGTCGCTCAGGGCTGTACCCTCAGTGAGTCTAACAACAGTGGACACTCAAAAATATGGACTGGCCCTGGCTGGTATGGCTCAGTGGGCTGGGCATCGTCCCACAAACCTAAAGGCCGCCAGTTCGATTCCCCGTCAGGGCACGTGCCTGGGCTGCAGGGCAGGACCAGGTTGGGGACGTGCAAAAGGCAACTGATTGATGTTTGTTTCCCCCTCTCCTTCCCTTACTCTCGCTAGAAAAATAAGTAAATAAATTTTTAAAAAATTAACTACACAGGCTGACAGAAAAGCCAGGGGGCACGATAACCGTGGCCTGTCCCTCTCCTCCGGAAAGCCTGGCAGGGCCTGTTTCGTGTGGCTCTTCTTTTCATTTTGCCAAAGGAGCCACCTGGCTGCTCTGAGGACAAGCCTGCAGGTGCAACAGGTAAGCGGGGCCGGAAAAGGACCCTGCGCCTCAGGGATGGAGCTCCTCCCGGTGCTTCAACTCACTTTATACTTTATAAACCCGCAGTTGATGTTTGTTTCCTTGCCTCAAATTTACAAAAATTGGATCTTTCTGAAAAAACAAAATTACTAATGTTACAAATATAAAATTTAAATAAAATTACACACCAATTACAGATAAAGTATGATTTAACAAAGTAGCTTCATGTCCGTGCTGAGTTGGGGATTAGTGACTTTAACATTTAAATAATCTCCAGCAGGCTTTCAAATTAGCTCCTCAGAGGCGGGACAGGGTGCCGAGGACGGAAGGCTCCTGGCGCGTGAGGCCCGCAGGCAGGGAAACAGAATTAACCACGACCAGCAGGGAACCTCCCCACAAATCATCCCGCATTCCAGTGAATGCAGGGGATGCAAGGCTGGGGAAAAACACTCGATGTTTAGGTTTAAGAAAAAAAGAATTTTATACATAACATACAAATCCAAACCAACAAACCTAGAATACAGAAACTATGACTTTTTAAGTGCTAACCAATGATAAAAGGATGTACATCTTTACAGCTTTACCTGACTTTCATAATTTACATTTTAAAAATTTGATAATAGTGATTTAGTTATTATGTACCCTGTTCTGTTCTAAGCATTTTAAAATGCACTAACCTTTGCATGTATTATAATTTGTTTTAAAATAATACACTTGACAGCTCACTAGAAACAATAATGATTTAATAAATTATTCATTGTCACTTAAAGTTATTGAAAGAGAAGCTTGCTTTACATTGGTTAATGTACTTAAATTTGTTTATATCACCTGTTGACTATTCTAGAGAAAAAGTAACAAAGCTTATCACTCATACAGGGAACATCATGCATAAAGTTGCTCAATCTTATCTCTAAAGGCTGTATCCTTAAAAGCGACACTCTAAATACTTTGTGCCTTCATCCTTAAGACAATGTTTGAACAATCATTTACCATCTAGCTAGAACCACAGCAGCCAGAGATCAAGGCTGCTTTACGTTATACAGCTAGTTTAAAAGAGGAAAAGAAAGGAAGGAGAAATACAAAACTCTAAATTAAATCATGTACCCTTGTGGGAAAAATAATTCTAATTTCGTGTATTTCTAAAATCTCGAGAATAAGAATTCCCTCTCAATCTAATGCACAGTGTGTACCATGTAAATGCCTGTTATGTGCAGCAAAACCACGGTTATTTTAGAACCGCTCATCACTGTCAGAGACCATCGGCTTCCAAAAAAGGCTTAGGCTACCAAAAAGACAAAACAAAACAAAAACCCCCACAAAAGATAATGAAATGAAAACGAAATGAAAACAAAATGAGAGCGACTGATCACCTTCTCAGTGCCTCTCTTCTTCTCCCGAGGCTGGTTCAGCTTGGCCTGCCTGTCTACCAGGATCTTCTGCCAATACCTCTGTTCACGATCCCCTGAAAACAAACGGAAACGCTGGTCACTGAACCTGAGGCTGCCTGTGAGGAAGCAGTCAAGGCATTACGCTCTCTGTAGAACCGGAATCATTGTCAGATTGTATTCAGTGCTACTTTACGCATGTAAGAGGACCCAAAAAATACTAGTTCCATTAGCCAAACTCAGAAAATATAATACAACCACCCCACAACACAACTGTTACAAAGGAGGGTTCCATGAAGGTTTACCAGAAAGAATCTCGAGTTGCCAGCAGTGTTTCTTTTTAATCTCCACATGTGCGTCTATCACTGCCTGTGCATCCTCCGGGGACTTAAACCTCACGTGGCACTCCGTGTCTCCTTCCAGCAGGTCGACATAGACCACCTCTGAGACTGCTGCCAAGGTGTCCTGCAGCAGAGGTCAGAGAGACGCGATGTGAAACAAATGTTTCACAACAACGCTAACGTTTCTCCAATGGTCATGTCAGAAAGTGTTACGCCACCAGAAGCTTAAAATGACAAGTAACTACTCTACATCAAACATTTCTTCTAAAATATATGCATATGATCTTAAAAATTGACATGGACACACTTCAGAACCAATCAGACATCGACTCTAGTCATAGCTTTCTTTTATTCAATCACATCCTTAAAAATCTCCCTGGAATGAAAACATTGCGTAAGGACAACAGACTTGCAGAGCAGAATGGACAGAAGCCTCCCTTCCAGCCTCCTGCCCACACGGGCGCCAAGCCTGGGTGTAGTCGGAACGAGGGGTAGGACTAAAAACAGGATCAAAACCCCCACAATGGACTGGGGTGAAGGTGGGTTTCTCTGCACCTCTGTACAAAGTAACTTAGGACTTAAAATACACATGCAAAACATCCAACTTTTTATAGCAATTCATGCAAAAAAAAATTTTTCAGTGAACCTACAAAAATTCTAGGTTTCTGAGTGGATCTTTGAGAAAACAGCTCAAACCCTCTCTCTCTCTGGCGGCACAGCTACGCAGCCCCCGAAACAAGCTGCAGTCCTCCACGCGGAGGAAGTGCCCCCCCCAGGCCTGCTGGGAGGCCCAATTAACAACATTCCTGCATGCGGAATCCTTCTTCACAGCAGGTTCTACAGTAAATACAATGCAATTATGCAGGAATGTTACACTAATTCTTCATTTATCAGTCTCAACTCATACAGTTAAAGAAATAACTGAAGATTCCCAACCAAAAAAAAAGAAAAAGAAACAGAAAAAAAAGATGCCTTATCCATCTCAGCCCCTTTAATTTTGATCTAAAATTTCAAGCCACAACTAATTTAGGTTACTTTTAGATGCTGGATTTTTAAAGTGTGAATTACAGGCAACTGAGAAAAAGCTAGAATTATTACTTCATCAAAGAATGA
Source organism: Pteronotus mesoamericanus (assembly GCF_021234165.1). Lineage (NCBI taxonomy): Eukaryota > Metazoa > Chordata > Mammalia > Chiroptera > Mormoopidae > Pteronotus > Pteronotus mesoamericanus. The sequence continues at coordinate 21,982,240 of NW_026555064.1, forward strand.
GGAACGTTTAGTAGTTAATAACGAAGGGTACATATGTAAATACCTGAGTCTACAGAAGCCAGGGACGAAGTCTTAACGCTTACATTTACAAAGGGGGCACCTAATAAATGTGTGCGAGTTCAATGAAAATAAAAGAACAAACACACTTGTCTCTTCTTCCCATTTCTTTACCTAGTTAATAGCACTAACTCTACACGAAAGGCCAAGTTGATAATATTTGACCATTCACTGGCAGTACAGCCACGTAACTGATTCTGTAGCTTACTAGAGTGCCACCGTTAGAGGCGTTCACTAAACCCGCATCCGCACCACAGCGCAATCTCTGGGCGCAACGCTCCCTGGGCTGACAACTGGCCGGGGACCCACAGGGCACGTCGCAAACAAGTCAGGCCCGCACAGCTCAGTTTTGTTCCGGCAAACTGTATGTAACTATGAGCTTGATTGATAGGTACTTTATGACTCTGGTGATCATAAATGAAGGATTTGTAATTGACAGAAACCTACGTCATTCCAAGTAACGAACTTCAAGTAGTTTTTCTATTAAATCTTCTGCAATATGACCAACCACAGCAGCGTTTCTGTCCTCCATTTTATCCCTGTCCTGTGAAATTCCATATTCTAACAACACTGCAAACTGGTATTACCAACTTGGAACAAACCAAGCCCCCGACCTGTACCCCAGGGGAGCCTAAGCTCACGGGCCCTGACAGCGACAGGAGGTGGGGAGACGGTTTCAGAGGGAGGGAGCCCCTGCCTGCCGCGGCTGGGGGGGCGGGGGTCGGGGACCCACGCAGGCTGTGCCTGGTCCTCTGTGCTGAGCGCCTTCTCACCCGACCGACCGGGTGACAGGCTGAGGAGCCGCCTCACAGAGAAGCAGTCAGTCAGAAACACTGCTGCACTCGTGTTCAAAAAGTTCTGTTACATAAATTACATAAAGTAAAAAAACCCACTGTCAAACAGCACTTGCAATGTACATTATGGAAAAGTCTGGATACACTTGCACGTTCACATAAAACTTCTATAGTTTTTTAAAACACTTGACACTTTTCTGTAATTGTCTCAAATTTTTAAAACAATGAGCATGGACTGAAAATACCAAAAAAGATTTTAAACATTAAAAAAGGCTTTTTTCTTCCAAAACACCGTGCATTTCTCAGGAAAAAAAATTTCAATTCACAAGAGAATTCATCAACAGGCAAAAAAGTCTAAATACAAGTGAAGAAAAAAACATGTACCTATTATCTCTTATTTCAAAATAGTTTTGACTTTTGGGACGGCCAAAATCTTTTACGAGTTTACTGAAAGCTAAGAGCGCTAATGAAAACAAAAAATTATCTAGTTTGCTTCAAAACCTGACAAGAGCAGGTAACTGCAATTTTAAAATAATTTGAGACCAACTCTCACGTTGATTAAATTGTCTAAAATTTCACTTCTCTGAAAACAAAACCAGTCCCCTACAAATGGGATCCTGGGGAAGGGCCTCGCCGCACCCACTCCCTCAGCCAGCAGGACGGCGGCACGGCCTCCCTGCCTGCGGCCCCAAAACGCACACACCGCGCCCTCCCCAGAGAAGGCGTCTGCGCTCACAGTAAACGTGGCCCAGCGAGGAACGTGCTCGTGGATTCTGCTGCAGGTCGAATTTAAGTGTCACTATGGACTCAAACCCTACAGAACACATTCTAATGCGATTTGTTTTCATATTCCACACGTATTCCCACCCGGGGGGCGCGCACCCTGGGGACTCTGGGCCTCACCCTGACTTGCTTCCTGCCCGGCAGGGGTTCGGCGCTGACGATCTTCACAATCACCCCACTCACAAACTGCGGCCCCGTGGCGGGGACCTGCGGGGGACAGCGCTCCTCCTCGTTTGCTGCTGATGGAGCAGGAAAAGACCAGAAAAAACTCTTACACCTAACCGTTTATCACGTAGGACCTCTCTAGAATAACATCATCATGTCTTAGGCTGCTTTAAATAATTAATTTACTTAATTTAAAACTTAATTGTAACATAATTTATGTAATTAACTTACGTTGCAAGCCATTGGGGTTCAGAACAAACTACCCTAACAAAGTCACAAGGCTGACTGTTGATTACCATGAAATAAAATACAAAAACTTTTATAACTGTAAATGCAAACTGTTACTTTTAGAAGAACACTTGTAAATTCTTCCACAAAAATGCCTCCTTTCCCTGAACCAAATAACAAAAAGTACTTAATAGAGAAATAAACAAGCATGGACTATAGAATATTCTATATAATCATTCAGATGTGAAAATTTAAAATATATCCTAATATTAAAGATTTTATAAGAATCTTGATTTTTGATTTGTTTCTGCTTGTGGGTAATACTATGGAATGAAATGACAAGTGAGAAATTACCAACCTTTGTCTATACAAACTTAATTCATAAACTAGGCACTGGTTACTAAATCTAACTTACGAAAACTAGGGAAAATGTAAATAACTGATTAGAAATTATACTGCTTTAAATGAGTCCTTAGAACGTTCTTATATGAAGAATAAGTCACACATCTGGACAACTTGCTAAATCAGTAATTTTTCTAATGACTATTGTATACTTAAGTTTTTAAAAATTAAAATTCATCCTATAACACAGAAATAGTATTTTAGTATATAAAAACAATACAAAAACTATCATAGTGTTTACATTTTTCATTTTTCATTCCAGACTTATTACTTTCTTCATGGTCTATTTCCATTTTTGACTCCAGTTTTATTTGGGATATTGTTTTTTTTAAAGAAGCCATACTGGCTTTTTGCAGTGCTAAATATTCTTTTTTCAAATCCATCCATTCGGTCCTGTAAAGAAGAAACCGTACATTAGAAATCACAGGTGATTAAATGTATCCACTCACTTAAACACTCAGGTTATTCCAAACCCACCCAGCAAACAAGCACAGGGGGCTGCCCCTGCCTCAACATTCACACTAAAGGTCTTTAATCCGCCGTTCCCATTCTTGAGCATGCTTCCACTTTAAACTTTGGAAACCGAAGTTTTAAGTTAATTAACTGGTAACATTTACTAGAACAGTCACCTCTGGGGGGAGAAAATGGGAGATTGAAATTTAAAGATTACTTGTTACATGGCTTCCAATTTCAGAGATAACATTCCTTAGTTATTTACAAGAAGGAAAAGGAATTCCTAAGGAAAAAACACCCCCTGGAAGCCACTTATTTACATGCATTCAGCACGGAGATGCTCCCTCCAGACAGAAACACAATGGCCCTGCGGGCCCCTCCGAGCCCCCATTGTCAGCCCTAATCTCGGCCATCAAACAGGCAGATAGGAGAGGGTTTTAAAAAGCAGGGGATCTTGTGGTAATGGTTTTAGCTGTTAACATTGACATCTGTATACTTCAAATAAAAAAAAAGTTCCAGACCCACCCAGGATCAGACCTTCCCTGAGAGCTGAGACATTAGAATATCAAAAGGCCCTTAATGATTCTCGAAGATAAAAAGGCAAAAGAAATTCAGAGTTAAGGATCCTATAAATACAGGAGCCAGGAATCCTTGCCTTTTAACCTTCTCGATGACGACGGGACCCTCCGGAGCCTCTGGCCCAGGGTAGTTAAGAAATGGTTCTTCCGGAAGGTTCTTCCAGAAGGTATGCGGGCCGCGCGCTTTCTCCCTCGGCTCCAGGAAGTCCAGGGCTCCCTTTCACTTTAACATGGAAGTGCTTTCTGTGACTTATGTAGTAAGTGCTTCCATGTTTTAGTAGAAGTGAGTCCCAATTAACAGCTGTGGATGGGAACCTCGCCCGTTTCCAGAAGCCACGGGGACCCCCCCTGCTTTAACATGGGGGTACCTGCTGTGTGAAACTGAGTAAGTGCTTCCATGTTTCAGTGGAGGTATCTCCAAACCCACGATCTTGGATCCAACTTTACTTTCTAAACTTACTTTACAGGTTGAAGCAAGATCAGGATTTCAAGATTTTCCAAGACTAGGCTCCCCACCACTTAAACGTGGATGTACTTGCTTTGGAACTAAACAAGTAAGTGCTTCCATGTTTTAGTGATGGTAAGTCTTGCTTTGCATTGTCTCAACCCTGACCCGCCGCCTGTGGTGTAGAAGTTCAGCTGAACTTAGGTCTGTTAAGAACACCCACTACTTTAACATGGAGGCATTTGCTTGACGGATAGAAATAAGTGCTTCCATGTTTTAGTGTGGTTGTTGCTTTTCCACCTTCCATTGTGCTGTGTGCAGATGTGGGCTGAGGCCGCCACTGTTGCTAATATGCAACTCTGTTACCACAGACTGGAATTGCACTTTAGCAATGGTGACGGCCTGGCCCGAGGGCCGACCCTGACCGCGCCGCCCACTCACTTGGATAGTACACGCAGGGGAATAACCTCTTCTCCCATTCTGTGCCTCTCCTTGTGTTTTTTCTTATGCTTCCTTTTTGTTTTTAAGAGTGACCCGTCTTTTACATCTCCCGTCTCCTTTTCCTCTTCAGTGGAGATTTCTATATCTTAAAAAAATAAAGATGGAACAAGTGTAATAGAACAACAAAAAGAGACCAAAATCAAGAAAGTTTTTCTTTTTTTTTTTTGGTTGAGCCAAACCTTAATTAAGGCTATAAAAAGCCCTAAATACCTTTGTTTTCTTTGGGCACTTCCGGGGCTTTTTCCAGGCTGTCTTTCTGGTCCACTTTCTTGACTTTGGATTTGGGAGTTGGGCAGCCTGTGTCCTCCGAGCTGCTTCGCTTCCTCTTCCCTGCCGGGGCTGGAGGTAAGCTGGTCCCTTCAGCTTTAACCCGCTTTTTCCTCTTCTTTGAGGGTGGCTTTTGGGGTTCAGTGCTCCCCCCTTCGGAGCCCTCCGACGTGGTCCTGGGCCTCTTCCCCTTGCCGGCGCTGCTCTCCTTCCCTGTGTCCGTGTTTGCCTCCTTGGTCTGCGCACTGTCTTCCTTCTTTACCCGGCCTTTCTTCTTTTTCTTCTTTTTCTTCTCTTCCTTCTCTTCTGTAACAATGCTAACATTAGTGCTCACTGCTGCAGCTGCAGCCAGTCAAATATTTTTACTTAAATGCCTTAACTCACCAGCTACTCGAAGGGCAGGAATGGGCTTATTTTTCACTGTTTTAGGAAATATCCCAGGTTTCCTCGGCGCTTCTTCTGGCGGGTTGTTAAGAAACTGAAATAAAACCAGCAAAATTTTGCTGCCATTTAAACACTTGGTAAATTTTTTATATTTTTCTTTTTTAGATTATGGACCTACCTCAATAGCTTTTGCCGCTTGTTCTTTTGTCTCAAATTCCACAAAGGCAAATCCCTTCGGATCGCCAGTCGACTTGTAGTGTGGTATGCTTACGTAAACCACATTGCCACATTTCCCAAACACTCTTTCAATCCAGCTGTGGTTCACGTTTTTGGGAAGTAACTCCTGTGATGAAAGTAGAAGCCAGGATTCTTACTGCAGGTCAGCGGGCTTTTTTACCTGGGTGTGGAGAGGCCCCCCGTGCCCGGTGGCCGTGAGCAGAAGGCTTACCACGTACACAGTCCGCTCGTCCTCGTCCTGGGGCCTCTCGCCCAGAGGCTGCTTTCTCCTGACCCTGGTGCCTTCCAAGTCCAGCTGCGGGGCATGCGCAAGGTTAGCAATCCAGTGCAGTAACGAGGGGAGAACCACACGGTGGGGAAACAGTTCTTACCTCTACGACTGCCGAGCTCTTCAGGGCTCTGGCTATTAATTTTTCATCTGTCGTCAACTTTTTCATTTTGTTAAAAGACACCAGAAGCGATATGTCAACATCTAAAGAAAATGTAAAAGTGAATTAAATTTTCAAATTACTGCAGTCATGGCTAGAAATTTCTTAACCCATGTCCCAATTTTTAAAGCTAATAAAGTTTTAGAATTTGTACTATATAAGAACACTGTCTTGAATTTTACTTCCTAGGCAAATGTGGGCCACATCTCTAATGCCCATCCATTCTCATCTGGAAAATCCACATGGTAAATCAAATTTCTAAAATTTGTCTTTAGAATGATTTTGGAATAACTGCTTTGGTTTAAAGTTCTAGAGTCCTATAAAGCCCTCAACCAAGAAGTACAGAAGTTTAAAAGTTCTAGTGTAATATGCGCATACACTCTAGTGTATAGTATATAAAACACTAAGATAGCAGTAATCTAGCGTATACTAATTAAAAGAATTAACATACTAATTCAGAAGTGAAAAAGGTAGTCAAAGGCAGCACATATGAGACCTGGCTCAATCATATACATAACTTCAACTTACATCCATCTCTAGATTTTTCTATCTGCTCTCGAAGAAATCTATCCTTGTGAAGATTTGCATCTCCAAACCAGAAGTCCACTTGCTTAGTGATGTCTGCAAGCACCTGTTTAACTCGAGACCGTTTCTTTTTCTCTACCTCTTTTTTTTCTGTATTTTCCTCTTCCATTGTCTTTTCTTGGTTTCCTCTTTCAGCTTCCATTCCTGTGAATTAGAAGTAAATACAAGTCTGGTAATAGAGGAAAATTTAGATGTCTTTAATTGTCTGAAGGGATAATGGACTCAAATTAGGCAATTTAGGCTACCAGGAGAACTTCAGAGGAGCAATTTCCAAACATTTCCAGCAATGAGCTGGGTAAACTATCATTGGTCTGTGGTTCTTTTAAACCAAGGTATCCTAGCATATAAAACCTGTATCCCTAAGCTTTAGGTTAAAGTGTAAGATTATGGAACCCCAACATTTCATCCCCACAGACCTCAAAGTTAATTCATTTACTTCCAATGAAATAACTGATTCCTGATGTTAGTTTTTAGATTGTTAGTTTTGGCTCACTACAGAGAAGGGGTGGGCAGGTCGGCTGTGGAATCGGCCCTTCTCAGGGGACCACCGCGTTCCAGCCTGAGCTCCTGGCCCCCCTCTCCTGCTGTTCTGGCCGGCTCCCTGCTCCCCATCCTCCAGCTGTTCCTCGAGCTCAGGCACTGCCTGCAGGCAACACGGCTGCTCCCTCACCTGCGATGACGAAGTGTTTCTGTGCCCTTCCGCGAGTGCAGGATGGATGAAATCAGTGTGTTTGCGTTACTTGCTGACGCTCCCGTCCCCAGTCCCTGGCACGCAGGAGTCACTAACACGCTCCCTGAATTTTGTCATCTGTACACACAAAGTGAATACCCAAGCAAAGTCTTAACATTGGGCCTGGGACTATGCCCGGCTGCCTAAGAATAGGTCAGTGCCGCTTGTGACGGTTTTCTTGGGAACAGCAGTGTTCAGATACATGGGCAGGGTTCTATCTATCTCCTCAGTCCCTATCAGCTGGAACACAGGCCTCAGCTGCGTGACCAGAGGACCTAACAGACTGGAGGGCAAAGGGAGCTGAAGCCTGCACAGACCGGGGCGACCGAGACACTGCCTCTCTCTGCGGAAGCCACACAGGCCTGCGGCAGGACCCGTGCAGCAGCTGTGGGTTACAGGCCGGGTCTGGGCAGGGGCTGCCCCGCCCCTGCTGCCGTCCCCACCCTCCCGGAAAGCTCAGCAAACCCGAGGACGCCCGCTCCTCTCTCAGAGTCTCAGCGAGAGCCTGTCCCTGCAGCAGAGGCTGCGCTCAGTGACAGAGGGCACAGAGCCCCCTTCCAATCTCCCAGCTCAGCACAGAGGACCTTGAGAACAGGCTTCAGCTGATCGGCCCAGTGTGAATTTTTAAAACAGGCCTGTGAGGAAGTATGTATTTACCTGACACTGGCGTAACACATAAGAGAGAGCTGCAGGTCAGAACGAGTTGTCAGAAAACAATCAGGTGCCTTCAGAGCTGCAGCCGCATCCCTCACCTGATACCCTCACCTGAGCCCACCCACCAGGCTCCCTCCCAGAGCAGCATCTGAGGTGGGAACTCCCTGGAGGACAGTTTCTTCGTGGGGCTTCCAGGAGAGTTTTCCTCCTCAACCTCCTCTTCCCGAGCCCCCACCCTGCTCCGCCTGCTCGGCCTGATGCCGCCCCGCACTGCCCGCATCGTCCTGGGCTCCCTTCTGACCCGCGCCCATCCTTTCAGAAGGTCCCGGTTTCAGCCGCTTGGCTCTAGGCTGATGGGGCACAAATCTCAATTCCCCAGCCCTGACTTCTCCCCTGAGCTCCCCATTCCAACACTCAACTATCGGTGTGACATCTCTACTTGTTGATCTGAACTGTGTATCTCGAGTTTAAAGTGGGAAAAATTAAACTCTCGAATTTTAACAAACTTATTTTTTGCCTCGTTTCCCACATCTCAGAAAATACCAATTACAGGACTGCAGAGGGCGAACCCCTGAAGCACCCCAATTCTCCTTTTCCTCAACCCTGCGCCCCTCCCCCGGCAGCTCGGCAGCATCCCCACCACCGGTCCGAGGCGGCAGGTCGCTGCCCTAACGTCAGCCAGCGCCGCCTCCCACCAGCACCCAGACGGGGCAACAGCCAAGCAAGCGTTTGTTTAAGTATGTAAATGAGACCACACGACCTGCTCGCACGAAATCCTCCAGAGATTTATCATCACACTCACCATAAAACCCCAAGTCCTACTCCCCTGGCCTGGGACGTCTCACTGGGGCCACCTCCCAAACCTCTACAGCCGCTCAGCGCGACCAGGACACGCCCCTCCTTCTGTCCCTGCAGCAGGCCAGGCCCTTCTCCCCTCCGCCCTTTGTACCCTGGCCATTCCCCCCTGCTTCCCGCAGGCCCCTGCAACCCTCCCTGGCTCAGACGCTTTCTCTTCACCCCGATTTAAACGCTTCCCTCCCTGCCCACCTCAACCCCACGCACCCCTGCCTCCTCTGGTCGCCTCCCCTTGCCACCGCCTCTGCCTGCCCAGAGGGTAACACGCACGATGAGGGCGGGGGCTTGAGCCTGGTCGCAACTAGACATCTGCTGAATAATCCAATAACGTATTTTAAAGGGTCTTCTGAACCGTAAAGTGTTAAGCATTACAATTCTTTTGTAAGCGGGTAGGATTACAAATAACATTCAAACGTACGCTGTGATTGTCAGTACAGAGGGATCCACTGCCGCCTCTCCTTTCTGAAAACGCCAGAAACGACAGCGGGCAGGCTACCAGCCCCGCAGCTCCCCGCCTGTCAAAGCCACCGTCCGAGGGCCGGGTGTAGCGCCGCACGCGCAGCCGCGCTCCTGCAGGGGGCAGGCTTTCCCCGCCACCCTCGCACCTGAGCCAAGAGCCCCCTCCACTGCGTCTCCTAAGCACTATTTTTGTGGCTCAGAGAGTGAAGCCAGAAACTCTTGCCCAGGTGCGCAACACATGTCTGCAACTGCAATTTAAAACGATGCTCTCTAGATACACAAATATGCCTTCACCTTAAAGGAAGGTAAGGGCTAAACAGACGGCAATGAAACCTGGCACCACGGAGCCTCTCCACGTAGTGGCTGCGGAGGACAGGCCGCCCGGCCGCGCTTTCTCGCCGCCCTGTGTTCCCCACGGGGGTGTCGTCACTCCGTTCACGCCAGGGGACTGTCCCCGCCCCGGGCTGCTGCTTCTCACCATCCTCGTCTAATTCAAGGATCCATATCCCCTGAGTTAGTCAATCAGGCTAATTACTAGCTGGTGGATTGTGAGCAAGTTACTGCATCTCTCTCCATGGGTTCACAAAATGTGGATGAAAATCATACCTACACACCAGGGTCTTGTGAAGACTAATCATGTACACAAAGCACTTCAAATGGCTGCTTTATGGCACAGGCTCAGTAATACGTAACCATTACCACTTACCGTTCACCAACCCGCCCCCAAGTCCCAGCAATCTGACCTCTGGAGAGGCTCTCATCTCCATCTGCTGTTTTCCACAACTACTGTCACCGTAACGTGGGGACAGTGTACAGACTGTCCCAAGTCACAGGAGCTGTGTAACTAAAACACATGTCTGATTTTGTGACTGGTGCTCAAACTCTCATTAGAAGTTTCTTAGCACCATCCTGTAACAGAGCACTTGTTTTTCAAACACTGTTAAATGAACCTGTGACTTTCAACTGGCTTCTAAACAAGAGCTTCAAACAAAGAATAAAAGCTACTGTGTAACAATGCCAATCAGTTTACACACAGGGTTTTAATTCCTCACCACCCCAGGAGGTAGTTTTTTCCAACTTCTTTTTCCAGAGGCTCAAAGATTCGGGGACCTGACAAAGCTTGGTGAGCTCAGGCGACGTGGGGTCGCCCATCCATTCCCTGTTCCACTCAGGGCCTCTTAACCCAAGGACACGGAATTTGAGGAATTCCCAAGTACACGGATGTCAGGAATTCTTGGGGTCCATGAAATGGTTAAACGATAAACTTTACTAGAAAGATAAAATTATGAGTCTTGTACAAATAGACTTTTAAGTAATTAATGAGGGAAATAATAGTGTTAAAGACCAAAGACAAATAAAAAAAATCAGACACACACAAATATTGGACTGACCAAAAAGTCCGTTATGTTTTTTCCGGACGCCGGCTCTAGCAGCGCTTAGCTGCCTTTAACTTCATTCAAAACAACTGTTAAGACTGTATTGTTACAGCTGTCATATCAGCATGCAATGAAAATCTAACCCAAATTGAGTTTTTTGTGGACATTTTAATGTTGAAGATAGAATAAAATATGCAACATTTCTGGTATATTATGCTTTATTATTTCAAGACAGGTAAAAACACTAATGAAACACACACAAAAGACTTGCGCCGTGTATGGAGAAGGTGCCGTGACTGACTGAACGTGTCCGAAGTGGTTTGTGAAGTTTCTCGGGGCCGCTGACATTGTACCCACAGACGCCTTTGCTGCGGGGCTGTCGCGTGCCCAGGAAGAGGCTCGGCAGCGCCCCTGGCCTCTCCCCGCTGGAAGCCAGGAGCGGGAGGCAGGTGGCACACTCAAAACATCCAAATCAATACAGTTATTGGTGAACATGAAAAATGTGTCTTTTATTTTCCGGGAAAAACATAATGGACTTTTCGGCCAACCCAATATAAGCACTGAGGAGAGCTGAAATAATTGGGTTAATAGATGCAAAACTGGCCGGGGCAACATCTGCAGAATGAATGAGCTGCAAGGCCAATTCCCATTGTTACCGTTTTCTACAAGTTACCCAGTTGCAAAGCAGCCCCGTGACAGCCAGGGCCCGAGAGCCTGGAAGGGCGCTGCCGGGGACAGGGGGCCTCTCTCCGCGGCCGCTTCAGAGGCTCGCCACCTCTCCCGGCGAGCGGTACGCAGGACGCTCTGACACCTGCGCGCATTTCCCCGGAAAGGCCCGTCCCTGGCTTTTACAGGTTTTTCAGGAACACGGCGCGCTCAAGGGGCTGACAGCCGTGGCGCTGGTCGCAGCGGGCCGGCCTCGCCGCCTCCTCGCCCGGGAAACGTCCCCGAGGCGCGCCCCCCGCCCCGCAGTCGGCACCCGGGTTTGCTCCCCTGCGCTCAAGTCTTGACAGAGAGAGTGACTTAGAGGGAAGACGCAGGTCCTCACTTCCGTTCTCCTCGGGCCACCAAAGCTCAAGCCTGTGACGTAGCGCAACTTCCCGTTAGACTCCCGCCCCAGCCGCTCAGTCCGTCGGCACGGACGCCGCAGGACCCCGCGCTCGCCTCCGCCCCCAGCCCCGCGCGTGCGCACCGACGGGCTCGCGGGGGCGTGGCGGGAAGACAGACAACTGGACGCAGTGACCTCACCGGACCCTCCCCCTCCTCAGCGGCTCTGGCTCCACTGGGAACTTACTCCGTTCGGGTCCCAAAATGCGGGCCAGAGACTGCGTCCTGGAGTCTTTTCCGCCTCCCGAGTCTCACAGTCGTGGTTGTGATCGCGTCATAGAGCGAGCGACATGCTCTCCCGGACGCCTCCGAAAGACGCTCCGAGGCGTAGCGCCGTCGCTACGTCCCAGGCGTGCGGCTCGGGCGCGGGACGTCGGCGCTTGCGGCCAATCAGAAGTTTGATTGGCGGGTGGAGACGGCTGTGCGGGCAAAGCGTCGGGTCGGCCCCGAGGAAGTGACGTCACGGCCCTTGGCGGGAGAATTGGAAGCGGGTTTGTGCTGTGAGTGAGAGACGAGTGCGCCTCCCGGTTTCCCGTGACTGAGGGCGTGGGAGCCGAGGCGGCGTCGCCGACTCGGGGGAACGGACAGAAGAGGCGACCCCAGAGCGGACGGTGAGGATGCCGTGCGGACCTGGTGGTCCCAGGGCACAGCCCCCGCGGACGCGTCTCCGCTGACGGGGGGCGGGGTCCGGGCGACGGGACCCCTCCCATCCCGGGTCGGTGGGGGCGCGGGGCCCGGCCCTTGAAATGGGACCGCGCGTTATTTGGATGGACGGTTTCTTACCAGGACATTGGTAAGAACCCATCCGAATTAGAGATTCGGAAGGAAGGCTAAAAACGTGTGGCACTGCCCGGGGACAGTGGCCGGGACGCCACGAGGGCGTCGAATGTTCCAGGCGGTGTGCGAACCGCACGTCGGGGCACCGGGCCGGCGGCCCTGCGCGTCGGCGGCCGTCGCGTCCCCCGTGGAAGCCTCTGTGCCTTCAAACCGTCCCCCAGCGGCGGGTCGGCACCGGAGTCGTTTGACAGGTGGACAGATGGGGACTTTCGGGGAATGTTTGTCCCGACACCTCTCTTAAATAGCACGCGGTGCTTTTGACTAAAGCCCTTTTCCCCGTTTCATGGTCAGGAAGCGGGGCTGACTCCTTTGAACGTAGGAAGCAGGGCTCTGCTGGGTGGTTTAAACTCCGACCGGCCTTTGCGTTTGAGGTTTAATCCTTGTCACCCAACCTGACACTTAGGAGAGTTTGGGGTCTTTGCATTTCGTTTAGGTTTTAACTCCCACGAGTAGAGCCTCTCATTTAGGGGAACAAGGTGTTGACCGGCAGTTCCCGAACGGCCGGCGCGTCCTCCGGAGCAGTCGGTTGTGGGGACCGCGCCCGCCCTCCGGGGCGTCGGGCGGAGCGTCCTGGCCGCTCGGTTTGGAGTCCTAAATCTGCCTTTTATTTACTTTGTGGTCTCAGGCAAATTGCTCACCTATTATCGAGCACAACCCCCCCTCCTTTTTTTTTTTTTTGGTAAAATAAACACAAAAGGTCATACCTACGCCTACACGGTGGTGGGCGCTTTGACCAGCACGCGGTGGCGCGGGGTCCAGGGCAGCTGCCCTTCCGCAGCGCCTGCGCGCCCCCGCCGCGTGCCGAGCACGGTGGGCCCCGTGCGGAGGGCGGCCGGCCCGGCGGCTGAGTCCGGTGGCTCCCGCGGCCGCAGCGGACGCCTGTTTCGCTGGCCCTCCGGGCGTCGTCCGGGCCTGCATCCGGGAGGGGCGGCCTGAGAGGCAGTGCGACGCCTCCGCGGCCTGCGGCTGCCCGCGGGCGGTGCGTGGAGCCGGCGCTGCCCGGAGCGGACTTCGGTCTTCGTACGGCCCCGGTCCCCGGCGTCTCCGGAAACCCGGCTGCGGCCTCGCCCTGTCTTGAGAGTCCAGGCCACTCGGCACGCGACCGAGGGCCTCTGGGCCCTGTTGTTATGGCCGCTCTTTCCGTGCCTCGCACTTGGCTCCTCCACTGCTGCTGCCTGGCGGACTCGCCCGGGCCTCGGTGCGTGCGGATTCCTCTTGGGAAGTGCCTTCCCGGGCGTCTTCCCGGTCACTGGTTCCCAGCCCACAGCTCGGCGGTGCGCCCTGCGGGCGCCGGGTTTGCTGCCCTCGGCGGGGGCGGCCCCGCTCCCGGGCCGATTCCTGCCCCATTTTACGGTAGTTACTGTGCGTCGCTCTGCAATACTGAAAATTCCTTGAGCTTGAGAATAGTGTTTTGTTCATTTTAGCCTGGCACATAGTAAGTACTAAATAAATAGTGTAATTTCTAAGTAATTTGTAGGGGCCTGTTTTATATGTATAAGTGAGAACGGGAATCCAGAATTACAAATTACAGTGTTATCGAACCCCCCGCCCCACCCCCGCCCTGGTCTTGAGGCCCGTGGCTCGAACTCGAGCGCCGTCCGCGTCGCCTGCAGGCTCCGTGAAACACTGCTGGGCCCTGACCCCAGGCTTCCCGGCGAGGTCGGTCAGGGCTGGAACCCAGCCGGCTTCCAGGGGATGCTGGTGCTGTGGGTCCGGGGGTCGTATCTGTGGAACCGAGGCTTTAGGGAAAAAAGTTTCTTTGGCATCTCCATTTCTTCACCAGCAGTGATTTTAGATTTTTCCAAGTTTGCCCACAATACAGCTTTACCCAGTGGCATAGAATAGCTACAGAACTGGCTGCGACAATATTGAAAATTATTTTTTCCTTGCAGAGAAATTATGTATGTTGAGTACGAGATAGTGGGTGGTATGTTGACTTGAAGGTGTAAAAGGAAAAATATAAAACACAGGGGGGCCCTCTTGTGGTGACAAAAACAATTCCCAAAACTAAAAATCAAAGTTCTGTACAAGGAACCCACCAGCCTGCGGGGAGGGAGACTCACGTTTCTGATCCAGGCGCTGGCACCTGGAAGGCTTTTTGCAGACCGCGAACCATTTGCATATTTTACTTTGTTTTCTCGCGTGTCCCATTCCTTCTCCACAGCGGGCTGCCACTCGCTGTGTGCCCAGGGGCAGGGGATTAGGGTTACCTTGGTAACTCTCCGACTCCTCTCTTGGGTCAAGAGTTTCTGGGGAAAATTATGTTTGATACTCAGTTTTTTCACCAGGGTTCAATATTCTTTGTCATTTTTCATTTTAGGTGTTATAAATGATTGAAAAACCACTGACTATTTTCTGGACCTTTCTAGTTTATCATTTCAGAAAACACAATGGAAAGCCAAGAATTTATTGTAAGTCTTACTGCTATTTTTTCCTTTCTTCCACATTTTACAAATGTTGCTAGAGTTTCCAGAATTGGCAAAAAAAAAAACCAACCCAACAACCCCAAAACCTAAAAGCAAGACACTTGGTTTACATGTCAGACAGTGAAGAATTCTTTAGTGTAAGTGTATGTGTTTCAAGTATTGCCCTGTAGTTTAACTGGCAACCCTTTCTCTTGTCTACTATGCACATATGTGCACAAAGTCCTTTGGAACAAAACCTTGCAAAGCTTCGGGACCAGGAGGTAATTTATTCCTCTTGCGGGACTGGCACACCACCTCTGTCTGGATCAGTGGTCTCAGAGGTTTGGTCTCAGACGTTCGGTCTCAGGACCCTTTTCTACTCTTGAAAATTATTGAAGACCCCAAAGAATTTTTTATTATGGAGCTCATGTCTATTGATGTTTTTTTTATTAGAAATGATAAGAGAAATTCTAAGAATATTTATTAAAAGCAACAAACTCGTTACACTTAACATAAATTACATTATTTAAAATGGCTGTTTTCAAAAACAATCAAAATAACAAAGAAACATTGCCAAGAGTAGCATTGCTGTTCTATTTTGCATTTCTATCCCTTTAACATTTGACATAATTCTCAGTTCTGCTTCTATATTCAATCTGAAATTGAATCTTACAGTGTTGCACATGAATAACCCATACACAGCTCCACTGTGCTTTCCCCAGGGAACGAGAGGGGAAAGGCAAGTAACTCCCTGAAATTAGTTTTGACTCATATACCCCGGAGAAGTCTTGGGGACCTGCAGGAGTCTCTGGACTGCACATTGAGAACTCACAGATCGGCAGTAGTGTGTACCTCAATACATTTTCCCTTCCCGCGATGACTAAGAAGCTCAAAATTATTTTTGTTACTAAGTTAACTTCAGTTTTTACTTAGATTTTATATCTCCTTTCTCCCCTTCCTTGCCTTTTACTACCTAGTTTCTTGTTTTAATTTTTTTTTAAAAAGTTTCACTCATTTATTTTTAGAGAGGGGGAAGGGAGGGAGAGAAATATCAGTGTGCGAGAGAAACATTGATCGGTGGCCTCTCGCACACCCCCGGCCCGCAACCCGACCCGCAACCCGGGCACATGCTCTGACCAGGGATTGAACCAGTGACCTTTTGGTTTGTGAGACAACACCCAACCCACTAAGCCACACCAGCCAGGGCTCTAGTTTCTTTTTTTAGTTGACTTTTTATCATTGTTATGATATCTGTGCTTTTATTTTGGTAAAAGATGTCTTAAATATATTTTGTTTGTAGAAGGGTATAAGATATATAACATTGAATGTTTATATTTAGAAATCATTTCTTCACTTTGTGCTTTTGGATATAAGGTACTGTATACTCATCAAAAGATGAAGAAATCAAAAGTGTGGCAAGATGGAATTCTGAAGGTCACTCACTTAGGAAACAAAGTAAGTTCAAAGCCGTCAATGACAGAAATCGAGAGCTCTGTGTCTGGTTTCAGTAGCTGGAGTCTGTGCAAGGTCATGCCCTTTAGACAGGGTTGGTCTCTGGATAGCTCTGTGCTCAGGTCAGGTCATTATCATTTTTAATTTTCTTCTTTATTGAATTTATTGGAGTGACATTAGTTAATTCTTCTGATTTGAATAGATGAATGTTCAGCCTGTTCCCATCTACATATATATCTATGGCTATATTTTTACATCCTCACCTAAGGATATATTTATTGATTTTAGAAAAAGGTGAAAGAAGAAAGAGAGAGAGAGAGAGAAACATTGATGTGAGAGAGAAGCAGCAATTGCTTGCCTCCCATGTTGCCCTGACGGAATTGAAACTGCAGTCTCTTTGGTGGGTGGGGCAGTGCTTCAACCAGCTGAGCCACTCAGTCAGGGCCCTGGCTATATATTTTTTAGTCACTTGTCTTAATCCACTCTTTGTCTTCATCCACTGTCTGATGTTAGTCTGTGTAATTTTTTCTTTTATATTCTTTCTATTTGGTTAGACCAAGTCTTCAAAATCTTACAGATTTTGTGTTATATTAAAAAAGACATCTAATTAGATTCTGAACATCCTTCATGTTTTCTTGTGATACGAAGTCATAATGTTAAAGTCAAGGTAGTGGTTTCCAACTTTAACTATCTCATGTATTTAATCTCCATTATATACCTCACACTGGTAGATTATAGGAAAACAAGATAAATTCAAATTAGCCCCCGAGATTTTCTGTGATCCGTGAAAGGTAATATCACCATATCCTCAGCCACTCCTTACACTGTTCCTCTTGCTCTAGTAATGCCTTTTCTCTGCCCATGCAAATTCTTGCTATTTTCCATTAACTGAGTTCAACAGACATTGCTGGTGGACTCATCGGTCAGGAAAGGAATGGAATGCCTACGTGTGCCTTTGTTCTCTTCGTAGAGGGAGGGACGTGCCAGACAGACAACACAGTTTCTAATCCAAGTTAACAAAGTGGGTGATCCTTTCCTGACATGATTTATGTACAGAACAATTTTAGATTTGCTATTGAAGATGTTTAAGGAAAGCAGAGTTATGTTGGGTCGCATCTTAACATTTTATTTTGTTTTAATATAGGCAACTTTATATGATGACAAAGGACAATGTTTGGAGAGTTTATTTCTGAAGCGTCCTGAGGTACTTTAATGTGTCTACCTTATTTTTAAGTATGGTTTAAAAATCTCTTTAAATATTTCTTTTATGAGTGTTGTTATTAGTATAGTGAAGGCACTAATACAAATAATTAAAGCTAGTATTTATTGGGCATTCATTATTGGCCAGACCCTGTGCTAGAAGTGTGTAGATATTGTTGGATGTGATGCTCACGCAGCCCTGTGACCGCAGGTTAGGAGTGCCGTGCAGGACAGCCTGGCTGTGGTGGGTCTGGGCTGTGGGCTCAGGCAGTGATTGGTCTGTCTGTGGCATGGCTTTGACAGGCAGAGTGACAGTAGGAACTATTTGCGGAGATGCCCCTGTTTAAAATACTGTCTCATGCATTGGGTCTGTGTGCTTCCTGCTGGAGGAGGAAGGGAGAGGAACCAAAGGCCGGTCGAGTATAAAGACTCAGGACGGTGGACTGCACGTTCCAGGTCATTTCCCACTTTCAGATCCTCCTGCAGCTCAGCGTGTGTGTCTGAGGCCCCTGCTGGACACGCCCCCGCGTGGGCATACCCCCTCCCAGCTGCTGCCGGGAGGGCACAGTTCAGGCCAGGGACTCTAAGGGTGCTCGTTTGTGTCGTCTTGTCATTGTGCTGGTTTGGGCCATGGAATTTAATCTGCTTTTAAATTTTATGTGACACTTATAGTGCTTGCGAGGTTTCTGTGTTTATCAAAAGAGGGTCAAGAAGCTCTGTTTTAATAGGTGCTCCCTGGTGGTAACTACTGTTCAGAACCATCTCACTCATTAAGCACATTATCTGTGATAGCACACAGATTTTATCAACTAGGTTGATAATTTTATTTTTATGCTACAGTCAGAGATGGTGGCAAATGCTATATTTCATTTTCTGAGGTGATCAAAGTGCTTTTTTTGGGAATACGGTTTAAACAACTAATACTTTATGATATTTAACTTGTGATAAAGCTATATTTGATATTTATTAGCTCTAGTTTTTAAAAATTATAGTTAGTTGTATGGATTCTAAGTGAACTTAAGATTGGGCATACCTTTCTTGCTTCTCTTTGTACCCGCAGCCTGTAGCAAAGGCCTCCTATGGGTCCCCAGTGTGCTGTTGAATAAACACATCGTGACGTTTTTATGGTTATTATCCTTTTATTTGTGCGTGTTGGTACTTAACTAGTACTTAATAATAGAGAAAAAATTTAGGTAATACCCATTGTGTCTTACTAGTACTAGTAAGCTTACAAGACCACATAAGCCATCAAATAATAAGAGGTATGCGATTTTGATGTTTGTTCTTTAACATCTAGGTGAACCCTGGAGATGACTTAGAAAGTGATCGGTACTTAATCACAGTGGAGGACATGCAAGTTGCTGGGAGCAGAGCTGTTCACCAGGAGGCGCCCACGCTCCATCCAAGGCAGCTGATGTCCTCTGGCCAGTCCCTCAGATGCCAGCCTGCTGGCTTGAAAAGGAAGTTCACTGTGAGTTTCTCTGTAAAAGTCCTGGCTCTGTGTATACCTGGGAGGTCATTCAGGAAGCAGTGAGTTTTGAAGCTGTTATAGTCACATTAACATGGCATTTTACAGTATACACTTAGGTAGAAAGTAAACCCTAATTAGAAAAACTCTTAATAACAATGAGTTTACACTTTAACTTTGCAAACTTTATATCTTAATTATGATTTCACCTTGCAAAATATACACATCCCTTTTTAGCCTGTTCATTTCACATTTTCTTTATAGGCAAGAATAGAACAGCTAATAATTGTTGTAATATTTTTAGGGTTTTCAAGGACCACGTCAAGTGCCAAAGAAAATGGTTATTATGGAAGATGGTGAATCTGCTGCGTCACTGGAGGCTGCAAACCATGATCCTATTTTTCTTTCTCCATTCTCCCGCGCACCTCCTTTGTTTTCTGTTACTGGCAAGAAAGACGTAAACAGTGTGCTGGTATACCCCAAGGACACTGTTGTCTACAAGGACCCAGGGAGAAATGGCCCACCTCTCTCTTCAGTTGGCTTGGCCCCGTCCTTCAAGGGCGATGCAGAGGTGCTGTGGGGAGAGGAGCACTCCGTTCCTTTACTGGCCAGTGAGCCCACGGAAAGAGGTAGTTTGGCATCTCACTGTTTAGGAGCTGCACAGAACGTCAGGAGCAAAGCACAGATCCTAGCTCTTCTGAGGTCCAAATCAACCAGTACGTCCAAGGAAGTAAATTCTGCCGTGACAGGACATTTCCCTCAGGTGCAGCCACAAGGAAGTTTAAAAATTCCCACTAATCTGAAGTGCTTAACTGAACAGGAAGAGTGTGTAGAGGGGAGCACAGAAAGTTTGCAGTACCAGCAACCGTCCAAAAATAGTGTGAGAAATAAAAGCCGGTGGGCTGTATATTTATCCTCGCAGAGCTCACCTGTTCATGCTTCTGCTGTAGACGGAAATGATCTAGAAAGGAAACCCAAACCTCTGGGAGATAGCATAAATTTAAATTTGAGAGACCTTTTGGTACAAAAAAGGATGAGTTTTTTTGAAACAGATGCTGAAAATGGGAAAAAGTATAATGAAGACAAGCTAGTAAACAATACTGATCCATCCTGGGATCGGGAAGTAAAATTACAAATTCCTTCATTCTGTGAAAGCAACAGCTTACCCGTTACCTGTGGTAATGTGGAAAATTATGGCTTAGTATCAAAATCTGATGTTCCAGAAAATACTAAAATACTTGTCAATCAAAATGACCCCATGTGCACAAAAGGCTCACTCATTAGAGAAAATGCTCAGGAGATAAATACATGTGGAGTACCCAAGAAGGAGTGTGAACAAACAGTGTCTCAGCAGCCAGAATCTGACCGTCTACAAATGGAATCTTTGCTAAGTAGCAGTTCTAGGACCTCTGATGGTGTTACTGACATGTTTTCTAGAAGGAATGCTGATTGTGAAAGTCTTAGTATGCATGAACCCAAGAGCAACGTAACACAACCAGTTTTAGCGGTAAATTTTAATCTGAACAATTTTGAAACCAGTGATAGTGAGGAGGAACCCCAGGAAAGCCACGGAATGGCCCAGGATCCAGAGGGCTGGGAAAAGGACACCTTGGCCAACGACTGCAGTTCAGGTGTTTGGAAGAATTGTGAGGCTGCACGCTGTGCAGAAGGTGGCAACGCACCTCTGCCCCCCTTAATGCCTGTTGGGGGTGAACCTACAGAGACGTTTCCTGCCGAAGAGACTCTGCCGTCACAGCTCGGGGGTGAAGCTGCAGATGGAGTGGACGTGTGGAGTGACCCAGCTCTGGAGTGGCCCAGTGATGTGTACGTGGGCAGTGAGGATGGTGATACACCCGCCCAAAAAGCGAGAAGTAACTGCCATTTTGCTTCACTCCCAAATAAATCTAAAGGTACAAATTCGAACTTACATATTCGTCATTTTTTAGACACAGACACTAACCAGATTCCTGAAAACAACCTATTTTCAGAACAGACTCAGCAACAGCCTTTTATTATGGGAAGTGACTTAGATGAAAATGATGACCAGGTTTTACTGTCGACCCCTGATAGTGACAACAGCATCCAGCTATTAAATGCCAGTGAGAGTTACACAGAAGGGTGTGTTGCTCTCGATAAATCAGACCCCCAAGTTTCCCATTTTTCATTTTACCCTCTGGGAAGAAAGCAATCTATTTCCAAAGACACAGAAGCACATGTTCCTGAATCTGAAGATGTGGGAGGGATTCCAAGTTTAGCCCATGACCATACTGAAGGAGATACTGCTGGAGAAAACAGACAATACTGGAAGAGTCCTAGGAATTCTCCAGAGCCTTCTGGATTAGTAAAGAGCATTTCCCTTTTAAAGTCGTTGTCTGAACACACTACAGCTTTAGAAGGCTTGGAAACACTGAAAAAGAAACATGCTGCCGTTGCGCTGCGAGGAGCGCTGCAGACCTGTGAGCCAGCGAGCAGCCCTGAAGGTTAGCGTGGTATGTCTGTTCTGGACTGTTCTGTCCAGAGCGTGAAGGACGAGAAGATACTTGCTCTGGAGGCTACATTAGAGAATTACAGGGTATTTCAGTAGGTGATACCCAGACATGGTGAGGTCACTTCTAACAGGAAAATGCAGTGAGAAGTGAGTCTCCTTCCTCTCACAGCCTTCAGCCCCAGGCAGCATAGTTCCCGTTCAAAAGTGTCATATGCACACGTCAAGGCCCCTGTCAGCACGCGTGTTACAGTCCATTCCCATTGTACTATACGTTTTCGGACACGTACTAGGAGCTACTTAAAACCCTTGAGTTCATAGTGGTGATCTCTGACTGCACCTGTGCACTGCAGCGTTCTCCTCTTTCCTCCATTCCATAGTTGTTTCTTTGTCCCCGGTGAGAAACGGCCCAGGCTTCCAGCCACATGGTCTGTTCTTGCCTTGGTGCTGCGATACACAGCAAGGGGCTTCTAGGCCACTGCCCCAGTACCACTGCCAGCTTAGAGCAGAACTGTACAATTCACCAGTCCTTGACAGTGTTTTCCTTTGTTTTTCGACTATATCCTACTGAGAGTATAGAGTTGCACGTTATGTTCAGAAATTACTTGGGTTACTTTTTTCTCCTCTACGTGACTGTTCAATATAAATAACAGTTAATTTCATTGTCTATATTCAGTAGTTGGGCTTTTTTTGGCCATCCATGTTGATTTATTTCTGACTGCAAAATGTTGGCCTTCCTCAAAAGGCAAAGCCACTTAAAGGCATATACTGGGCTTCCTTTCTTACGCCTTCCACCCTGTTCCTGTCTGCCTGCTGTGGGGAACCTCTGAGTCGTACCTGTGTTTCCGTTTGCAAAAATAAAACAGCTCCATGTAGCTCTTGTTTTCCCTTGTTCAGCAAAAGGCACCACACTCCAAACATTTGTGAGAACCTTGCTTCTTTTGACCTGGCAAGATGTCCTGGAAGTCCCCTCACTCGTGGGACGTGTGCTTACTCTGTTGACAGCTCTGTAAGGCTTCTGTGTGGCGGGACCATCAGTTCTGCAACCAGCCTCCAAGGCTTTGCTGTTGCAATGTGACAATAAGTAAGCTCATAAATCTGTGTAAATAGACAGGCGTTCTGAATATTGTTGGAGGTATGCAAGTACCTAGCAGTGGGGTTGCTTGGTAAAGGTGTCTTTATGGAGAACTTGAAAATTCCCTCCGTAGGAATCACACCACCTCCCACCCCACCCGCCACATACGAGTGCCCGTTTCTCCACAGCCTCGCCAGCTGGCAGAGGAGAGCTGGCGTCTCGGTGCATTTTAAGTTCGTGTCTGTGATACTGCAAGGGAAACGGAGCTGCTGCTCTTGTGTTTAAGCATCATTTCTATGTATTTATTCACGTACTGTCCTACCCCTGGTCAGTCCTCTCTAATGGTTTTTATTCTCGTTCTTTGGATCAGTTCTTTATGTATTCGCCTTTTACTGTGATATATATTGCAGATATTTTCTTCCAGTATGTCATTGTCTTTTGACCTTGCTTATGGGACATTGGCAGCACCATTTTTAAAAACAAATAATACAGAACACATTAGTAAATATACACATGAGTATGAACAGTGTACTTTATCCTCAGAAAATTTAAAATTAAGCTCTTATTTGAATATCTCAAGGGATTCCTGAAAAAAAAAAATAGGGATAAGTTATTGTACCTGCTAAGATGTGGCTGTAAAATGCAGTTAAGTTTGACAATTGTTACAGTTTAGTCTCTAAAAAAATCAAACAAGCAAAAAAATTTAAACACATTTGGGTAGATATAACAATATAACGCTATAAGGTACAACTTCCTGCTGTAAGGGTTTAAGGTTTAAAGAGCTTAGTTTTGGGAAGTTGGCTCTTGTTTTCCTTACGGAAAAGAAGGTTGCAGTTGATTCTCTTGACCTGCAGTATTTATGTTACATCAAGTCACTGGCGGAGGGACCAAGAGCTATTGCTTTTAGAGGAAATAAATTGGGTTTCTTCACACCTTACGTCGGAACATTTTCATCAACTCATCAAAACAATGCCTTGTTTTATGTGTGTTTCCATTTAAAGACACTTTCATTTACATTGTTGATGCATCAACATGGAAGTCTGGTCCTCAGGCCTGTGACAAACGTGGAAAGGTGTGCCCGACAGGCCAGGAGCAGGACACAGTTTCCAGGGCTCGTGTAAGAGCTGGGACAAGAAGCTGGAAGTGCTAATTTAGAATTTTTTTGGTGGGGGGAGGCAATAAAGAAAAAAAACAGTTTTCATCCAGTGTCTTTCTAAAACTCTTTAAATAGATAACACCAAGTTCCAAAGTCCACTTTTTTTGTGTTTCATTTAATACATTTGGAGTGTTTAACAGGGAAGTAATCAAACTAGAAATAAACAAATTGGCTAAAGATGAAGTTTTTACCAGGTACAGATATGAGGGTTTTTTTACAGTAATGATCACTTGAAAATGATCATCTTAGTGTATTTAGAAGAAATTAAGGTGACTGAATATGCATTTTTTTCTTTTAAGAAAACAGTTCTATTTTTAAACAGAGACCCGTGAGGAGGTCTGGCCCAGTCACGCCCCGCTCTTGCTCTGCTGGACCCCCAGCCCTGCCTCTGAGCCCCTTCTCCGGGGCCTGGACGCGGACCCCACGTGGCTGGGCCTCCCTGGCTTCAGGTCTCAGCCGAAGTGTTACTTCCTGTGAGGGGCCTGGCCACATCCTGCCTGAAGCTGCTCTCATGTTTCATTGATCTGAAACCCTTTGTCTCTCTGTCTGAATTTACCGGGCTTGTTTGGTTATTTTCTGGGTCCCTCCCTTTTTGAGGGACCTTGTTCGTCTTTTTCATGGTTTTTCCAGTGCTTGGCATACTAAGCTTTGAAAATAATGGAAGTTTTTTCCAACAATTATCAAGACTTTGCCACATCTTAAAATTTAAGTTATATTCCTTAATTCATTCAGTTTTAGAAACGGGTTTTAAAAATTTTAGAGCCCTGCTATGCAGATGATGAATAAAATCATTGGGTGTTGTCCATTACAGCTGGGAAACCACTGGTTAGAGCAGTTTCACCAGCTGTTTCCAAGTCTCATCTGAACCGGGATCCTCGGCAGGTACGTTCCTCTGTCGCTGTGCACGTGCTTTGGTTTTGATACAGAATGTCCTGTAATGTGTAATGCGACTGTAACACTAGAGAGGGCCCCACGCTGTCTAGTTTCATCCCCTCAACTCACCTCAGTCGTGCCTCAGCCAAAGAAGTACCTAGCAGGCCCGTGCCCCAGGTAGTCGGTGCCGCTGAACAAGTGGAGCGGTGTTGATTTTTCTGAGTTTTGAGATATTGACATGTAACATTGTATTATTGAAGGGATAAAATGTAATGTGGTACAGGTGTACATTGTAAAATGATTACATAAGTATTTAATGTTTAAGTAGACACACTACCTGGGAGCAGGTGAGATCTCTGTTCCACGCTGATTTCCCCAGGGGAATGGAGTTTCCTCATAGCGTCTCGGGACACGATGCCGCTGGAGGGACGGCCTGCGGGCTGAGCTCCCGACAGGCGTGCAGGTCAGCGCAGCCCAAAGCCCCTCGCTCACCGTGGGGCCGTGGCCGCAACGTGAAAACGGCAGCACTGGGCAGGATGAGCTGGAGCCCCAGAAGGAGCCGTCGGGACGAGTGTCCCTCGGGGACACGGCGCCTCCCAAGGGGCGGCCGCTCCACCGTGCGCGCTGCCCTGTCTGGCGGGCGGGGT
The DNA here is from genome assembly GCF_021234165.1 of Pteronotus mesoamericanus. NCBI lineage: Eukaryota > Metazoa > Chordata > Mammalia > Chiroptera > Mormoopidae > Pteronotus > Pteronotus mesoamericanus. The sequence continues at coordinate 22,007,326 of NW_026555064.1, forward strand.
GAGGGGGACGGGGGAAGTGCCCTGTTTGCCCCCGTTGTGTATCTTACTCTAGTTTCCATAGTACTGGGTTTTTTTCCTTTTAATCTTGCTTCCCTCCCCTTTTTCTAAATGCAGAAAAAGGTTAAGAAAAACAAAACCTGACCACTCAGATAATTATTAACATTTCCAGCTTTGGGGGGACTCTTTTTTAAGAAGATGATATACAAATAATTTTACATCCTTTCCTTTAATGTCATATTGTCTCATGGTGTTAAAAACCTCATAAATACTGTTCAAAGGGGGTTTACCGTTTCATCCTGTGCACACCCTATGCTTTGAACGGACAGCCACTAGTTTTGAACATTGTGGTTATTTCTAGTGTTTTGCTATATAAGTAAAACCTAGTAAGTGTTTTTACATATAAATTGTTAACCTTTAGGTTATTTTCTTAGATGGGATCCCTGGAAGGGTAACTAACCCGAAATGCTAAGAACAACTTCTTTAGGTTCTTGATATAAAGTGTCATATCTAAATACCTTACTGTTTACAAAATGGGCGCTTATTTCCCATCATAGTCACCAGTACTGCTAAGGTCTCCTGAAATCCCGGCCATGAAAATGGTGTTTAATCACCATTTAGTTATTATTTCTGCGATTGTTATGGTGTTCTTGCATGTAGAAGTCTGTATGTTGTCTGTAGAAGTCTGCATGTTACCTTGTAACTTGCTGTCGCCGTTTGGTTCCTCTCGCATTAGTGCTCTGCTCCGCCGACGGTGGGAGAAGATGCAGTTGGAGCAGGTGCACCATGGCAGTCTTTGCAGGCGAGTTAACTTCGAATGCGTCAAGGGGCTGGACGTTATTTATTACATTTGTGTGTGTGGGTGTGGCGTATAATCGTGTTTGCATTTTATGTGGTCAGTTTCCCACTCGCTCGTAACCAGTTGCCCTGTCACACTCACTGAGCTGAGCCTGCTGTGTTACGCATGAGCGTCCTCGTGGGCGCTAGGATTTGGTGAAGAGCTGGTCTTTTTTCACACAGCTGATTTTACAGCCTCGCAAGTGTCACCTGACCCACAAATTGTCATTGCAGGTCACAGCTGCACGCACAGCCCTGCTGCCTGAGGGGGACAGGAGGAGCAGTCCCTGTGCCGGTGACTCGGTCAGTTCTCACCGTGACGGTGACGCCAGGCGGCAACCTCGCTGTGTCACTTACAAATGGGCACGTCCTCGCTGGGTCTTTCTCTGGAAAAAATAGGGTGTAAACTTTTCCAAGGACAGTTATCACCAAGTATAAACTGCAAATAAACACCAACAGTGCATTTTCCTCCAGAAGGACTTGCATTGAAAAGAAATATCAAACTTTTTTTTTTTTTTTTACAAAATCTGTTGTAATCTCACAGAAATCTTGCAGCCTTTTAATTTTTTTAGCATTACTATGGGAGTACATTTGTATTTTTCTGATGACTTTACTGTCTTGGACTAAAAATGACTAGTTGCTATTGCTGATATCTTACGGTTTTGGTTGCTAAATGATTCATTCTTTCCATAAACTGTTACACTGTTAACAGTTTTCCCTCCTTTAATTTCATACTGGTTTGTGAATTAAGTAACCCTCGTTAACGTCAGTACTAGGTCTGATGGGCAATTTGCAGTGTGCCCAGTCATTTTTTTCTAGTGTCATCAGAGTCAGCTGGGTTTCAGGACTAGGATTTTGCAGTGCACGTGAGGTCAGTGCGCAGGTCCCTCCCCGGCGGCTGTGCGGCTGCTGGTCGCAGGTCTGGAGAGCAGCAGCAAGGCGGGTGGGTCGGGGTGTTCTCGGTGGGCAGCCTGACTCGGTTTCGGAGTGTTTTCCCATCAAACTCATGCGCACACTTCCTGGTATTTTATTCTAGTTCTTTTCCTTGGGAAGTGAAGAAGGGCCAGCCTTTGCAACTGTTACTCCTAAACAAATTGCAAGAGAAACCCGGGACCCTCAGGTAAAATTTGTGAAGAACACTGATTTTCTAACTCAGTGTGTTTTCCTGCTGTTTTTACACAACCATCAGAGTTTTCATAGGCAGAAGGTGGGTGAGTGGAAGGAGTTCTCCTGGTTTTAAGAACAAGGGAGACGAGGGACTCCTGCCCCATTTTGGCCTTGAGCTCTCCCTCTGTTACTGGCGAGCCGAGCACTGTGCCCACAGGGCCCCCGGGGCTGGCTGGGAGGGTGCGCAGGGCAAGTGGCGAAGGCCCCTCTCAGCCTGGGTCGGATGCGGCGGCCCCGTGTCCTCGCCCAGGCCCGAGTGGGCGCCATTCTGCAGCAGCAGTTGGTGGCGAGAGCAGCTGGCTGCCGAGGCGGTGCTGCTCCTGGAACGTAGAAGGCCTGGGGCGGGGGCGACGGGGGCGGGTGGGGGGACGGGCTGCAGTGCAGGGAAAACGAGGCCCCGCGTACTTGTGGAGAAGCGACTCCCACCCAGCTGAGCAGAGGTGCTCAGCCCTAAACAGGTGAGACTTTTACATTGAAATGTTTCAAAATTCAGAACAATGTTTTCAAAAAAAAGTCCTATGGAAGGGGATTATAGATTTGATTTTCCTTTTAGATGTGTGATTAGAATATTCGTTTTAATTAAGAGAATATTCAGATTATGCATTACTGCCATTTTGTTCATTTATCAGTTAGAAATACACCCATCCTCTAGGTACATCCCGTTGGCCCTATTAGAGGCCTTATATTCCCACGCTCTGGGAGGGCTCAGCCACCCTGCGCGGTTCAAAGTCTGGGAGCTCTCCAAGGACAGCAGGGAAAGCTGTCGGGAGCCTGCAGCTTCTGCGGGGGCGAAAGCCCCCTCCGAGCGACCTCTGCTGGGGCTCCCACAGGCCTTTGCTCTCAGGCAGTGGGATCAGATCTTTGGGAGCCAGAGCCCACTACCCCGCGGAGGGGAGCTGGTACTTGGGATCTCTAGCGGGGAGAGGCTCCCCATGCTCCGTCCCTCTCTGCTGGCGCCACGCCTGCTGACGGCCTGCTGGGCCAGCGGGGCGTGAAGTGGAGGTTGGCGCCCTGGGGAAGCCGCGGTCCTGTCCTTGGGGGCTTGCAGTGGGCCTGGTCCTCAGAGTGGTGGCTGGTGAGCCTGCAAGAGGGTGTCCTGGGACACACACTGAAGCGTGGGGAAAGGGGCAGCTGCGAGTGTCCAGCTTAAGTAGCTCGTTGCTGCAGTCCTTGTGCTCGAAGTAAAGCACTCATGTTAAACTGTTGAACTGGAACTCAGTTAAGTCAGTGCGCTTTAGTGCCTCTGACCTGTTAGAGGATAACAGTGTGTCCTGGGTTCAGCCTTAGTCCTTCACGCTTTCTGACGTTCACTAATGCTTCGTGGGAAGCCGAATGGTGTATCCTGTGCTACACCGACGCACCTGTGAGTGTGTCTGTCCATGTACACTCTGGCTGTGCTCATTTCTCGTCCTTTACCTCCAGCCCGTTGAGTTTCAAGGGCATCGAGTGCAGGGGTCGGCCACCAGCGCTGTGATGGTCCGAGGGCGCAGCTCCTGGCCGGCCTGCGGCCAGGCTGCGGGCCACTTCCTGCAGGACGGCCACGAGGCGGACGTGCGCCCTCCAGCAGCAGGGCCGCCTGGCGCTTGCCCTCAGGCTGCCTTCTTGCAGGTAAAAATATTTTTATAGTTGCATCTTGCCAAATCATTTTCTTTATGTCAATGCTAAATTTTCTAAAGGGAGTAGTATATTTAAATATTTGGACAGTTGTATATTTAAAAGGACTCTAGTAACTTGACAGAAAGCATAACATCTGAAATCAAACTAAATAAGGCAAAAATATTTTATTTGAAAGAGGTACTGCTTATTTTAGGATCAGGAATTTAAAGGATTACTTTTGTCTTGGGAGAAGACTAGGGATTTATGACCAGAGTGTGTAGGCAGGTTAAACAGAAAATTTTTTCCTTCAGTTACCCCCCAAAGTACAGCACCGAGTTGTCGTCACACTATCAGATGGAAGTCGTGCAGAGAGAGCAACACGCATGCCTTTGAATCATTGTCTCATAAAGACATTTTAAAATTTTCCTTTCGACTGAGCCATAATTACACATACAGAATCCGCACACAGCCCAGTCCTTACAACAGAGCGAGCCGCCCTCAGAAAACGGCAGGCCCAGAAACCCCCTCTCCCCAGTGTTGTTTTTAAAATTGTGTACAGCGTGGAAATAGAGTAGCAGGAGGTTTTTTGCGTCTTTTGTTAAATGGGGCAGCGCTGACAGTCATCCTGGCTGTTGCCCGTGGGGGCAGGCCGGCATTTCCGTTACGGGGGTGGGTCCCTTGTGTGAATACACCCCGGCGGACCCAGGCTTCAGGTGGGGTTCTTCGCATTTGAGGCTGCTACAGCTAATGCCACTGCAAACACGCGTGTGCTGCCGTGAACTCGAGCTCACGCGATGTGCTTCTGTTGGTTGCAGCAGCAGCAGCAGCACCTGCCGTCACTTTTAGGAGGCAAGGCCCAGCTGCTTTCCCAACCAGCAGGGCTCCCACCCCCACCATCTGGGCTCCCCCGCGGAGGCCGTTTCGGGTGGACTTGGTCCGAATCGCCAGCCCACACTCCCCCTCCCTCCCACAGATTGCGGTTCAGGGTTCCCGTTGCTCCTTAGTGTCCTTAAAGATAAAGACATGTTTCTCATGTCCTGTGTTTTTGGAGAGGAGAATACATTAGAGAGGTGCTCGTATTGGAAAAGAAACTCTTGTCCACTTGCTTTGTTTCTAACTGTTTTCTGCACGTCAGTATGGCCATGTTTACATCCTGAGTTTGTAAGAATGTTCCAAATGGCTGGACCTACCAACAGAGAAGAGTGTCTGTGGAATGAGTGTGACCAATTCCTGCAGAGAGCAGTCTCAGGGCGTTAAAAACGCTGCTTTGCGCAGCGCTCCGTGCCCTTTTATAGTTTGAGGCAGTGTTCTGTCTCAAATTACAACCACACACTACATGTAGGTGTGTAAACACAGAAAGATAAAGATTTAGATATGCCATACACACTTCTTTTTTCTAAATAAACCAATAAATGAATCTGTTTTATAGTTCCCAGATGAAGAAAACTTTCCAAAAGGAGGTGATATCTTTCATATTGAAGACAATTCTCAAGTGGTAGCTGAGTCTAATAAGGACTCAATTGAAAGTGATTGTAAGTAAATTATAAGTATGATTAACTAACATCAAAAAGTTATTTGACATTGAACAAACTGCTATGTAAAGATCTTTGTTTTTCTTTCCCCACAGCAATTTTAGATTTTCCTCCTAAAGATTCAGAACTTTCACATCATTATTTGGATTATCATTTTAAATCAGCAGAGAGGACTTCATGGGAAGCATATAAGGTATAATGTCAAAAAGTTTTACTAGTGGGGAGTAAAAAGTTTCGGTAAAAAAAATATTAAAAACGAAAAATAGGAAAATGTGAAGACCGGATGGCCCATTACCCCGGCTGCTAGCGTCGCCCGAGCGACGCCGTGGCCGAGTAGCTGCTGCTGGGGTGACAGAGAGCCCGCGGCTGCCGCTGCCTCTGCCACGTGAATATGTTTTGGCTTTTGCAGTGTGACATGAGATGAGAGGCATCTATAACTGGAAGAGGCAGAATTAGAATAATCAATTAAAAATGCAGAGTTATGAAGAATGGTAGGATAGGCACGGCCAAGGCCTTATCTTAATCAGAAGTCTGGGAGACATGGGGAATCAACTGAAATTTTACTGTGAAATAGAAGATTCTCAGGTAAATAGGAATTCAGCCGTATTTATTGAACGTGTTCTGTAGGTCAGGAACTTGGAAACGCAGGTGTCGAGCGATGGACAGGACAGGTGCCACCTTGGCCTTCAAGGCCAGCAGGGGAGACAGGTGTTAGTTGGGAGAGCAAACCAGCCGGCAGGCCAAGCTGGTGGCCCGGGACCTAGGGGACGAGGGAGGCGGCTCCGCCTGGGGGGAGCGCCTGCCCTGAGGTTGCGGAACTGGGGGGTGGAGAATGCGAAAGACCCTGCCAGCTGGGCGAGGGGTGAAAGGGAGCGAGGGCTACCCGAGGCTGGGAAAGTGAGCCGGGGGGCCCGGTGCACCCGGCCCTGCCCATGGGGGAGCCGGCGGGACCTGTTGTCGCCCAAGGAGTTTCCGCGGGAGGCCATGTGACTGTCCGTGGCTAAGGGGTTTTGCTGGGAACGAGGGCGGCACCCGCAGCGCGAAAGTGGGCGTAGGGAACCCAGCAAAGAGGAGCCCTGGGTGGCGGGGACCGAAGCAGGGGTGGCGGCAGGGCTGCGAGGAGGACTCGGCCCGGAGGGGGGTCCTGGGGCGGCGGGGGGGCCGAGGTGGGGAGAAGGGAAGGGAGAGCACGGTGCCCGACTCCCAGGGCGGGGCTCAGGCGATGTCCACGGGTGGCACGAGACGGAGGGCGTGTCGGTCAGCTCTGCCACCGGGCGGGGCCACAGCACAGGTGTGCTTCTCCGCCCCTGAGGCGAGAAGGCCAGGGCCCAGGCCCTGGCTGCTGCCGTTTTCTCGTGGGGACTCTTCCTGGCGCGCAGGTGGCTGCCGTCTCTCTGTGTCCTCCCACGGGCTTTTCTCGTGTGTGCACAGATCAGGGACGCCTCCCCTGGCCTGTGTCTTCATTAGCCTTCGGTGCCTCCTAGAGGCCCTATTTCCATATACGTTACCCCGAGGGGCTTCAACCTCAATTCTGGGGGGCGACACACTTCAGTCATACTTGGTTTTTAAGGTGATTAATTTCTGGAGGCACAAGAAAATTAAAGGCTTCTAAGGAGAGTAACAGTGAATAATATGGCTGTTGAGGTCTGAGCGTGTCAAAAACCGTCACTACAGATCCACAGCTCTAGACCTGAGGACAGAACAGAAGCTGCTCACCCCTTGGGTCATCTGCTCCAAACACGACGTCTCCACCTGAGGCCCTCAAACTGGAAACTGATCTTCAGAACCAAATTCCCATAACCCAGATGAATTCAAATCAGAATCTGACATGTTTCAAACAAATCCAACAGGTTCTGTATTTCACATTGCTATTTTTTTGAATAGCGAGTAATTTACTAGTAAGTACATGGTTTCAGTGGCACTGATAAATTCACCTGAACAAGAGACAGTAAGGAAATGAGAAGAGTAAGTGCTTGGTAACCATCAGAAACTCGGTGGCCATCACGCAGAAATGCATAGTCCCTCGGAGGACAGATCTTAAAGGAGACCTGTCCTCTTGTTAGTCCATAAGGAGAGGTCCATAGCGCCTGGAATCTGTAGAACAGTGTTGCTCAGCACCTCCTGACCAAACGTGACCTGCTGGCACGTAACTGGCTCCTAAAGAAATCTGACGGACTGTCGGTGAGGATCTGGTCTCCTTCCAAAGCAATTGCTCTTACAAATCCTTGACTTTGGGTCACTTGGGCTTTTTGCAATCACTGTGTTCCCTGTTTGGACACGATAAAAATGTCAGTAGAGATTTTCTGCAAAGACTACACCTGGGTTTTGAGTTGCAGGCTCCACTGATGGTCCAGGATGCATGACATGCCGCCTGTGCCGAAAGCACAGGGAGCACCAGGCAGGTAGCAGGGCGCAGCCTGCAGGTGGGTGGGCTCTCCCTGGGGCCCCAGGAGGTGCGTCCTGTGCGCGCTCTGCTGCTGCAGGCGCGGCTCTGCTTGCAGAACACTTCAGGGTCACTGCAGAGCTTCCAGGGAAGAATGTGAAGTGTCCAAGAGCAAAACCAGGGGACCGTGGTCTCAGAGTTCCTGGGCCTCAGGCCTTTCTCCCCGGGTCCCCGCAGGAGGCCCCACTGTTGCTGATTGTGGGGAATGTATTCTATCCTGTTCCCTTTGGGACACTCTGTGTCCACTATGGCTCTGCCTAACCTGATCGAAGGCGTCGTTTTTACAACACAGACTACTAGAATTCATTCAAACTGGGGTAAGATGGTTTTGGTCTGTGACTTAGTTTCTTCTTTCTGGATAGGTGACATCACCAGAGCCAAAGTTCTCTGTGTCAAACCCCATGTCTACTTTTTCTTGGAGCTCCCGAGATGGGGACTTCGAGCTAGAATCCTCTGAGGAGTCCCTGAGAGCCAGGACTTCACCAGGTGAGCGTCACTTTCTCCACCTCGAGAGTTCTGTGTTGCGTTAATAGCTGCCTGTCTCTGTGGAAGTCTTACATTGCAGAGGCAGCTCTCCCTTCCCTTTGGCTCCTCCTCTGAGCTCCTCCGCCCCCGCGGGGACCCCTAGCCGGGACCCCTGTGGCATGTCTGGTCCACACCATCAGTTGAATGTGGACCTGTTTCCCCTGTTCTGCCCGGGGCCCTGGCAGTTTCAGCAAGCTCTTCCGCGGCTGCTGCCCAGCTGTGTGCTCGCCCTGGTCCCTGCATCCTGGCTTCCCTGTGAGTGACTTCCTGCTTCTCGAGGAGACCGCTTCCTGTAGGATCCCGTCACTGATGCTTTCCTCTCGGTCCCTGCGACCGCCAGTGTGTCTCCCCTGATTCTGAAGTTAGGTTGGATGAGGGGCGCTCTCATGGGCGGATGACACGAAAAAGAACTTGGCGATGTACGTGGGTGTTTGGGTGGAGCGGGTAGTGGGGTGACTGGTAGACGAAATGGCCCCGGGAGGGCCGGGGTGGGCTGTGGGGTGTCTGCGACAGGTGCGGGGGCGGCGGAGTGACAGTGCCTCCAGAGTCCCACCGGGTGGTCCGCGCTGTGCCGGGGCCCTGGCCCCCGTCCGTGCTGCGTGCTGGCTGGTCAAGAGCACAGCTGGCCCGCCTGCCGCTCTGCTGGCTCCCCGAGTGCCCTGCAGTTTATTTCCAAAGCAGCAGAGACCATCAAGGAGGCACATTACTAGGGAAGAGGAAGCACCGCACCGTCTGATAAAACTTTTAAGCTTGTCTAGTTCTCATGCAGGATTATTTATTCATTTATTCAACAGATTTTACTGCTTTTTACATTTTTAGGAATGTATCTATTACTAACAGCGAAAATCTGCCAAACATGAGTTTACAAATCATGAACTCTTACCACATGTCAGTAGGTCAAACTAAAGCTAAACATCTTTACCCTGAAGGTCAAGATATTAATCCATGATTGTAATAAATATGTAGAGGAACGGACGATGATCCCGGTAAGCTGTGAACTTCAGTGTCTAGAGAAAGAGTATGAAGGTGAGAATAGACTAGGTCTGGGGTCTCGCTGCATGTGCTGCCCTAGGCCTTGGTTGTCCCATCTGTGAAATGAGGGGGCTCCGTTCTTGGCTGAATTCAGTGCCGCATAAATGGAGTGTAGTAATGGGGGGGACCCTAGCTAAGCGGGTAAGAGAAAGAGTTTCTAGTTCATCCACCTTCAAAAAGTTTCAGAGTCTATTAATTCATCTTTGAAAATGTTTTGAGGCTAAAGCCGTTACATTTTTTTTTTTAATTTTAAGAAAGGAAATAAAATGTTTCTTTTTCAAGGCAAGTTGCTATGTTTTTGCTTTTGTGTATAGATACTCATGGGTGTCCAGAGCCTCGGTGATGACCTTAAATACATTTTTACTTAATTGGCTTTTTTTCCTCCAGTAACGACAAATTTCAGCTCCCCGGAGAATCAGGACCTTCCAAGGCCTCCTATATTAAGTAGGGCCCGAGCCCCGCTTGTCACAGTGCCCGCAGCGCCCGGGCCTGAGGACCGGAGTGAAGCCTTCTGCCAGGCGTCCAGGGACATAGCCCCAGAGGCTGCTGCGTGTCTCCGCCAAACGCCTGCTCAAAGCAAGTGGCTGAAGTATCAGAGCACAGCCCGCAGCGGCCTTCTGACTCCAAGCGGAGCCAAGCTGGCCGCCCCAGCTGGCTCTGCCCCGGCGGCTCTGGGGATGTGCTGTGGCGCCGCAGAGGGGAGCCTGGGCCCCGCCGTGGGGGGCGGCCCCGTGGAGCACAGCCCTGTGGCCTCCACGCACCTGCAGGTGCTGCGAGGCGCGCTCCGCCGGCGGCAACTGGGCGCCGGCCCCCAGGACTGGGTTTGCAGAAACAAAGCCCTTTCTCTAAGCTCAAAGCCAACTTCGGAGGCGGAGGACCTTCGGAGCGCATCAGGAGGGCCCACGTGCTACAGCTGCGGCGCGCCGCATTCGCAGGTAAGAAAGCGGCGGGGCTTGGTGCTCTTTTTCCAGTAGCTGCTGTGTGAGTGATTTTGCTCTTGGAGCCGATGGCTGTTTGGATTTGAGTTCTCTGTGATGCTAGCTACAGCCCCAACTTCTTTGACGTAAGATCTTTCCTACCAGTTGGGCGCATAACTGAAGTTACACATCTGGCAGCATCTGGTGCGGTGTTTGCACAGGGCAGGTCCTCCGTCACGGCTCTGGCTGTCCCGCTGCTGGGGCTTCACTGACCAGCCCTCATCCAGGTGGAGGTGCATCTCAGGGCCCGTTGACAGTTGTAATCAGAGAGGGAGATGCCCGATGAGCCATTCACATCCGCTGACTGGTTCCCAGCGGAACCATTCAAAGCCCACTAGGGGGCAGACAAGAAAAGTTAGCTGCCTGTATTGGATGTGCGACACATAGCCATTCTTGGTATACGAGCTGCTTAGAATATTATTTTCTAATAGAATATTATTTAAACTTAGAATATTATTTTCAAGGATTCCGGAAATTTTTAAAAATGTGTCTATTTTCTTATACATATTCTATATAGAAAATAATTTACTCAGTAAATAGCATTTTTTGTGGTTGTTAAAAAAGCTTGAATTATTCCATTTCAGGAGATAAGCGTCTCTGAGCTGTGCTTCCCAAGCGAGCAGGAAGTAAAATCCGCTTGTGTTCCCCGAAGGCAGATTCACATACCAGCGGTGTTTCAGTCTCTGGCGCACTACAAGCAGGTCTTCACGTCCTGCCTCACAGGTACGACGTCACCTTTTTATGTCATGACAGCTGACCGCTGCCTAATGTGGGTGGTGTGGCTGTGCAGGAGTGTGATAGCACACGCTGGGACCTTACATGTTGCATGTTTTATTTGAGAATCGTTATTGCCCATGTTTACTCCAGTTGAATATCAAATCAAAATTGAGTTTTAAAACCAGTAAATGACAGTTTTGTCTTTTTCAAGTTACAGGTTTTTATTTTCTTTTATACTTGAAGTGTTAAAAATGGTTTTGTTAAGTAAGAAATTTTAAGTATGATGCACGGTTTGAGAGCTTATTTTGTTGTACAAGGGCAAAACTAGCCTTTAAGAAAAGGATATTAGTATTAAGTTACATTTTATCCTCTTAGGAGGCTCTTTTCACATTTACCTAACAAACAGCACATAGGTGATACAAACACAGAATTATTTTGTATTTAATTTTCACCTGTTTTTTTGTAGAACATCTGAATATATTGCTGTTTGGGTTGGCACAGAGGCTGCACAAAGCTCTCTCAGCAGCTGACATATCATTTTACACGTCGAACAGAGAGAACCTGAAAACTGTAGAAAATAAGGCGCCATCCTGCCATCACCATCAACCGGCAAAACTTGTCCCGGTTAAAAAGGAAGGTCCAAATAAGGTCTGGCTCCCCTTCCCTTCTGCTCTCCACTGACCCTTGTCTCAGGAACGGTGCACGTACCTGTTGCTTCCTGACGAGCTCAGTGGCAGTCGAGTCTTGACGCGGAGCCATCTGCCTGCGGCTTCAGTAACTAACAAGCTCTCAGTAGGTTTCTGCGGAAAGGTGGTCCGTGTGCAGGGACAAGACAGTACGAGTGGAGGCCAGCCGTCAGGGACGGCTTAGGGGCTGGCTGCACCGCCATGGGCGCAGAGAGGCGAGAAGAAGCGATGCCTGTGCAACTGGTAGGGCGAGGGGAACGCGCCCGAGTCCCAGAGAGAGCCAAGGGCCTGCGTGTGCCGGGCCAACAAGCCCCCGAGGGCGACCGGCACTAGAACTAGGGGCGGCGGGGGACGGAAAAGCCTCCAGACTGATACATTTTGCTGGGTGCAGACCTCTGTGGGAGGAGTTGGTAAAATGATCGTGTATCCACAGGGGGTTGGTCGTCATTGTAAGACACAGGAAGAGTTTTCCTCCGCTGTCTGTATAGTGAGTGTAAACCTGGGTTACATATAGTTGTCAGAAGCGAGAGTTCATAAATAATATTAGAACCATAGAATAAAATGTAAGAGCCACTAGAAGTTGTTTCTTTTAAAGATTATTTGATTGACATGGTTGTCATACTCATAGTACGTTGTTGGCTATAAGGGTTAAGTTTTAGAGTAGAAACGTATTGTTACTTCAGTTGTATTTTAAAACATGAAATGGTTTTCGTGTGTGCATCGTGTGTACACACCTCAGTGAGAGGGGAGGCCAGGTGCTCCGGAGCTGATTCCAGGCCGCCTACAGGGGGGCTCTCGTCATCATCTTAAATCAAAAACACAATAAACATTGTTTTTCAAATAAGCTTATAGTCTCAGAATAACGTAACGTTTTGATAAGGTGAAAGCAAATGGAAAACTATATGGTTTTAAATGAATGAAAAGATTAAGTTGTATCGTGACTAATTTACTGGAGTACATTAATGCCAGGTAACCTTTGTAAAAGTCTCAACAAAAAATACAAAACTAGTAAAAAGTAGAAAGGTTATTTTCCTTGCTAAATTGTATTCTCTTCTTCCATTAGGGTCGTCTTTTTTATACCTGTGATGCACCCCAAGCTGACCGATGCAAGTTTTTTAAGTGGCTCGAAGACGTGACCTCAGGACATTTGACACAGGAGGAGCCCCCGCCCGCCACCGTGCTGAGCGACGCGAAGAGCATCGGCGTGTACTTAAGACGCCGCCAAGTGCCCCTCTACGAGGAGTCCCGGCTCCTGGTGAGGTGTGTTCTGTGACCACGCATCGCTGCCCCCAGTGGCACCAGAGGCAGCGCCGCCACAGAACCCTTGTCAGTCTTAAAAGAGACTGAGATCAGCAAAGTGTCTGAAAGACGGAGCCCTCCCTGTTCCCGGCTGAGAGGGGCCGTCCTCTGAGTGTGAGGCAGCACCGGCGGCCTCAGGGCAGCCGCTGGGCCGGACGCTGCTACCGGCTTGGGAAACATGCGCAGCCCCCCAGGCCCTGTCGGCGAGGCGCAGGCCTCGTTTTGATCAGGGCAGGATGGCAGGCGGTGCCTTTATCGAGCCGTGCGGCGTGGCATTGCGTTCGGGGTAACAGAGCCCTGCTTTTTGGAAAATGAAGTGGAATTTTTTTCTCACAGAAGTGGGAGCACCGGAAGGTAAAGGTAACGCGCATTTGCCTGGTACTTCAGTAGTAACGACATGTGCTGGGAGCCCCGAGTGCCAGGCGGTCCTCCGAGCACTCTGCGCGTCCTCTTGCCTCGCCGTCAGGGCTGACAGGACGCGGCGTATCGGGGCGGTTTGTTGCTCCCACTTCACAGCACAGCAGCTCCTCAGGCGGCGGCTGCTGTAGGTGCGCTCCCTCTCGGCCTCTCGTGACGGGCGGCCTTTCTGTGAGGCTGCTGTTTTCCTCCTCTGACACAGTGCACTCTTATTTTGTACACATGTAGGAAAGAGAGTAAACATAGATGCATCCCGGTTCTTTTCATACTGTATTTTAAAACAAGATTTTAAAAACACTTCCACCTTCAAACTTCCAGCTATAAAATCAGTCAGTCCGGGGAGAGCCATGGCCGCACGCTGACTGGGGTCGGCAACGCTGCGTTTAGTGCACTCGAGAGCCACCCACAGCGGAGATCCTAGAAGTTCTCATCGCAGGGAAAAAATGTGCAACTACGTCAGTGACGTATGTTAACTAGACTTACTGTAGTCATTATCTCACTATATATAGAATTATTATGTTGTACACCTGAAGCTCATATAATGTATATGCCAATTTTATCTCAAGAAAAAATTTGTACCTTAATATTCAAATTCATTTTTGTTACTCATTTTGCAGAAAAGGATTTGATTTTCAAAGAAAACAGTATGGCAAACTGAAGAAGTTTACGGCTGTAAATCCTGAATTTTATAATGAACCTAAAAGCAGACTTTATCTTAAGCTGAGTCGGAAGGAAAGTTCTTCGACTTACAGCAAAGGTGAGTCAGTGCATCATGTTGGTGCATCTCAGCTGCATACAGCTCTGGAAACTATGTATATGTATGCATTTTTTCAAAATTTGATTACTTCTATTTAGTTAACCAAGAACCTTTAATTTCTCCCAGAGCATCAAAAGAGCAGCTTTTGAAGGGACTTTTTTCAGATCCTGTTTTCCTTTTAGTAACAGGACTATGCCGTGCAGGGCGGTCCCTTTCTCAGTGAGCCATCTCATAACCCATCTGTTCAGCTCTCGGTGGGAACGCTCTTTCAGCCGTACCTCCTTCCCAGTCTGTTCCTGTAAATGCCATCGACAGTTCCTCCGGAAGTTTCTCTAAGAGCGCGTGGCCATGTGATTAGATGTTTTACCTTCTGGATGTAACAGAAATACTTACATGCAGCAAAATATAAAACCGGTTTTTGGTTGTGTTGCTACGATTTACATGATGTATGTTGCCTAAGTAATTGAAAGATCTTTAAAGGCTTTGACAGTGGCTTTTAGCTCATCCAACTTTTTCTTTAGAAGAGGGTACATTGCTAATCTGGCAATTGCTCTTTCAGTTGCACACAAATCAGGCTTTGTGCAGGTTTTTAAAAAATTGATATCATCACCAAGAGCAGATTTAGTTGTGAATCAGGTTTCAGTTCCTTCCTGGCATGAATTTCTTCGCACGAGCTTGTGTCCATCTGTGGTTTTTGAAGAGCGCGTCTTCAGGACCCTTTCTTGACTTGTCTGCTGACACCCTGGGCAAATTTTCAGACAACCAAAACTCGAAGTCTCTTAAGTCTCTTCACTTCTTTTCTCCTCGTCTCCTCGTCACTGAGGTTTGGAGCCCCACGCTGAGCCTCGGAAGGTCTAGGGAGAGGACCCACGGCTCTGGCTGTGTGGTGCCTGTGTCCCCGCCCGGAAGCTCTTTCTGTTAAAGACGGCTTTAAAAAGGATGGTTGAGTATAGTGTATATTGTGAATTATGATATAATAGATCAGACCGTTCCTAGAAGACCTTCATCTCCTCTTGGACACTCTTCAGGTCTTTTCACTCCCCAGGCCTGTTCCCAGAGCCCCCACGGATACACTGGTGAGCACAGCTGTTCGTGTGTCGGCCGTGCCTCCCCCAGCTGGCTCGGCCTTCTCTGTCCTTCCCAGGTCACTGTGCGAGCAGAACACGCTCAGCGCGATCGTTTGATTGGCATAAGCATACTGGGACGCGTTTCATTTTTAGTTCTGGGGACGTGGTCTCCGTTACTTCTGCGCGTCACCTCTCTCTGGCTTGTATTTCTCTCCCCAGGACTTCTGTTGCCCAGATGTTAGCACTTCTGAATCTGTCCCCTGGCTTGCTTCACGTTTCTTCTTGCTTCTTGTCTGGGGTTTTTGTCATGTCTTCCTTCTAAATTGCTTATTTTTAAAATGCATCCATTCTTCTGGTCATCCCTTCAGTTATTACTTTACTTCAACTACCATATTTTTCTAAACTGATGATATTGTTCATGTCATTTTCACAGTTTCTTGCTCTCATTTTGCGTTGCTTCCACCTCCCCTTCCTCTTCATCTCTCTACCAGCCTCCCTGGAAATTCCTTGCCCATCTGTTCTGGTGTCTCCTTTTCTGAAGGACTCTAACCTGGTGTGTTTTTCTCTTGCAGTCTTTGTGCCCCTTCAATGTCTCATTACTTTGGCCTGGAGGCTGATTTTCCCCAGGGCATCGGCCATCCTTTCCAGTGATGCCCACGGCGGGGCGGCCCGTCCGGCGCTGCAGTGAGCTCAGGAAGTGGGCCCCGTCCCAGCTCTGCCATGTCCTGGCCCCCATTGTGGGTGGTTTAACCTCACTGTCCAGGGAATAATAGTAACACCTATCTGACATTTAAAATGTCCGTTGACCTGAAATACAGTATAGGTTCCTGTGTTTTACTACTAGGAAAACCCCGCAGACCCGCGCGCCGCCGTGGGACGCGTGTCTAGTAACCTGTCGGCGGCGCCCAGCAGTCGTGCAGGCGCCCCCGCCCCCACCAAGAGCTCCCCTGGTCTGCGGTGCCCCCGGCGCCTGCCCTGGTCGCCCTTGGGGGAGAGGGCGACATGCTCAGGTTCAGCCTCAGCTCAGACCCCGGAGTCTGGTGTTGCCCCCCGTCCTTCGTTGTGCCCGCGCGGCCCCTCTTCCTGGGGCTGCTGGGCTTTTGGGGGTTTTCCTGGGAGTTGGCTGGCAATATTTTTTTTTCTTTTTTCAGATTTTTTTTCTATCATCAGTAAGGATTAATAATTCCACAGAAAACACATGAATGAGATGTTATATGTTCAGGTCCTAGTTAGGGTGGACTCTCGCAGGACTAACCAATTTTGTTTTTTGAGAAATGAGCAGGACTAAGCCTCTAAGAATCTAAAGTAGCTTTGGATTGAGGATAGTTCTGAGCCCTTTAAAAAAATGTCTTTTTTTCAGACGACCTGTGGGTGGTGTCCAAAACCCTGGACTTTGAGTTGGACACGTTCATTGCGTGCAGCGCTTTCTTTGGGCCGTCCTCTGCCAACGAGGTGGAGCTGCTACCTCTGAAAGGCTACTTTCCTTCCCGCTGGCCCACGGACGGTAAGTGTCACCGCATCCGCCTTAATGCGCAGTGAGCGAGAGGAGCCAGGAGACGCCCCACAAACGAGATTGCTGCCTGGCGCGCGCTGCTTCGATCCCAGCCGAGGAGCAGCACCCGCCCTGCCGCCTGCTCTTGTGTCCCTGGAGACGCATTTGACGGCTGACCCTGGAGACACCTCCACGGTCCCAGCCGCAGAGGCATCAGCGCGATGAGATGGGGCCCTCACTTGGGTGTTCTGTTGACGTTGAATTTACACGGCGTGGGCCTGATTTTTAAATAAGAAATTTGTCCAGTAAGTTCTAATTCTCTTGGTTTCTTTAATTCCCATGGCTTGTTATTCTAATAGGGTGCATTCAGTAAAGAAATCGTTTATATTTACACAGAGAAGTTCCTAGACTTTGAGGAGGTCTTGAGAGCAGTCTGGGGGGAGGGCGCGTGACCCCCTGGTCCCCTGGTGCCCTGGCCTGGGCGTGCTGGGTGACACCGGGGGCCAGCGGGCCCAGCCGGCCTGGGCGGCTCCTGTGTCGGGAGCCCGGGTCAGTCTCGGACTCGGGACATGGTCCGTGTCCAGTGAAAGGCTCACGTTTTTAACTTCTGATGTTTCCTGCACCAGAACTGAGTAGTCCCCTTGTGAAGGGAATGTTTTGTCACTTGCATCTGTTCACATGTTGCAGTTGTTTCCTCACCAATATCAGCATCTAATTTCCTGCTTTCCATGTATTTCTATGAAATAATTGAGGAAGAAATGCCACAAAATGCTTGAATAGCACGCAGATGCTACGGGCACAGGACAGGGTGCTTGCTGTCACCGCGGTGGCCCTCCGTGTGCCTGTGCGGCTGTGTGGGGCGCAGTGCCATCAGGCCGCAGCCGCGGCCACACTCAGCGGCGGGCAGGCGGCAGGCAGCCGGCCTGTGCTTGGGGCCTGCAGTCGCGGGCTGCGCCCTCCAAGTTAGTGGGTCCTTGACCGGGTCTCACAGGCCCTCTCCCTCACGCTGAGTGTGTCCCCTCTGTCCTCTCCGCAGCGGTGGTCCACGCCCTGCTGGTCGGGAACGCCAGCACGGAGCTGACCGCCTTGAAGAACCTCCGGGACTGCCTGAACCCTGCCACCCTGCCTCTCACGCAGCACCTGTTAGCCATGTAAGTCTCTCCGCAGGGCCGAGTGCACGTGCAGGAAATGCACATCCCGGAAATGTTGCCAACAAAATTGTAATTGTCTTTCAGAGCCTAGGAGATTACTGCCTGTCGGTAGGTGAAAATTAAAAGAGAAAGGGAAATATGCATTGTTTCCCATCAACCATCCACTCACCCATCTGTCTGTTTATTGTGGTTGGAGCTAATGAATGTTACTGCAAATCTCTTTCCCATTGCCAGGGGATAATTTCTTAAGGAGCAAGAGTGTTGCTTTTTTTATTCATCTATATTTTATGCCACAAATTACTTAATGTTTAAAAGAATCATTTTATAGTATCAAAGTATCATGTACACTTTCATGTTATATATCAGATTTATTCAATTACAGATATTTAAATAATCATTTTACAGCTTGATTCTAGTATGTATATTGGTACTAATTTTATTCTTGACATAACCTATATCTTATTTTTAATTTCTCAAGCACCAAGCCTCCTTTAAAAAATAGGAAGTGATATTTTATTTAATAAAATGACAAAAAAACTAGTTCAAATTTGGAATGTTATGGTCTTTTGGTGGTGTTTCATTTTTCTTACCGCAATGAAGTCCTATGTAAAAAACAAACCAACCCAAAAACATATAATTCCAATGTGTCTTTTTCCTACTTTGAAATAAACTCAATCTTTATAGAACTAAAGCCAATTTATCTCTTGACAGTTTTACCGAAATATTGGCCCTGGCTGGGTAGCTTGGTTAGAGCGTCGTCCAGATACACCAAGGTTGTGGGTTCAGTCCCCAGTCAGGGCACATACAAGAGTCAACCAATTAAGTAAAATAACAAATCTATGTTTTTCTCTCTCACCTCCCTTCCCTCCTTCTCTTCTCCCCGTCCCGGGGGGAGGGGGGTAACCCTGAAAAGAAAAGAAACAGAGGCTATAAGAATGATCTAATAAGCCAGCTTGCGTAATAACGCATGGGCGTCAGTGTCAGTGTGCCACTTAGTAGCTGTGTGCTTTCTGGGAGAAACATATTTACTGTATCTCTAGGTAAATTAACTACTTCCTAATGTTGTAAGATTACAACAAATAATATATGCAATGCTTACCATAGTGTCTGCACATAGTAGGTACCCTACAAATGTTAGTTCTTGTCTCTCCTACCCTCCTCCAAATTAGAGTGCATATACATTTGTGCCCACAAAAAGATATTCCCTGTGAGGTTTGTAAAGTGAATGCAACTATTTCAAAAGCCTCTCATGTTTCTTTGATTTTATTTGCTGCCCTTCTATTAGGCCTTCATCGACTGCAGTTAGCAACAAGAGAGTGGATCGAAGAAAATTCTCCCCTCCAGCCTTCTCACACGCCAGCCCAGAACGTGGCCTGCCCAGCCTGGGGGCAGCACTGCAGGCGGCCAGCGAGGTCGCCCGGGCACACAAGCTGAACGAGGATCAGGCTGCAGCTCTCGCCCAGGTAGCTCGCACGGTGGCATCGCGCGGGCCTGCCGAGGAAGGGGAGGGGCCACGCCCCTGTGTCCCCGCCATCACCATGGTCCACGGTGAGGAGCAGGGGGAAGCGGTCCATGCCTGGCCATGTGTGGCCTCTGTCACCCAGACTCTGGCTCAGCGCCTGACTGCGCGCCAGCCTCTGTAACTTGGTCTGCTTCCCTGTCACCTCCCAGTCAGACGTGGTTCCAGACCAACTCTAAGAGATGCTGTGAACTCACTGTCGTAAACTACCAGCAGCACAGCGGGGGTGGGAAGCGCCATGCACCCGTCCACTGGAGTACCCGGATGTCTGCGTGTCGCTAAAAGGGCGTCACCTCTGATGAGCAGAGCCTTTGTAACTCCTGGTTGGCTCAGCCCGCAGTGTCCCAGCGGCCGCCCCAAACCTCCCTTCTCGTAGCCGTGCTGGCCCCTGGCCCGCGCCCTGAAATTCCAACACAGGAAGTGCAGGTCCACACCACGGCTGCACCCCTGCGTTTGCCATGTTCCCGCCTCTGGGTTCTGCCTCCGTGAAGGAGCTTTACTTTCTCCTCAGAGCTAACACTCCACCTGGCTGGGTCCCCCCTTTAGCGCCTTTCCTCCCTCAGACGCCCAGCGCGAGCTGAGCTGACTTTGTCCTGCTGACCAAGCGAGACCCCCGGGATTCACCCTCAGTCTCTGGCACCAGATGCAGCGCTTCCCCCAGCCTCCCACCCCTGTCCTGTGTGTCTGCCGCGCTGTCCGATGAGTCACTGTCACTTCCCCGTTTCTGTCTTCCACGGCGATTCTCACCAGTTCACGTGGACCCCTCAGTCCGAGCCTCCACCGACCGCCACGGCCCTAGTGGGAGAGACTGGGCCCCAGTCAGCCTCGCGTGGGGAGGGGGAGTGCCCTCCCAGAGCCGGCGCGGGCGGGCTGACCTGGACTAAGGTCCCCGGGGGCCCCGGCCCGATTGATCCCCCCTCCTGCAAATGAGGGCTCCAAATCCTTGCAGTTTGGTCCAAAAGGCACTGTCCTGACTGGTCAGAATAGAGCTGCTGCGATTGGTCAGTTAGGGCCACACAGCTCTGATTGGATGGGGAAAGCCTCGGTCCCGCTGGATGAAGCCAGGAGCTCCTCTGCAAGGGCTGCTCGGCGGCGGGAGCCCGGTGCGCAGGGTGCCTGCGGGGCCCGGGCCGGGGCTGCTGCGAGGCTCTGCTGCCTCAGTGGGGCCTGTGCGCCACCGGGGCCCTTCTTGGTAGGAGGCCTCCTTCTCAGGGTTCGCACTTTGTATTTCCACTCAACTGGTTTTTCCAAAATGTGTTATGATTAAGTCGATTTCATTGTTTGAGACCCGTCAGTAACTTCCCCTGGCCTTCAGGACAAATTCCGCTTTGTAGCCGTACCAAGCAGAGCTCTTGTGACTCGCCCCCAGCTGCTTCCTCAGCCTCGCTCTCGCCGGTTTGCGCTTGGCTCCGTGGGGGGGCTTCGCAGCCCCAGGCTTCACCCAGCCTCTGCCTAGGTGGCCCTTCCTTTACGGGTCCAGATGTCTCACTCTGGGGGACTTAGTTCTGCTCCTTCCTGTTTTTAAGAAGCATTCCCACCTCCAGCAAACCAGAGAGTTCTCTCTTGGATACAATCACAGTGTCCTTACCACGTTAACTACTTCTCAGTAAATCTAGTGGGGTCACATTAGCAGCATTATGTAAGATTCAGGTGTACAAGACCGCCGTTTGATGTCTGTGCGGAACTGCATGCTCACCCCCCAAAGCCTAGTTGCCTTCCATTACTTTCCTTTGACCCCCTTTGCCCACTGCTCCCTCCTGAACATGGGACTTCATTATTGTTCCTTTTCTTGTCTGTCTTCCTAAGGACGCAGTGGTCTTACTAAGAGGTCTTTTCATTATTTATCCCCGTGCTAAGCACATACTGGACACTCGATTAATGGTTTTTGAATAAATCAGTTAAATGAAGGAGAGAGGAAGATAAATTATTTCTTGTGCTTTCAAAAAATGTGTTTATGAGATCCTTTGTATTTTTTCTCTTCCTCCCAAATAATTAGGTGTTTTTGGAGCAGGAAAGAGTTATTTGTTGGCAGTGGTGATTTTGTTCTTGGTGCAGCTGTTTGAAAAGAGTGAAGCTCCTGCAGTTGGAAATACAAGACCGTGGAAGCTTCTAATTTCTTCTTCCACTAATGTAGCTGTTGACAGAGTACTGCTGGGGTGGGTATGACAAGTGCATTTAAGGCTCATGCTTTAGGTTTACTGTTGAGGGAGGCACCCTGCCTTGGGCCCTGAGTGCTGGGTTTGCCCGAAACTCAGGGCCTGTGTCTCCAACTCGAGCAAGATCCAGGAGATAGTAACAGGCTGACTGGCTAGTTTGTAAGTCGGAGAAACTCAAACATCCAACTTACAATTTTGGCACAAGGATGGGGTGCTCGTGTAAAAATCCAAGGTCAGCCAGGAGCACGCAGGGCTGAGAGGTGTGTCCCTGGCGGGGTGCTGAGGGCGCAGGGCCCTGACCGCCCTTCCCAGGGCAGGCCCCAGGGTCGCGCTGGCAGCTGGCAGCCTGGACCGCCGGGCTGGCGTCTTCCCCCGTGACTGAGAGCCTTGCTCGCTTGTTATAAACCAGGGGACCCCAAGCCCAGTGCTCCCCGTACAGCTCGGCCACTGCATGAGAGGCCCCCGCCAGCCCCAGGGGACCGGAGTGGACGGGGTCAGGTTGGCGTCCAGGCCGGGCGCGGAGGGGGCCTGCGGCCAGGGAAGGAGCAGCAGCACAGGGTCGGGACCCCGACGGAGCCAACGGAGCGGCTGAGGCAGGGGTTTGGCTCCGGCAGGAAGGGGCTGATGGCGGTAACCCTGGGGGTTGTGACTTTTTAGAACTTTATTAAAAATGCAGAGACAGCGTTACATAGGATTTTACCAGTATTCTAGTGTTTAATGATCTAAATTTCAACGTAAATGACAAAGTTTGATTAGGAGAAATAATTATGGGTAGGCTTTTTAAAACTAACTTTTATAATTACATAAATTAATGCTAATGGTAAAAATTTGTAGTCTGTACAGATAATTGTATTTCTTTACATTTTTTTAATACGTACACACATTTTGTTTTCCAAACTTGGTATGAATAGTATATATTGTTTTATATCCTGCTTTTAAATCTTTTTAGAAAACATAATTTTATAGCTCTATTATATGCAATGATTTGCTTATACCATTTTAAAGCAATATTTGATCAGTCCCTTCTAAATTTTTCCCATTATGAGTAATATTGTGACAGAGATCTTCAAATAAAAATCTTTGTCTCCGCTTCTGATTTCTTCTGAGGAAAAAGTCCCTGGCCCAGAATAAAAGGCAGAAACACACTTTGCAAGCCTGCTCTTCAGAAAGGCGCTGGGCGGTGCACTGCCCCCACTGAACAAGCCCCCCCGCAAGAGGACGCGCCCTTTAAAGTTCTCTGAAGACCACATTGTGTTAAAACTCTTAGCCGCTTTGCACTGACTTTGAGTTTAAGCATTTCACATAGAATTACATAACTATAAAGCATATTAATGACAATTTTAATAACAAATACTATATGAAACTTTGTTTTATACTCTACTTTCTAAATAATCAGGATCTTACTTTGTAATGTTTAAAGGCTTCTCAGTCTTGGATTCGAAAAATTTGTCAGAGTCGGGAGTGTTAGGAAGATCGCCAAGCCTGTCCTCCCTTACAGGTGAGAACGCTCAGTCCCGAAGGCTGCAGAAAGCCCACGGGAGTATAACAGTTTTATAGACCTCTTACCTTAAATTTGGTTTTGAAGCGTAGAGAAGCCTTATCTTTTTCTTGGTTCACTTAGAAAATCTGCACTCAGCTCTTGGGGCGTGTTCCGGAAGCGGAGTCCAGGGGCACCCTTTTCTGTAACCCTTTGCAGCGTGCATGCTGGCTCCGCAAACGAGCAGCTGAAAGAGCTGCAG
This sequence comes from Pteronotus mesoamericanus, assembly GCF_021234165.1. Lineage (NCBI taxonomy): Eukaryota > Metazoa > Chordata > Mammalia > Chiroptera > Mormoopidae > Pteronotus > Pteronotus mesoamericanus. The sequence continues at coordinate 22,030,432 of NW_026555064.1, forward strand.
GCGCTGATGAAAGAAGACCTGAGCCCCGCGGACAGGGTCCACGTGAGGAAGGGCATCGAGCAGCACAAACTGGGGACCCACAGGACGCTGCTGAGGCAGGTGAGGCGGCCTGTTCTTAGGGTGCAGAACCGCCGGGGTCTCGCCCTCCCTGCGGCCGGGCCGTGTTCCCGGGGAGGAAGACAGTCCGCAGGTCGCCCGCGTTTCACTGGGGTGTGAATCCGGGAACAGATCCAGCTCACCACGACTGCGTCTCCTTTTCTCTTTCTCCCTATTTATCTTTTTTCAGTCTTAAAGAGGAAAGTGAAGAGGCGGGAATATAGTCCTGGCAAGTTAAAGGAAACTTGATTTTTTTCCTAGGGGAAATAGAGGGAGAGAATGTCTGTCCCTGGGCAGAATATCCAAGTGACATTTGCCTTTGATGCTCCCTCAAAAGCCGGGCCTTTCCGGGTCGTCTGTGCCGGAGCCCAGGAGGCCCGGAGACGTGTTCCAGGCATCGGGAGACAGGACGGGGCCCACGGGGCTGGCTGCGCCCGCAGCTTCGTCTCCTTCCTCACCCCCTTGGGGCCCAGGGCAGCGGGGACCTGCCGGGAGGAGGCAGCGGCCGCGGGGGAGCATGAGGAGCGGAGGGGCGCAGGGGAAGACGGCTGGGCCCGCACACAGGGGCGGTCGGCCCACCTGCAGCCTGGCAGCCTTGGCCGAGGTAACAGACAGGGCTCGGCCCTGCGGGCCCGTGGGCGGGGCTTGTTCTGGGGGCCCCGCCTCTGGCGGGACAGTCCCCGGAGCGGGGGCAGGAGTGCGGCGGGGTGGGGGCAGCCTGACTCTTGGGGAAGGTGCTGCGCCACAGCCGCTCCGGGCCCCCCCCCCGGCCCCCCCGCCCGTCGCCCCCGCAGCGGCGGGTCCGGAAGCCCGAGGGCTTGGCAGGCTGGGCTCAGTCCCCGCGGGCCGCGGACCCCGCCGGTGGAGACGCAAGAAGAGCTGGTAGTGGTTCCTTCGGTGTTTTCTAGGGGAGAGCCCAGCTACTGTGAGGTGTCGCTCGCCGGTCTCACCTGTTCACAAACGAAAACTCTTTCGGGGTAACATTTTTAAAGTTTAACAGATTTCCAGGTACACGTTTAGGCCTGGTACGGTCCTCAAGTGACACCTTTACAGTGATACTAATTTTAAAAGATGCTTCATAGTTAATTCCCAGCTCAATAATAAAATCTATTTTGCTGTCAGAATCTCAGCGATATTATAAAAGATACAAATAATATAATTTTTTGAAGAAAAAACTTACTTTCTTTTGGTTTTTATATTAGATATTTCTGTAAATTAAAAAAAAAAAAAGCATTGCTTCCTGATTCACAACTGTGGGGCTGTCCTCCTGAGGCGGTTTTTGTCGGGTTCAGTTACAGACCCTGGCGCGGAGTGACGCTGCAGAGCAGCAACGAGCAGTGTCACTTGCTGAAAGGTGGCCTCTGCTGGGACACTGTGTTTACTTACTTTTCTTTTTAAGTTTCTTTTTTTTAGATTTTATTTATTTATTTTTAGAGAGAAGGGAAGGGAGGGAGAAATAAAGGGAGAGAAACATCGATTGGTTGCTTCTCTCACGTGCCCTGTCCAAGCCGAACCTGTGACCCAGGCATGTGCTCTGACTGGGAATTGAACTGGTGACCCTTCGCTTTGCAGGGTGACACTGAACCACACCCATCAGGGCTCTGCTCGGTCATGTTAAAGGGACTGAATGGTTAAAAACTGGAGGTTCTAATATGAAAGTGGCTTTCGGATTTTTGTTTTGTAAAGAAGGAAAACCTAACTGACAGAGGGCTGTTGTATGTGATGAATGTTACTTGTCATTTAAGAAAACAAAGTGTTTATAATATTTTCCCATTCAGAAGATCTCTAGAGGGAGTATTTAATTGTAAAATGTATTTTTGTCAATCACATTTGTTGCCAAAAGATATGGTTTGTATGGACTGTTCTACTACCACAAAGTGTAATTATACTTCAGATTGTGAGAAGAGAAAAGAAATGTGTGCACACGTGTGTAAAACATGCACGTATATGTGTATATGTGCGTAGTTATGTGTATATATGTAAATGTGCTGGTGTCTAGTTACATGTGTGCACACATGTATGTGTAAAGGTGTATGTATAGTTATAGATGTGTGTACATATGCATGTGCACGCACATCGTACACACATGTGCATAGACCACATCCAGTTAGAAAATTCATGAATTTTCTTCTTTTTTAGATTTTGTTCCAGAGATTACATATTAGCTTTTATCAGGCTTTTGCCTTGAAAATAATGCTACCCTGGTGTAATATTCAGGTCTGTAAGACTCGGATAAACTCACAGCTGTTGCGCAGCCACCCGGAATGCGCTTCTCGGGAGGCCGCAGGCACGCCAGGCAGCTCAGCCAAGGCCGTTTGTCAGCGCGTCCAGCGTGCGCTGCGGAGAGCCGTGGCCTGGGCTGTGTTTGTGCCGCCTCGTCAAGGGGGGCAAATGATGTGCGTTGCCCTTGACATTTTTTAAGTCCTGGGTATTATAATACCTTCCTTCCGGGTGTAAAAATGAGCCTTTTGTTCTTATTAACAGACTGTGGCTTAAGTCGCTGCGTTCTGGGATTTCCACTTCGCCCGTGGGAGTCACGACCACGTGGCTTCAGTGACCTGTGGGGATCCTAGTTTCCCATCGCCAGCAGTCACCGCGGACACGTTTTGATTTCACTACAAATCTTAGGGAAACACACCCTCTCGTTTTCTAAGTAGCCGACGACCACCACGCCCTCCTGTCCTGCAGGTCCGTGTGGTCGGAGCCACCTGTGCGGCCTGCCCCTTCCCCTGCATGGACGGCCTGCGGTTCCCGGTCGTGGTGCTGGACGAGTGCAGCCAGATGACCGAGCCAGCCTCGCTGCTGCCCGTCGCACGGTAACCACGGTCCTTCCCAAGGCCTGGGTGTCACGGCCTCTCCGAACACTTCCTCAGTCCAAACTCCTGCCGAGCGTTCGTGACAGTCGTGGCAGTTCAAGGACTAAACTGATAGTTTTTACGAACGCAGAGGGAAGCTCCTAGGTCCATATGCATAGCCCCTGAAGCTCGCCGCCTCCCCATGCGTGTTCTGTAGAGTGCTGGGCCCACGCGGAGGCCGGGGCACGCAGTCCACTTCACGTGGAAACACACACAGTCACACCGAGGGTTTCTTCACTGCGTGGCTGCTGTGCCCTTCAGTGCATGTGTCGGCACGATTGGGCCTTGTTTTCAGGGGGGTGGTGGGGGCTGAAGCCTTTGAAATGCATTTTAGAAAATTGTGCCGTATGTGTCAGTGTGAGCTTTTTCTGTCGTTTGGACTAACTTGGAATCCTGTTTTTAGGTTTGAGTGTGAAAAGCTGATTCTTGTTGGAGATCCCAAACAGCTTCCTCCCACTATTCAGGGATCCGACGCAGCTCACGAACATGGATTGGAACAAACTCTTTTCGATCGACTTTGCTTAATGGTACTGCTGCTAACCTCACGCAGAGCCACTGACTGTGGCACCCTGTGTAGGTTGATGGAAAATGAAAATATTTCCATCAATGTAATTGGAGTTGTTTAGAAGCACTCATCTTAAAGATTAGTAGAACCCCGTAATTTAAATGCCCTTTATAAAATGTCTTTTTCCTGTGTGTTTTAGGAGTAGGTAGAAAGTATATTGCTTTTGTGCTAAAATAAAACAAACAAACCTATAATCTATAAGCTATGTCCCCTGTCTTCCCCACATTTAAATTTTTTTAAATGAATCATTGCTATATTTTTAAATGAGGCGATATTCACAAGACATAAAAGTAACCGCCTTAAAGTGAGTCGGTAGCACCTGCAGCGTCCACGGTGCTGTGCAGCCGCTGGCTGCCTCTGTGTAGTCCCCAAACATCCTTGTCCACCAGAACCCACCGCACGTGCCCGGCAGCGCCAGCCCGCCCCTCCGCCGCCCTGCTCCTGGCGGCCGCCCGTTGGCGCTCCGTCCGGGTGGGCCGACCCGCCCGGACTCTTCATCTCTCGCAGCCCCACAGCTTCCCCACCGTGCAGCCCGGAACCACCCCGCGTGGCCTCTTGTGTCTGGCTTCGGTTGCCTAGCACGTGTTTGAGGTTCATCCACATCATGGCACGTTAGTACTCGGTTACACCATAGTCGCCCCTTATCCGAGGGGTGTGCCCAAGATCCCAGTGGACGCCTGCAACTGCAGACCCGAGCCCCATGGACGGGTCACCTTGCAGCTCCTCTGGGGCGCGCCTGAGCCAACAGCATCACCGCTCTTGCGCTTTGGGGCTCTTAGAAAGCCAGGGCGACAACACGGTAACACAAGCCCTGCGGTGCCGTGACAGCCCCCCGACACAGGCTGAGGGGCTGACGGCAGCAGCGTCCGAGGGGCGGGCGCGCTGGACGCCGGGAGGGCTCAGCCGGGCGGGGCAGGTCGGGGTACGAGGTTCCACCGCCCCGGTTCCTGCACAGCAAGTCTGAGGTCCGGCGTGGGCGACAGTTGATGATTTTGTGGTGTGATAGTAACTTACCATGATGGTATTTTTAGTAACTAAAAAATGTATTTACAGTTTACCATGTTTGTAATTCATTTACTGACAGCACAGTGTGGCAACACTTTAAATGTCTGCCTTTAAATGTCTTAGGGTCACAAGCCAGTGGTGCTGAGAACCCAGTACCGATGTCACCCTGTCATCGCTGCTGTCGCTAACGACCTGTTCTACGGCGGCGGCCTCAGGAACGGTGTGTCGGAGACGGAGCGGAGCCCGCTGCTGGCGTGGCTCCCCACCCTGTGCTTCTATGACGTGCAGGGGCAGGAGCAGGTGCCTGGCGTGGCCTGGCTGCGAGCGAGTGCCGGCTCCGCTTTGCGGCTGCTGTTTGCGTGATGCCCTCGGTCTCCCCCGGCCGTTCTGGGAAATGTCATCTTGGGTCTGTTTTTCGTTCCAGACTGAAGGAGGGAACAGCTTTTACAACATGGCAGAAGCCGCCTTCACGCTGACGCTGATTCAATCACTGGTTGCCGGCGGAGTGGTGGGCTCCGCGATCGGGGTCATAACGCTGTACAGGGCCCAGGTGGGCCAGGTTCGTGCTCGTCTCTGACTTGATTGGGTGTTACAGGGTGTCATTTTCTGTCACAGGCTTTGACCTTATATTTGTAATGGTTTGGTTTGGGCCTGGAGGAACTTTTGGGGCCATAATTAATGTATTCCAAAGGAAACATTCTGATGTGTGCCTGGTCTGGCTTCTTTTCTGTATAATTAAATGTAAACTTAACAAGGTTTAATTAAATTCAGTTTACAGCTGTTGGGGCAAAAATGCAAATAAACAAATTAGAGGGAAGAAAATGTGCTGTGTGCTTTGTGTTTTGGGACAGATGGGATTGAATCTGTTTTCCAAAATATTCTCCCATTATTATTACATTCTATCAGTAAACCAAAGATAGATACCAGATACTAATGTGTATTATGAGCCAATGACTTATAACGAGTTTTTTAGTTTTAATTTTTTAGTATTTTTAATGTTTCATTACTAGTGTATTAATTCTAAATTGGCTTATCCAAACAAGCTTCCCTGCATCAGATAAGTCAACACTTTTCAGCTTGTTCCATGGCTTATATTGTCACTTAGTTACTTATTGGTCATTTTAGAAACGAGGCAAATACATGCAGGCCTAGAAAAGAGTGAAATTCCCGCTCTGGTTAAGCTACAGCAGCCTCCGCAAGGGCTCCAGCTTCGTGCCCTGGCCCCTGCGCGCTGACCGTCCTCTCCCCCACAGCTGTGCCACTTGCTCAGGGCCGTGGCCTTGGACCAGCCCAGCCTGCGGGCCGTGCAGGTGTCCACGGTGGATGCCTTCCAGGGGGCGGAGAAGGAGGTCATCATCCTGTCCTGTGTGCGGACAAGACAGGTGGGCTTCATCGACTCAGAACCGAGGGTGAACGTGGCCTTGACCCGAGGAAGGAGGCACTTGCTGATTGTGGGGAACGCGGCCCGCCTGCGGAAGAACCGGCTGTGGGGCCGTGTGATCCAGCACTGTGAAGGTGAGCCGCGTGCGGTCCGAGCCGGGCGTCTTGAATTCACGCTGGACCAGGGAGGGCCGCGCTGATGGTGACTGAAGGGTGGTTGGGGCCGCTGTAAAAGTCGCCACCTCGCGGCTTTTCTCTTCTCAGGGAGGGAAGGCGGGTTGCAGCAGGCGAGCCAGTGTGAGCCGCAGCTGAACCAGCTCCTTAAAGAGCAGTCTGAGCACCAAGCAGAAGCAAAGCAGAAGAGGAGGAGAGAGAAGGGCGGACCTGGAGACAGAGCCCACCTGCAAAAGGGCGCAGAGCCTTTGGATTTGTAGAAACTCAAGTTCATTTCACACTGTGCATTTTTCATGTTTTTATTACCCCAAAACCCTTGTTATCAAGAAATACTTTGATATTTCAATATTAAATACATATGAAAATTTGCTCTTCAAAAGAGTATACATTACTTTTATTAATACAGACAGATGTAGAAGGTAATATGAAATTTCACTAACAAAAATTGTTTTGTAAATAAGAATTCTGCTAGAAACAGTTATCAAGGGGCAGGGGGAAAGCCTTCATGACTTTTTCAATGGTATCTCAGAGCTAAGTGAGCGTCTCAGAAGCTCATCTCTCAGAGCACTCGCCACAGCCTCCTGGGGGACAGCTTGCCGACTCATAAGGAGAACGTCTCTGCAGTAAAACCTGTAACCAGGATGGGAGGCGGGGGAACACCGGGAGCCGGCCCCCAGACGCGGCCGCAGGCCTGCCGGGCCAGCAGACGCCCCGCCGCCGCACTGCCTCTGGCTTTCTCCTGCGGGTTTGTTTGCCTAGCGATTATTGGTGTACAGAGTATAGAATGGCTTTCTAAATTTTTTATTACAAGAAATATATTCTGCTTATAGGAAATCTTTGTTAATTTACTGCCTCTTCTTTCTATGCTTATATTCTATGTTGAGTACCGTAAACAATGTGCTGGGCCATGTAGACATTATTAACAAGGGAGCATCCACTCATCCTGTGCGGAAAAGGGGCGCGGGCTTGACGACAGGCGACCTCAACGCCGGCCTCACCCATGGACAAACCTGCGCTGCGAGCCACTCAGTGTTCATTTTAGAGGCGTGGGGAATCGTCTGACTGACTGACTGTGCGCTAAAAGCGACCAGGCTACCTCTTTGAAACCAGCAGACGGGACTCGTTTCGCGAGCCTCGTCCCGCGCCCCACGCGGGTGCCCGGGGCCCGCGTTCGGCCGACCGCCCGTGCGCACCGCCGCCTCTGGAGCCGGTTCCGGCCGCCGGGCCAGTCTCGGGGCTGCTTTCCCGGAAGCGTCTGCACAGGACATGCTGGAGGCTGTGGCGCGCGGGTGGCGGGTCCCCAGCGCTTTGCTGTGCTCGGTCGTCAGAGGCCCGGGGAGAGGAGCCAGGGGCCGCTGACCCCTCGGAGGTAAGTGTGACGGCGCCACCCCGCGGGGGAGGCCGAGACCAAGGGGCGCGGCGTCCTGCCGGCCGAACCCGGAGCCGTGGCGCGGCCTTTACTGGCACAAAGGAAAAGGCCGGCCAGTACGGGATGCGAGATCTCCAGACTCCCGGAGAACGCCTGCTCTGTCCTCACATTTCAAGGTTGGGAAGACACAAACTGAATTTTTAGGAGTATCCCATTCAATAAACAACACACATTAAAATTCCTCATGATTTTACGCCATGCTCCAAGTGACAATGCCGGTTTTACCGTGAGCGCTGTTGCCTCTCTCTCCATAGCAACGACGTTAAAACGGCGGAGTCCCCTGTGTGGTCTGTGACGCGACTACGTAAGAATGTTCCAGGTTTTGTCTGTGGGAAAGGTCTATGCATCACCTATAGGTAGAGTGAAATTTCCAGGCTTTAATCTATTTGTTGGTTGCCTTTGCTTTGCAGGCCGGTTAGGTCTTTTTTCAGAATTCTTTCTAAAGATCACCCTCATCCCTAGTGAGGACGGGCCCTTTCCCCGTTTTCTGAACGACGCAGCCGAGGGCCAGAGCGACAGCAACCACGCAGGCGGGGCCCAGGCCTCCCTCAGGCTCCTGGCCCAACCGCCCCCGCCCCACCGCCGCCGGAGTCGGGTCCCCAGAACTGCGGTCCCCACGGGCCCAGACGCTCAGTCCCGAGGAGTTACTTTGGTCAATTTATTGTGTAACAATTTGTTAACTATTTATTTATTTGCACAGCTTCTATACCCCAGTGAGTATGTCTCACTCCAGAAAAGCAAGGGTGGACTTTCCTTGGAAGGTCTACATTTGCTGCCAAAAGATCCAGTTTGCTACTTACTGCACAAAAACTGATTAACAAAAATGTACTAAAAGCTAAGCTGGTGATTCTTCTATTATCACAAATTGATTAAAAAAATAATACATTTCATGCTCATCTCCATAGCCTGCCCCATCCTTATAAGCATACATTTCAATAGTTGAGTTACTTGTGGAAAGTTGCAATTTAAAATCTAAGATTGTGAAGCCCAGCATGAAACTTCATAATAAAATATAACTTTCGGTGTTCTTTAATATTTAAACAAAAAGAGCATTTGAGCTGTAGATGCCAAAGCAAATCCCAAAGGCTGCCTGCCCTTGACTGTTTAATCTAAAGACAGCTGTGAAATAGCTTTGTGCTAACTCAATTCCTTTATATTAAATAAGAATAAAATGGAAATTGGTGATTTACTTGACAGATATTGGACCCTGAAAATTAAATAATTGTTCTAAAAACATTAGCTCAACGCAGATTTGAAATGCCTGCTTTATAATTAGTCATGAGCAAAACCTATGTTTACTTCCATTGTGTTTTTTGTTTATATTTGTGTGACTTGAGTATAAAGTAAAGGAAAAACACAACCCACACATCTCTGCCGCCTCTGAGGTCCTCTTACCCTGAATGCTAGTTAAGTTGGTATTTTTAAACTCTGTTAGTCTTAGTTATGGGTTTCGATACCATTCTTTCTAATTGGGCAAATCTGGTCCAATTTGTGTATGTGTGATTGTGTGTGAATGTATTGAGTTGGCAAAACAATTCCTTTGGTTTTTTTCCATACAATGGCTCTAGTGATGCTTAGGTGTCTATAACCTCATTCAAAACACTTTTGTTTGTATTGTGACAGCTGTCATATCAGCGTGCATTTTTTAAAAATTGGTGAATTTTTTTGTAGCCATTTTAATATGAAAGATGGAAGAAAGTATGCAACATTTTTGGCATAGTATTCTTTAATATTTCAAGAAAGGCAAAAACGCAACTGAAATGCAAAAAAGGATTTGTGCATCGTACAGAGAAGGTGCTGTCAAAAATGATTTGCAAAGTTTTGTGCTGGCGATTTCTTGCTGGACGGTGATGCTCCATGGTCAGGTAAACCAGCTGAAGCTGGTAGTGATCAAATCAAGACATTAATTGAAAACAACCAGCGTTCTACCACACAGGAGACAGCTGACATACACAAAATATCCCAATCAATAAAGTTATTGGTGAACATGAAAAATGTGCCTTTTAGCAAATGGACTTTTTGGCCAGCACAGTGTGTGTGAGATTGTGTGTGAGCGTGCGTGTGACCAGATGGCATCTCCCACTGGCCTGGGACTCAGCTGTGGCAGGCCCAGCGCTGTGAGTGGAGAGGAGCGGCCTGGCCCACGCGGGGACGTCCCTGGCCACGGATTCAGGGCATCAGGTGACGGGTCATGAACAGCCAGCCGCCCAGGGCAATTGCTGAGTCTAGATGTTGTGTGAAATTTGCGTTTCAGTCAGGCTGGGCAGCAAGCAGTCTCCCTGCTAAAGCCCTTAGGCTACCAACCATAGTTGTTTAAAGTCCCTGGTTTGATAATTACACTGAGCGGCCAGGACTGGCTCCCATGCTGTCTCTTCAAGTTGTGTGTTTTGTCTTTCGTCTCGGAAACACGATTCAGCAGGAAAAGGATGAGCTGCAGCTGCAGGATAAATCTGTCCTGACTCGAATTGCGCTGTTGCTGGGACAGCAGCGGTGGCTTCAGTAAGTAGTTTACTCTGCACGCACACAAGTTTGGGGGCGGAGTCGGGGGCGCGGGGCAGAGCAGCTGAGGGCCTCTCCCAGGCTGGGGTTGGGGGGTAGGGGGGGCGGGGCAGCTGCTGCTCCCTCTTCCCAGAAGCAGGAGGAGGGAAGAGGGGAGAGGGGGCCATGCCTCTACCTCTGGAAACCTGAAAGTGAGCAATGCCACGTCTGCTGACACCTCAGCGGCCAGAGCTGGGCTGGGCTGGCCACTCCTAGCACAAGGACAGTGAGAAGCATCGTCTTCCCTGTGGGCGGCCCTGCGCCCCACTGAGAGCGGGGGTCCTGTCACTAGCCGAGAACTGGCCAGCAGAGGCCCCGTAGTCTCTTCCCTGGTAGTGTCCCATTTGGGAGGCTCCCTCCCAGCGCATTAGGTAGGAGAGGCCTATTTCCAGGAATTGTTGAAGGACTGGGGTGGTGGTGTTTCTGTCATTTTTGGGGTGGCTCCCAGCCTTGGGCAGTGCTTCGGATCCGGGTATGGGTGTTCGTGGGGACATGGGTTCATCGTGGCTGCTGGTTTTGTGGCATATTACTGTGCTGTTTGCAGTTATGTGTCTGATGATACTGGTTTAACATAGTGGTTCAGAAGTACGACACTATTTGTTGACACGTAATGGCAGCCAAAGGACACTGCCTAGATTTCTCTGCACACGGAACAGGAAAGTGGTGGAGCCCTGACCCATGTGGCTCCGTCAGGTCAAGCGCCATCCCATCACCGAACGGTTGCAGGTTTGACCCCCAGTCAGGGCACGTACGTGGGCTGCAGGCCCAATCTGTACTTGGGGCACGTACCAGTCCTCATTCTGGGTGTGTATGGGAGACGACCGATTTGTGCTTCTCTCTCGCATTGATGAGTCTCTCTCTCACCTACTCTCTCTCTGAAAGCAGTGAAAGAATGTCCTCAGCTGAGGATAAAACAGTGGTGGACGTCATCACACCATGTCTGGGGGTGTGGAAGGCACCCAAACTTGGAGTTTTCAGTGGCAGTTGTTTGGAACTTGTGTGGTGAGTGTCATTAGGTAGCTTAAAATATATGTATGTGTGTATAATTTATCACATCAAATTAATACTAATTTGGATGGAATTACCTGTATAGTTGTGTTTGCATTTAATTTGTAAACTTGGTTGGTTTTCGTGATTGCGTAAGAGATATATAAACATCAGGGATTTACACCAGGGTTTATGTTTGTACACCTCAAACAGTAGGAACAGCCTCTGCACTGAGGGACCACCGAGAACCGTCCTTTTCAGGAGGGCCGCCACATTGCTCAAGGAGAGGGCGCAGGCTGGGTGCAGAGACTGCCGTCAGCGTGGACCTTGGGCAGCAGTCTCATTTGTGGAAGTGGCGGTGTCGTCCTTGGGATTTGTGTGGGGACCGAACGGAACACTGAGAGTTCCCAGCTGGCCCGGTGGTGGGCCACCAGGGTTGGTCTGCTTCCCTCTACACAAAGGGGTAGCTTGGCCAAAAGTCCCTGTGGTGTTTTCCATAAAATAAAAGACGCATTTTTTCACGTTCACTAATAACTTTATTGACTTGGATAGTTTGAGTATGCCGGCTGTCCCCCATGTGGTAGAAGGTTGATTGTTCTCAGTGTCTCAATTTGATCACTACCAACTTCAGCTGGTTTACCTGACCATGGAGCATCATCGTCCAGCAAGAAATCTCCAGCACAAATCTTTGCAAACCTCTTCTGACATGTTTGATCAGTCCCAGAACCATCTCTGTACACTGCACAAATCCTTTTTTGCATTTCAGTTGCATTTTTACCTTTCTTGAAATATTAAAGCATAATATGCCAAAGATGTTGCATATTTTCTTCCATCTTCAATATTAAAATGGCCACTCAAAAATTCACCAATTTTGATGAGTTTTTCCTAAATATGACAGCTGTCACATACAATTTGACAAAAGCGTTTCAAATGAAGTTAAAGACAACTAAGTGCTAGTAGCGCCATCATACGGAAAAACCAAATGAACCTTTGGCTAACCCGGTGCAACCTGGTTTTGCTGTTGTGCTTGGTGCTGCCCAGATGCAGTTGAGGATGAGCGCCCCGCCCACCCCCGGCGCTGCCACCAGGTAAGGGCAGCTTCTGTCAGCAGAGCCAAAAGCCTAAAAGCGTAGGAAAGCAAAGCTCAACATGTTTAAGAAGAATTAGATGCCAAGAATTTCCTGCCAGCAAACATTATTAAATAAGGGAATGTATTACTTTGAGACACTGGGAAAAAAGCATTCTTTAGAAATCCATCAAAACTCTATGATGTGAACTCATCCCTGGGAACATGAGATGTGATTTACGCAGAATATAGAAAATCACACCGCTGGGAGCTCGCCCTGCATTGCGCATCTGTCTGTTCAGCCAGGTTGCACTGCAGAGCGTTAAGGGGAAGGTTGCAGCCTCCCAGCAGCGGGCCCGGCCTCGGTTTTAACGGTGGGCAAGCGCTGTGACCTCCCAGCCCTCTGCAGCCGTCGCTGACGTCCGAAAACTTACTTCCAGTCGGTGAAGACGGCAAAAGACAGATGGACTGTGCTTTTACAGCAATAATTTCTGATTGTAAATGTTCCACAATTTACTTGGAAAACACAGAAGAAAATTGACCACACTCCAGTGGCAAAAAAATAGGCGCTATAAATAATCTATTTCTCCAGGATGTGCATGTTAACAGTTCTCTCGATGGCTGAGGTACGCATGTGGTCTGCAAATGGGGGTCCTACTAAGCACCCCTCATGATTTTCAAAAATTAAATACCCATCCGAAACATTTTAAAGTCAGCTTGACGTGCGCCCGCAGCCCCACGTCCGGCGTCTCTGCTGGCGAACGCGAGGCTGGGAGCTCACAGGCGAGGGGCGCCCGCCTAGGTCCCCGGGTTACCTTCGCCGCCCGGAAAAGCGCAGTTGCCGGAGAAAGTGAAGGACAGTGAACCTCGTCGGGGGTGAGATGGAAACGGGGGCGGAGGGAAGAGGAGTTGGGGCGTCGGGGTCCACGGGGTGGGGCCCAAGACGACTGGCCCTGCGCGCCCCACCTGACACGCGTGAAATGCCACTTGGGAGAAGGAGAAAAACGCCCACCGCCCAGCCTCTGCCAGCCTGTCGCGTCGGGCGTCCCTTCCAGCGCTGACAAGCGACGCCCTCAGAGCAGGGGCGCAGGGCCCAGGCCTTGCTGCCACCGGGATGGCGGGGTGTCCCGTCCGTCCCCGCGTTTCGGCTCCGGGCGCGCGCCGCTGACGCTTCGGGGTCCGAGGTCGGAAGCGGCGGACGCCCCGGGTTTGCGGCGGAGCCGGGCGAAGGCCCGCGGGCCGCGGCGCCACCTGAGGGCGAGGGGGCGCCGGGATGGGGGCGGGAGCTCGCCCCGAAATCAAGGCTGCGGGCCCGCCAGGCGGCCTCGGACACGGCCGACGCCGCCCCGCCCCGCAGGGACTCCGCGGGGCGTCCTGCAGTTTGTGACTTGGGGACTGGCTCGCGGGGACCGTTGTACTCTCTGGGAAAAGCGACCCCCTCCCCTGCGACAGCCGAGCCTGGCACGGGGACCGCTGTCCTCTGGCCGTTTGTGAGGTCGACGTGTGGATGCCATGTCGCCGGTGGCCCCTCGGCAGAACCCACCCTCAGCGCCGGGCCGTCGCGGAGGAATTCAAGCTTCTTGGAGCAACAAAGCCTTGGCGACGCTGCCCTCGCTGGTCCCCACACGCCCTCGGCCGCTCTCCCTGAGGCCCCTGAGTGTAAATCACGGGGTCCCATTTCTGGACGACCGCCCGCTTTGAGCTTTTGTTCCCTTAAAGTGGGATCGCGCTGTGAAAGCGGCTGGGGATGAACAGTTTGACCCCTCAGGACAGTTCACGCGGCGGGCAGCCGCCCGTGGCCACCCTCGCTGAGGCCGCCCCGCCCTCCCCTCCCCCACGTTTCAGCCCCGCTGCATCCGGACAATCTCGTGGACCACACAAGAGCCTCTTGAATTCATTTGAGTTAAAAGAGGCCTAGAAGCGTCCCGCTAAGGGCGCCGCGTTGGTCGCGTCGTTGCGAATCTGACCGCCAATCCAAAGTGCTTGCTTTCAGCAAAACCGGCGCAATGCTGAACACACGGAATTCTGGGACTGGGTATGAACGGTTGGCTTCTCCATTGCAGTAGGTTGTTACATTTTTCTTGGCGCTGTTTCTTCTAAAAAAAGTAATAGTCTTCATAGCAGGAGATATTTCCAGAAGTGTTACCAGAAGGGATGCTTCTCTTAAAAGTGACTACAACACACAATCGAAAGCCGTAGATGCGTATTCAACCTGCTCTGTCTAGAGGGTGCTTTTCCAAAGGGTCTGCACAGTCCACCGTACCACACTGCACACACCTGGAGAAGTCCTTACTTTGTAAATAAAGTCCTATAAACTCTATGCTCTCTCCACATTTACATGGAGACCGGTTTATTGTCGGCCTTCGAATACGTCCACAGCCTTAAGTTTCTTGGCATACTTTTCCTCTTGAAGGGAATATCTGGAATCGGAAATGTGCAACTGACCCGAATACCTTCCCATCCCCAGGCACACTTAACTAGGCATCATTAGCTTGGTGCTCGTACGGGAAGCTTGGACTTTGACAAAGGAAACCATGGACCTGTCAGTGCATCATAAAGACATAAAACCTCAGGAGAACACCAATCCCGGGGGTCTGACCCTCAATACTGTGCGCACACACACAGTCACCCTTATGTGTGTCCCTAGCACTGAGCAGTCTCTGGCCTGTGGTCACACAAGGCTCCTTGGGTTTCCTTAAGCCTCCAATGAGCTGCATTCCAATAGAATCAATCCAACACTTCCAGCTAAACCAGCATTTGAAAACCACCTGTCCAAACAGCTACTAAAATAAATGGTCCCTGTTTTCCATTGGCTGCAGCAGCGAGATGCAGATATACAAGGTTCATGCTGTTGCTTCAGCGTTTACTTTCAGCACCTCGATCACGTCCTCGGAACCCAGCTTTCTCAGTCTGTTTCATTCGCATTAACCCGGGAACCCTGCTTCCACAGCCACGTGCTCCTTCAGTCCCTACCCGGCTCGCCAAAGCCTCGGCCGGCGTCCTGGTGGGTTTGGTGTCACTGACCATTGCCTGTAAATCAGGGCTAATGTGCCTTCTGGCGCCTTTCTCTCCTGTCTTGTCTTTCACTGGATCCGAGTCTTTTACGAGGTTCTGGCTCAGCAGGTTCGTGGTGCAGACGAGACCAAAGGAGGGTGAGAGGGAGACACTGCCTCTTCAAACTTCTGCGCCTCTGCCCAGGGAAATCAAGTTCTTCTGAAAGGACTCGGAGGGAACTGGGAAAACTGTGCTTTCACACGTAGGGGGTTTGTTTTAAAAGGCGGGGGAGACGCCACACAAATGCTGGGGAGCGGGGCGCAGAGCGCAGCACCTCTCAAACGATTCCAAGACAGAAGGGAGCCTGGCAGGTGGGGACCCGCCTCGCGTGACAGCCTCCCTCACATTTTCACTTTTTAACTCGAGCTTCCCAGACCTGCTGTTTCTCCCCGAAGAAAACGTTACACAGATCAGAACCACCTTCGCCTCTTCTGAAAAATAACTTGCTCCCAGTTCCTACAGTCCCAACCGGACAGACGCACAGACAACAGTGTTTTTGTCACCTCTCAACTCCTAACATTCCAAGTGCTCTGGCTCCAACCTGGTTCGCAGAAGGGATCGCAAGAGACGGCCCTGCAGGCGGGAGCCAGACTCACCGCGGCCCACACCGCCCCCCGGCCCGCACACTCCTCTGGTGTGCACACACCCGGCTCGGGGCTTGTCCCTAGAAAAGGCAGCCGGGGCGACAAGAGGGCTGGCGTGAGCGCGGGAGGAGCAGGGAGGGGCTGGCGAGCAATTCAGAACAAGCTGCCCGAGCCCCGGCGCCCTTGAGCCCTTTTTTCCTATTGAAAAGCCGGGAGAATCGGGAGGCCGGGCCCCATGTCCCCACAACGCCCCCAGCGCGGAGCAGGGGTCACGGAAATGTCAGCGCAGCCCCATGAGCTTGCGGGACAGCCGGTCGGGGGCCCCTCGGCTCCGCTCCTGCCTTCCGCGCAGGGGGGCTCCTGGGGTCACCCCCCAAATTGAGCCGCGACACGGCCCGGAGCCTGGGTTGGTCACCCGTCCTGGGACAGCCCCGCGCCCCTCTGGAGGGCCCCCCGGGAGGTGCCTCCGCATGTCCTGCCACGCCCCGTCCTTTGCCCTCCGGCCTCGGCTACAGCGGGGCCGAGCGCGCTGGTCCCCACGTGCCCACCGCGCGCCACCCGCACCTCGTTCTTCGCTGAACCGAGTGATGTGCTTAAACTCCTTCACTGTTGGGGGGGCTCCCGGGAGGCTCTGCCCCTCGGGGGCCCGCGGCACCAGGGCCGGCCGCTCCCCGGGGGTCGAACCCGCATCTGCGGGCCGGGGGAGGGGGCCCCGCCGCCCCCGGCCGCGGCCCCTGCCGCGCGGCTGAAAGGGAGCGGGCTCGGTGCGCGTGGCTCGCGGCCCTGCCGGCGTCCCGGGCGCGCGGATTGGCCAGCTGCGTCTCGCGACCTCCATTCATTAATAAATTAGCGGCACGCTCCAGCCGAGCGCGAGCCGCCAATCGCGAGGCGCTGGCGGCAGCCTCGGCCTTGGAGCTCCGAGCACAGCCCGGAGCTCCGGCGGCGGCTTTGGAATCATCTTATGCTGATTAGATAAAGGGGGAGGAGGGGCTAGAGGAGGAGGATGGGGGGGCGGCAGGCGGGGGAGGGGGAAGGCGAAGAGAGAAAGGACTGAATGGCAATAAAGCGGTGAAAGGGGGCAGCGGGGAGGGGCAGGCTCAGGGAGGGGGAGGGGAAGGGGGCCTGGGGGCGATCCGATTGTTTTCCGGGGGGTATATAAGGGGTTTTAAGGAGAGTCGTGTGCCAGACACGCAGCCACTGAACCACAAACCGCTTCGCTTTAACTGGAGTGCCGGGGGGTCGCGTGCCGGACGCCGCCGGCGCGGGGCTGAGTGACAGACGGACACGCACCGCGAGCACACGCACGAGACCCGCGCGGCAGGAGCACGCGTCCCTCCCCGGCCGCGCGCGCGCTTGGAGAGCGAGCTGAGTAAGTGTTTAATCGGAGGGCGGCTCCCGCACCAGGTCCCGCCGCGTGTCAGCGTCCTGGGCTCGCGCAGACCTTTGTCGCCGGCGGACGCAGGACCGGTGGGCTGGCGCGGGCTCCCCACGCGGGGCGCTGGGGGGTTCTCCCCAACTGGGCTTTCCTCCGCGCGCGCCTCCGGGACACCGACGCTTCTGCGTTGACGCCCGTTTGGTGTCCTCCCCCACCCCCTCGCTCCCGCTCCCTTCGGTAGGATGCTCGTTAAATCCGAGGCCCTGGAAGTGAAGGAGGAAGCGGACATGCTGGTGTTGCTCGGCGCAGCCTCCCCCGCGGCGGCGCGGACCCCGCTGCAGTCCAGCGCGGACGAGGACTACGAGGAGCGGGGCGCGCCGGGCGGGGCGCGCCGGCCGCGCGGGGCCGGGCCCGGGGCACGGCTGCTGGGCCTGGGGCACGAGTGCCGGCGGCGCCCCTCCAGGGCGAGAGTCGCTTCCCGCGGCGCCAAGACGGCCGAGACGGCGCAGCGCATCAAGAAGACCCGCCGACTGAAGGCTAACAACCGCGAGCGCAACCGCATGCACAACCTGAACGCGGCGCTGGACGCTCTGCGCGAGGTTTTGCCCACCTTCCCCGAGGACGCGAAGCTCACCAAGATCGAGACCCTGCGCTTCGCGCACAACTACATCTGGGCGCTCACCGAGACCCTGCGCCTGGCTGACCACTGCGGCGGAGGCCTGCCCGTCCCGCTGCGCCCCGAGGCCGCCCTGCTGAACCCCGGCGGCGCCCTGGGCAGCGCGGGGGAGAGCCCGTCGCCCGCGTCCACGTGGAGCGGCACCGAGAGCCCTGCTCCGCCCTCCTCCGCGCCCTCCACCTCCACCTCCCCTTACAGCTGCGTCTTCTCCCCCTCCAGCCCCGCGGGGTCGGACCGGGACTGCTGGCAGCCGGCTCCGCCGGACAAGCGCCGCCCCGCGCCTCGCCGCCCCGCGGTCCGGGAGTGCGCCTAGGCTGCGCCCCGCCGCGCGCCTCGCCCCCCACTTCCCGCGCCCTGGAAACCGGCTCGCGCCCAGAGCAGACGCAGACGTCCGGCCTCTCGGCCGTTTGTCCCTTGGCGAAGGGCTTCCTTTATTCCGACGGGCTGAGACGCAGCCGATCGCCAAAAAGACGGTCGAGTGCAGGGGAGGGGGCGCTCCTAGGGCTAAAAAGACGCCGGGAGGGGGCAGCGGCGGCGGTGGCGGGTGTCCCCCGCCCCCCCCTCCGCAGCGCCGAGGACTCTGCCGTCCGAGTGCGCCTCCGCGGGACGCAACGGGTCCCGGCGTCCCGTCCCCTCGGCTCCTGCATAGAGATGTTAATGTCGAGTAGAAAGAAACGCGTCTTAGCATCTGAATGACGCTACTGGTAATAATATTATCCACAGAGTCGCCGAGCCTGGCATCTGCTCGGTTCCCAGTGCTGCCCGCGGCTGTGGGAACTTCACCTGTCAAACCAAACTTTCCCCCTGACGTGCACTTTGTCCCGTCTCCCAGATTCGTCACAACACCTATTGTCCCACCCTTCTCCTTCCTTTTTCTTCTCCATTTTGCCATCTGTCTCTTATGATTTATAAGGGAAAAAGTTGTTTTGTTAAAGGGCCAGGTTAGAAGTCATTGTATAATTTGTAGGCTTTGTACTGATTGAATGCAAGCGTGGAAATCTAGGCTGAACTCTCTATCGAAAGGAAAAATGTGGAGGAAAAGGGAAGGGATGCCTCATGCATTATTTATCTCGACCTTTTAGGGGAGAGGGAACTCCCCTTTCTTTCAAGAGATTAAAAATAAATCAACAGACTGAAAACCTAAGCAGACACGGAGCTCTTTGGGGATCAGCCACACACGTGTTCCTCCCTATTTATTATAAAGAAAATTTTCATGGGAAAAGTATGTATTTTTTTGTATATTCTACAGAGTTTATTCTAGTATGTATTTACCTCTTTAAAAACAAGAAAATTGTTCTTGTGGTTAAACTATAAATAAAATATCTAATTTTCATAAGTCTGTAGTTTTATAACTTTTCCCTGCTAGCATGGTTTTCAGAAGAATAGGTTGTGTTTCTCTGAAAATTTTCCTATGTATCAAATTGAGTGGCGCACCTGTGTCTCCACCAGCATTTGTGTGTAGGGCCACACTGATGCGTAAGGTCCAAGAAATCCTCAGACGCTGAATCATGCGTGAAACGCCCCCGCCCCCCAACATGAGAGTGACTGTCAGCACAGACAAAGCTTGGCTTTTAAGTCAGTTTCTGAGCCACCGAGACTAGTTAAAAGCGGGGTGGGGGGGCAATAATTAAGTCACGATAAGCTTCAAAGTTCAGAGACCCTGCCTTTAAACATTAGTGAAGGTGCCATTTCCTGGGGGACAGCGTGGTGACCTGGCTCTCACGCTTAACTCTCGGAGCCTCGCGGCCTCTGGGCGCCGCAGGGATGTGGCCGCGGTTTCCAGGAGCCCCTCCCAGCACCTGTGAGTCACGGGCGATTTATAAAGTCCCCGTTGAAAGCCGATTCACTTCTAGCCATTTTAACAAGCTTGTTGGTCTGAAAAGAAAACACCCAGAGAAAAGAAAATATTCAGAGCGAGCTGAAAGAGCAGCTCAGCGTTCCAGTCATCTTTGTTAATTACATAGTCAAAACTTCTTCAAAGAGAAAGCGCGAATGGTTTCCTAATCTCCGAGACACATAATTCTAAGTCTTGCACCTCCATCTCCAAAGCAGAAGTAAATGACCTTTGCGTGGCCTTGGGTCAAGGATGACCCAGTGAAGGCTGACCGCGTTTTCGGTGGAAGCCCCTTGAGGGAGCGTATCCATGGCAACGCACGCGAAAGTCAAGTCACGTTTGCAAGAAAGTTGGCGGTTAAGCCTCGCCGGCCCTACACGCTCCGCGTCTTCTTCTGTTTGGGCCAAACCCTCGCTCCGCGCGAAGCAACGAGCCTAGGTGTCCAAGGCTGGATGTGACTCCCTTTGTTTCTATGAAAGGAAGAACCGCTCCAGGGGTCGTTTGCTTTTCGTAGCTGGACCAGGAGAGACCTGTTAGGAAATGCGTTCTAGTGTAAAGATCGTCGGCTCACTATTATCTGTAGGAGGAGAAAGTATTTCTCTTACATTCACTCGTGTTACTGGTACTTAAAAAAGCCAAGCCGGCCCGCGCAGCAACGGGAGCTTTAGGACCTCGCCGTCCGCGGGTGAACAGCTGCTCTGGCGGCGAGGCCCTGCGGCGCGCCCTCCGGCCGCTCGCGGGAAGGACAGGACGCGGCCGCAGGCCCCCGGGTGCGGGGCCTCTTCTGCGAGGAGCAGGTGGCGCTGGGCGCTCCGGTGGAGACGCCGGGGTGGGCGGGGGGCGGCCCAGGGCTCCCCGCCGCCGAGACGAGCCCGGCAGCCGCCTCGGCGTCTCTCGGGGCCCAGATCCGCGCCCCGCGGAGCTGACAGGTAGGTCCCCAAACACACCGGCCGCGCGTCGCACGTGCTGCCTGCGATCTGCGCTTGGACTCGCCCGTCCCCACCCAGAGCAGACGTCGCCTCACACTAAGCGGGTGGCGTTCTCTTTCCGGCGCCCCTCGTAGCGGCGGCTCAGAACGACGTTTCGGCCTCCCTGGCGCTGGTCCCCGCCCCCGCGGCGTCCCGTCCCCTCCTGTTCGAGCCACCGGCCTTCCCCTGACCTCAGGCTGCCGGCTGCCTGCTGACGACTCGCCGCCGACACGGCCGGCCGCGCCGCCCCCGGGCCGGACCCTCGCGCGTGGCGGGTTCGAGGCGCAGCCCCGCGCCCGGCGGCGTCGGCCGCGCCCGTTGGCCCTGAGGGCCTGGCCCTTGTTCGGGCGCGTCCCTCCCCCCGCGGAGGTTCCGTCGATCCGCCCGGGGGCTCCCGGGGAAGAGGGGTGCGCAGCGAGGCCGGGCGCCGGGTCCGGACGGCCGCGCGCTCCGCCGGGGGGCCCGGCAGGTGTCACTTCGGGGCGCGCACGCCCGGTGCCGCCGATTAAATGGGGCGGCGGCCTGGATAGCGCCGCGCTTGGCTCCCGCAGCCGGAAAGTCCCGGCGTCCGGATCCGAGAAGGGGAAGTGGGGACAGAGACTCGGCGACGCTGGGTGAGACCCGCGGAGCGCGGCCTCGCGCTCCCTCCGCTGCCGGGCGTCTGGCCGGGGCCGCGCTCCCGTCCCGGGGCGGACGACCCCCTCCGCCGGAGTCTTTCTTAAAAAGCCGGTGTTCGCGCAGTCGCCGCTCCGGGCGCCGGGGCAGCAGCGCGGATTTGCAGGGAGGTCAGCTGTCGCGTCTTTTAAGGACCCGCTTTAATGATTAAACTTAGGGAATGTTCCCAAAAGGGAGGGGCTGACAGCCGCGCCGTCGCTCTCGGTCGGGAGGCGCCGCGTCCGGGGGCCGCTGCGTCCCGGGAGAGTCCGACCCGGCAACGCGCCTGAGAGGTTTCAGAGGGTCCCCCGGTGCGGGAGCAGAGGGACGCTCCGTCCAGGACCAGGACAAGACAACCAGGTGGCCGAGCTCCTGTTCCCGGCCGGCCGCTGCCCTGAATGGCCGCTGGTCCCCGCGGTGCCGGGGTCGCGGGAGGCGGAGCGGAAGGCAGGGCCTCTGCCGCGCAATGGCCTCAACAGCCACCAGCGCAGCGCGACCAGTCAGCCAGCGCCACTGAGGGGACCCGAGGAAAGGGCCGGACCGGCGGCAGGGACCTGAGAGCCGGACACAGGACACGGCAGGGCGCGGGGCCGGGGGGGGGGGGGACCGGGAACCACCCGCCTCCACACACACACACACACACACACACACGCACGCACACGCACAGTTCCTCCAGTGACGGCGGCCGGCCTGGCAGCGCCAGCTCTGTGTCAACGCTGCTTTTACTTATCTTTCGCTTTTACTTATCTTTCGCTTTTACTTATCTTTCGCTTTTACTTATCTTTCGCTTTTACTGTTCAAGGCTGTAACTGTGAGCATTCCGCCTTCTTCATGCCCAGCGTCTGGCAAAAACCAAATTTCTTAAGCAAGCAGAGGACTTGGGATCCGAGGTTCCCCTGGCAGTGCTTATCTTGGCTGCACCCCCGTTAGCTCGTTGCGGATACCAAACACCCCAGAGAGAAAAAGAGTGAAAGTTATTTCAAAGGACACACGTCCGAGGGGCCGGACTGCCCGGCCTTGCAGAGACCCAGGGTCGGCTGCGCACCTGCCCGGTCCTGTTGCGTGTGGGCCCACTGGGGGCGCGTCTGGAGATGGTAAACAAAGGAGCAAAGAACCAGCACCTTTCCCTGTTTTACCTGATGGAAAACAACTAAGGAAAAGGGCTGTGCCTGCCCCCCTCTCCCCCGAGAATGGAATCAGGCTCCTTCCAAACAGGCAGAGACCTGGCGCAGTTCCCATGGCAGCCGCTGGCCATAAAGCCTAATTCCTTGTGACAAAGGGGTCATCTTCCTTTTCAAACATGTTTGTGGGCCCTCTGCACACTGTGCTTTCCCATAACGGCTTCTCTGCTGCGCCAGGGCTCTGCGGGCCCCGGGTTCCGGCCTCCCTGGTCTGGGGTGGGCAGCAGAGCCCGGCCGGTTCCGGGGCGACTGGCGAGGGCCTGGCGCTGCCGACCCTTTCTTCCAGCGAGACACAGTCCTGCTGTGTGTTGACATGGTTTTACGGTCAGGGCTCCTGAGGTGCCTGTAATTTGATTTTGTATTTTTTCAACCTTTTACGTCTACTGAAACACCTCACGCAAGACAATACACGAGGACAGATTCGTTGTGAGGGTGTGATTCATTTATTTTCTTGCCTCAGTTTCCAGGTAATTCTGGAAAAGAAATCAAATGAGGTAAAGAAGCCTGAACCGCTGTGAGACTGTGTGGAGGGAAGTCCAACCATGAACTCCGGCAAGTTCTGTGTCATCGGCGTGTTGGTGCTGCCTTCGTATCACAGTGGTCAGAGTGGTCGGCATGTGTTTTCAATCGAAGCTGCATAAACTAAAATATTTTTCTTGACTCTCAAAATCCCATGGCAGCCGCTTAGAAGTCGACAGGGAGAAAACATGGTCTTGCCGCAGGGCGGGAAGGCAGCTTCAGAGTCCCGGGTTCAAGCCCACCTTTCCCGGGGTCACGGGGGCCGGTGCTCCGCGGCTCTCCAGCGGGGCAGCCGCCTGCCGCTGCCCTGGACGCGCCTGCCCTCGTCCGCAGGCCCGCGGTCCATCTGACTGCAGCTCCGTGGGGCACGTTCCAGGAAGGCGCAGTGAAAAATGAGCTGCTTTCTCCTGTGAGCAGATAACTCTAAAAGGGTTTCAGTTCCACCTGCGTGGAGCTGGTCAGGAGTCAGCTGCCACGCTGTCCTGCGGTGGGGAGGGTTCTCACCGCTCCCCGGGGCGCTTTCAGAAGCAGCGGTTCTGGGCCGCAGAAGCCTCGGCAGGCCCGCCCGCCCGGCGCTCTGAGCCTCCCGGCCCCTCCGCCCCCGCCCCCAGCGCCCGTAGTGGAGCTAACGGGCCGCGGGGGCGGGGCTGCTGGGGCCGCCCATGGTCCTGGCCCTCCTGCGGCCCCCCCCCCCCCCAAAGAAGACCAGCGTTCAGTTTTCTCCGGTAGCTCCCTTTCCTGCCCCAGCAAAACCAGGGGCGCCGCAAGGTCTGGGACAACGGGCATCACAAACAGATGGCTCTGCAACCCCGGTGTTCATGGCACGCTTCTGGGTTTTAGAAATTTTGTTCACATGCTGGAAGGGATTCGGGGTCAGTGAGCAAAATCAAACGAGGCAGCTGTGGTCCCACCACACAGGACCCCGGCGGTGCCTCCCAGCACGGGTGACGTTGGTGGCCGCGGCGGCTGGCCTCCCACCTTGAGTCGCCGTGAGGGCGGAACAGGCCTTGTCCTGACAGTTGCCCCCACGGACACAAGGCAACATGCGTGCGTGCTCCGGGAGACACGCTTTCATTGTTCCTATCTGTGCGCATCTCCGCCACGTTTACTCAAAGCCTGTCCCTTAATTTCATTGCACTGCCTATTGTGGATCGTCCCCCACCTCCTCCAGCATCTGAGGTTCCCACCCACGGGGTGTCCACAGGCCCCTGGCAGCCAAAGGTCAAAGCTGCTGGGCTTCTGAGCAGCCACACGGGGAGCAGTGGCCCCATGAGACACCCAGTGGGTGCTGCTCGACAGAGGAAAACTTGTGACTTAAAGCCACTAAGATTTGATGATTGTCAGTGCACCAGATGGCACTCAAATTAATATGGGTGTGTATTTATCCAAGGACTACAGAACTTATTTCTAGCGGGAGTCTCAGAACTGACCAAAACTTGGTGCTCCACCTCTGAAAAGTTTGAAGATTCTGTTAGAAACACCACTTTTATTCTTTCATTTGTATTCCTTAGCTACACAACAAAACTTTAATGCCTTGCAGTTTACAGCCATCCTAAGAGTGATTTTTTAAAAAAAATCATTGTAGCCACTTTGAGTGTAAGCTCAGTAGCCAGCAGGCAGGCTGAGTAGGTCCGCGCTGCCGGGCAGCTGGTCTGCAGAACTTGCCACGCAAAAAACTGAAACTGCGCCCACGGGACAACCAGCCCTCTCCCCTCCCCCAGCCCTTGGCAACTGCCACGCTTCTGTTGCAGTGAATTTGAGGACCTTACATGCCTTATATAGTAACAGCTGTTTTTATTTTATTACTTATTAATTTATTTTTAGAGGGAGGGGAAGGGAGGGTGAGAGGAAGAGAAACATCCATGTGTGGTTGTCTCTCCCACACCCCTGCTGGGGACCTGGCCCGCAACCCAGGCCTGGGCCCCGACCGGGAACTGCGCCGGCGATGCTTTGGCTCGCAGGCTGGTGCTCAGTCCACTGAGCCACACCAGCCAGGGCATGTTTTTATTTTTAAAGCATGGAATGTCCCTGTCCCCATTTTTTCTATGTCAAAAATAGATGGTAAAACCAAACACGTAGTTGACTTTTATAACCGTGCAGTTAAAAATGGAAGCTGGGCCCTGACTGGCTGGTTCAGTTGGTTGGAATGTTGTCCCATGCACCTAGAGGTTGCAGGTTTGACCCCTGGTCAGGGCACATGCCTAGGTCGTGGGTTTGATCCAGGTCTGGACGCAGTACAGGAGGCAGCTGATCGATGTCTCTCTCTTTCTCTCCCTGTCTCCCTTCTTCCCTCTTAAGACCAACGGATGTGTCCTCGGACGAGGATTAAAATAAAACAAAAATGGAAGCTGGAGGCTGGAGGAAGCAGCCAGCTGTCCCTCACCCAGGACAACGGTAACACTGACGTCTGAGATGCGCCGTGCCCTTGAATCCGATCTTGTTTTCCATTTAACGCTGAACAGAAGCTCGTCATTCCAGGTGGGGAAGAAAAGCAAACTTCTAAAAAAGATTTTTAAAACCTTTAAAAAAAGAAACATTCTAAGCTGCTTTCAGGCAGAGGATGGCTCCTTCTGTGAGGCAGACCCCTGTCCCCTCATCCCCCTCGACTGTGAGGGGCCCCCGAGCTGGGCGCCCCCGGCTCGTCTGTACGTCACACAAGTAATTTAAAATCGCTCTTCTCGGGGGGAAAACAGATTAAGTCTCAGCTCCCCATGAATAGCTCTGCTCTATCCTTTTTAATAACGAAGAGTTCGACTGGACCAGTGCCGGTGGCATATTTACCTTCATGAGCTAAAAAAAAAAGAAAAGAAAAAAAAAGTTAATTACTGCTTGGAGCAAGTTGGTCCGGCTGTCCTGAGCTGTCTTTTATTACTTGTTCCCTTCATTAGTTTCCCTCCCTGGGTTTGCTGCTAATAGCTGCCTGGTCGCTTCAGCTCAAAGCCGCATCTGTGCCACGGGCAGAGGAGTGGGCCCCTGGCCAAGCGGGTGGGGCCGCGCGGAGCCGCCGGTTACTCACCAGCTCCCGTTACCAGGACGCCTGGCTCGCCCAGGGGGCACAGAGGCCGGGGAGTGCGGCGCCCCCCGGCCTGGCGCTGGGAGTCGTGCCGGCTCCTGGGAGCCGGGTGCCCCCGGCATCGGCCAGAGAGGCTCTTTTTCTAGAAGGCTGATGGCTGCACCCCCTCGTCACTGAGCCTCGCGGAACGGAACAGGAGTCCCGGCCTTCTGGCCAGTTGAAAAAGTTTTACTTCTCAAAAAAATCGATGTTTGACTGAAGACCCTGTTACATGTACCATGGGGTGGTCGATGGCTGGATAAAGAACTGTGTGGAGAGAAAGGCACGGCATTTCTCTGTGTGATTCCGAATAAGTTCTTTAGGCTTTCTGAACTCTTTTTTTTAAAATTGATGTATAATTGACATATAATACTGTATGAGTTTCAGAGGTACAACGTGATGATTCGATAACAGGCACAGCGCAGAGATGTTGTGGGTTCACTTCCAGACCCCCACAATAGGGCAGACATTACAATAATGCGAGTCACATGAAATTTTCATTTCCCAGAGCATATAAAAGTTGTTTATACTGTACTACAGTGTATTAGGTGCGCAATAGCACTATGTCTAAAAAAATAGACATAATTTAAAAATACTTTATTGCTCAAAAACGCTGACCGTCCTCTGAGCCTTCTGTGGGTCACCCTCTTCCTGCTGCTGGAGTGCCTGGCCCGGCACTGGTGGCCACTGAGGCCGCGGGGCCGTGGCGGGTTCTGAAACAAGACAACGGCGATCTTGCCGGGCCGACCGCTTTGCGGGCAGAGAGGCCTCCTGCAGGCGCGGTGCCGTTTGGGGGAGTCTCGCCCCCAGCAGAGCTGCTTTCAGAATAGGAGTTGGTCCTATCAAACCCTGCAGCTGCTCCATCAACCAAGTTGAGGGAATATTCAAGATCCCTTGTTGTCATTTCAACAATTTTCACAGCATCTTCACAGGAAGTAGACTCCATCTCAAGAGACCGCGCCCTCGCTCACTGACTAGAAGCACCTCCGCGTCCATTCCAGCTGCACCCTGAGGTTGCAGTAACTCAGCCCCGCCTTCAGGCTCTGCTGCCAATTCTGTTCCCCTGCTGTTCCCGCCGCGTCTGCGGTTACTTCCTTACTGAAGCCGTGAACCCCCCGGTCATTCACGGGGTTGGAACCGCCTCCGTCCAGACCCCCGGTAAGTTGCTGCGTCGGCCCTGGCCGGGGCGGTTGGGGTGTCACCCTGAGGCACCGAGGCCGTGGGGGCGAGCCCTGCCCAGGGTGGGCGCAGGAGGCCACCAACGAGGGCCTGGGTGGCTGGGGCAACGTGTCGATGTCCCCTCTCTCCCTGTCTGCCTCTCTCTCTCTCAAGTCAGTAAATTTACAAAATAGTTGCTATGTTGCCCGCTTCCCACAAATCCTGAACTGTTCTTAATGGCATCTGGGATGGTGAATCCGTTCCCCAGGTTTTCAGTCCACGTTGCCCACATCGATCAGATGCGTCATTATCTGCGGCAGCTGCAGCCTTACAAGGGGTGTTTTCTTAAATAGTAAGACTTGAAAGTCGCAATCGTTCCTTGACCCATGGGATGCAGATGGGATGGTGTGTGAAGCAGGCATGAGACCACCGTTGACGTCGTCCGCCGGAGCTCCTGGGTGGCCAGGGACATTGCCGACGCGCAGTCATATTTTTAAAAGATAAGTTTTCTCCGGTACAGGAGTCCTCCGCTGTGGCCGTGAAGCACTCGGTAAGGCGCGTGGCGCAGAAGTGGGGCCACCAACCTGCGCTGTCCATTTGCAGGGCAGAGGCAGGTAGCCGGGGTGTCCTTTCGAAGGGCCCTGGGTTTCCAGGTGGCGCATGGGCACTGGCTTCAGCTTCAGGGCACAGCTGCACCCGCCCCTCCCGGGAGAGCCCGCCAGCCCGAGGCGGTGAAGCCAGCGCTGCCCTCCCGGCTCTGAAGGCCCTAGATGGCATCTCCCAGGACACGGCTGCTTTGTCTGCGCTGAAGGTCCTGTTCGGGGCCGCAGCCTTCAGGAACCATCCCAGCTCGGTCTTCTGCATCGGCGCTTGCTGCTTCCCCTGGGATGCTATGCTATGTTAGGTTGTTACATAAATGGCTTCTTTCCTTCAACTTCATCAACCAACATCTACCAGCTTCACACTTCTCTTCTGCAGCTTCCTTTCCTCTTTCTAATTCTTTTAGGGTGATACTGTGAGTCCTCTAATGCTTGCGTAGTGGTATTAAAGAATGGTTCTGAGCCCGATCGGCGTGGCTCCGCGAGCTGGGCGTCGATCCCGCAAGCCTGCGGGTCTCCCGGTCGATTCCCATCAGGGCTTGGGCCCAGGCTGCGGGAGCGCGGGAGGGGACCGAGCGCCCTTTCTCTGGCACATTGACGTCCTCTCCCTCCCCCCCTTCCCCTCTCTCTAAAAACAAATCTTAAAAAAAAGAATAATTCCAAGATTAAGAAAAATACAGGAAACGAGAGCCGTGTTTTGGTTACAGAAGCCGAGGTGCCCATTTCACTTCCGTGACGAGCCCGTGACCTCAGCGACGCTCACCCGCCCAGGCTGAAGGCGGGGCCGCCGCCGCGACTCTCGGAGCCGCAAACAGCCTTGTCAGGGCACTTAAAGGCACCTGGTTTCCTAGCCGAGACCAGCAATAGGCCTTCTCTATCTGTTATTTTTAAAATAGTTCGTGCTTTATCTGAAGCATATTATGCGATTTTATATATATACATATATATAATAGTACACATAATGCATAATATATAAGAAAGGATAGCAACATTTCGTGATCCTCTTTCATAATCGGGGTGCGGCCGCCCTCTGGCTGCGCAGGAGGGGAGCCCCGTGTGGGGTGCCGGGGTGGGGGGCGGCCCGGGGCCGCGCGCTTCACTTTCTGCAGCGTCACATGTGCAGATGCATCAAAGAACGATCAGACTCAACATAGCCCAATACGAGGAACAATTATTTTTGTTACCAACTTTAATTGGTGAACCAAAAATAGTTTAATTTTATCAGTTAAATAAGCACTAACATTAAAATCATAGGAAACGAGGGACCGGCTGTCAGGAAACGGTGAAGCACCGGAGCATTTTTACTTTTTTCTCCAGACAAAAAAAATAAACAAACAAACAAACAAAAAACCTGTCCACCCAGGAGCTAATCCATTTTCCACACTCATTACCATTCAGATGAGTCTTTTGAAAAACAGAGATGTCGGCAGAGCTCTTGCCAGTGTCTGAGAACGCCTTTCTTATTCGATTCTACAAATAAAGAGGACCCTCTGGATCTAATTAAGAGATTTTTTCACCTGCCATCCCTCCTGCACTCGGCTCGCAGACGTGCATGGAGCACGTGCAGGATGCAGGGCGCGATGTCGAATGCTGTGCTGCACCAAGCGTGATGCACAATGGGCCAATCATAAAACTACACGCTCAATTCATCTTGTGATTTTTAATGATTCACTTCCTTCACTCGGCGGGGCCGTGTTGGCACCCGAGGGCTGGGCTGGCCCCAGGGCTGACGACGCGGCCCTGCCATCCCGCGCTCACAGCCTAATGGGGAGGCAGAGACCTGGGCAAGTAATTACCGTGCGGTTGAGGTCCTGCCAGAAGCGTCTGTGACCGTGTAAGGAAGCCTCTGTGGGCGTGCATGTGTGCGCGCACGCGTGTGCCAGCGTGTGTGTGCACGAGCATGCGTGCGTCTGTGTGTGCGTGAGCGTGTTTGTGCGGGGCTAGGATGGAAGGCGGGCTGTCTCCTCCCTGTTTCTCCCGTCCCACAGCTGAGCGGGGTCAGTTCTACTTAACGCTGTGGACAGCCCCTCTTCCCGCTGAGAACCAGCCACTCACAGTCTGGAGTTTTAAAAGGTTCTCTCCAAAAAAAAAAATGGGTATATTTCCCTGAAGGTCACACTGTTGCACTGCGGCTTGTGTGTCGGTGGCCCCTGAACCCTGCCTCTTTTCATAAGAAACATGCTGTGAGGGCGAAGGAGAAAACAGCTCTGGAGTTATTCTGCAGGGACGAAGGGGCCCACGCTCAGCAGAGGGGACAGGTCATTTTTTTTGAAGGGAACACGCCCATAAACATGCAAACCTTCCCTGTCTCTTCTCTTCCAGCAATTGAATGAGCCATCTGTACCAGGCTCTGAAATCCTTCCTGAAAACAATGTTTTCTTGAGAGCTGGGTTGATTTTTGAAATTGATAAAACATTAATTTTCTTCAAGGATCTTTCCAGCTCACCTTTCAGAATTTGAGATCCAATCTGGGCTGCAGATGTTCTGAGCACAGCATTTTTCGTGCATCTTCAAAAACTGACAGGGAAGTAAAGCAGTTGACATCCACCAAATGACCAAGCACTTAATTCCTATTGATCTGTACTTTATTTAAGGGTTGAAGTTACTGGTGCCGAAGACTGGCCTTCCCCTGACACCCAGGGCACGTTGGAGCTGTCTGCACGGCACCACCAGCGGCTGGGCGGCCGTGACCGCAGCAAGAGGTTGCGGCGCAGGGCGGACTCTGTTTCCCTCTGAATGGGTTGAATGTAACGAAACCCTGAGTTGAATGTAACGAAAGCTGATGGTTGGCCAGGCGCTTTTAGAGAAGCCAAGTTTAACCCGCTCTGATGTGAGATCCTGTTGTCTTGGGAGGCTGAGGGGTGATGCTCGCTGCGTGTGTGTCCTTGCTCAGCTCGGACGGTGCGGAGGCCACACTGCGGGGACGCGGGGACGTGAGGAGTCAGGAGGGATGGGCGCACCGGTGGGACGGGAGGTTGTGAGGTTGCACTGAACTTCGGCGGGCGCTCTAATACCCAGCTGAGTCTGGAAGCCCCGGTACATCGTATTTTAAATTTCCTTTGTTGAAACAATTTATGGCTTTGAGTCTTCGCACAGGGCATCTTGCAAAGACTCCTGGGCTCCGTTGCTCTTAGCATTTATGTGCATTGAAGGGTCCTCCTCACGTGTGCGTGCTGGGCAAACAGGCCGGCGGCTCAGACAGAGCCTGTGTGCCGGCCCGGCCGCCCGGCTGCGGCACAGACACGCCCCGGAGGCCGGGAAGGGTGCAGCTGGCCAGGGGCTCCGGTGCCTGGGTCCCGGGCCTGCTGACGCAGGTGGCTCAGCGACCGTGGTCCAGCCCAAGGGGACGCCCCACCCCCCGGGGGCCCTGCCCAGAGAGAAGGCTCCCCACTGAGGGCCAGTCGCTGTGGGCCCCGCTGTTATCTGGAAAAGACCATGTCAAATGTCTAACAAAAGTGCCTGAGCAGCCCCTCCGCTTCTCCGTGATTACGTGGGAAAAGAAGGCCGACCCCGGAGCCGGGCTTGGCGGAGAAGCAGCACACAGCCCGCGGCTGAGCTTCGCCGCGGCAGGGCACCCACCGACCGTGCAGGCGGCAGGAGGGGGCAGTGTTTGAAAGTCTAGTAAAGGCAACGAAACAGCTTCTCTGATTCTAAATCCCTTTGACTAGAAAAATGATCTGTACTTTAAGAGAGTATATTCAAAATATGCACCAAGTGTAAATAACGAAGACATTTCTAATAACCGCACTGCTTAAAATCCACCAGGACTGGGAAGAAATTGCGGTTCTTTCTCTTTAGCGTGTATCATTTCTGGTCTCTAAGTAGCAAAACAGAAATTAGACTTTAAAGTTATTTCAAGTTTTAAAAAGTGTTGAATTAGATATTTTTCTTACATTGATTTGAATTAATGTACTTATTTCATATAAAATTAAACACTACCTGTGTCATTTTTTCCCCTTGCTTTTGAAAATCAGTTCTAAAAACAAACATAGCACGCGCCCTGGAGGTCCAACGATTTAAAATCACTGTTCCCTGCAACGCGATAAACACGCGCTCCGGCTCTGAGCGAGGGCTGCGCCCTGGCTGGCACTGCGAGCCCGTGTCTGAGTGAGGTTCCGGCCGGACCTCATTCCTGTGTGGGCCACGCCACGGGGGCGAGCGAGCGCCCCGAGCCCGTCGCGGCAGGACCCCCGCCCCTCCGGAGGCGCGCCTCTGCCTCCTGCGGGGGCGGCCCGGGCGGACGGGTCCCGCTTTGCCCGTGGTCTGCAGGGAAGGCGGGTTGACGGAAAATGGCATCCTGGGCGACTTTTCCTGTGAAATCCTGCTTTCCACCTTTTTCAGCTTCTGGAAATCTCTGCTGCCTGCCAGGGGAGCCTTTGGGCCGCACGACTAGATAACCCACTTAATCCTGGGGGCGCACGCGAGTCGCCAGGTGCCGTTTAATGCGCGGAACACGGGGGCCGTGTCCTGTCGCAGGCCGGCCTGACTTTTCTGGGGGCAGGGGGCCCCCTGGGCCGGTGATGGATGGCTCGTTCTCTTTGAACAAGAGTCAAGATGGCGAGTGCCCCGCGGGGGCAGACCGGTGTGGTGGGAACGGGCAGAGCCGCCCGGCTCAAGCCCACCTGGCCAAGCCGCCCCTCTGAGGAAGCATCGTGCGCCTGGCCGCTTGGGCTGGAGGCGCGGGCTCCCCACACAGCTGCCAGGCTCGTCCCTGCGCCCGCACGTGCGCCGTGGCAGAGATGCGCTTTGCTCTCACCCTCCCCGCCTCCCCGCCTCACGCCTCGCCTGTCCGGCGCGTGGCCGGGCCTGTCTGTGGGGCCGGCAGGGCCCGACGTCTGAGGGGACGGAACCCAAGGGCCCTTAAGGATGACTCCGCCCCAGGACTCGGCTTTCTAGATACTGTCATCTCACCACTCTGCAGGCAGAGATCAGAACGCAAACTAATCATTTCGTCCAACTTAGAATGGCGGTAATGAAGTTTTTGTAAGAAGTCACTTGAAAATTTCCCAGTATCAATTTCACTGTGAGAAACAAATATTAAAGACTAGGGAAGAAAATTAGAAACATTTAAGATATCACCTCCCTAGTTTTATCAAATACGCAGTCACATGAAAACCCCCGGTTGCTTCCCGATGCTGTTTTATCACTGGGCGATCGTCCCACTTTCGGGGGTCAGACCGACTGAGGGGAGCGGCTCAGCCAGCAGCTCCGCCGGGAGACCCCACCGCAGCCCGCGGACAGGGACCGTGGACAGAGCGCCGCCTGCGGTCACCTGGCCCAGGTCCGCTCCGTCACAGAATGCAGTACGGAGAATCCCCAGCCGTATCATGGCTTTATGCCCAGTTTGCAAAGAGCTTTTAACCAGGAATTGAATTTCAATTTTAAGTGATTTTTTTCTGTATCTTTTGATATTATGACTTTCCCCACTTATTTTGTTAATAAGATGATTTTTTCCCATTTCTGTAATAAACTTGTTAGTACAGGTTTTTCAAGAAGCAAATACCAAGGAGCGATCAGACCTACAGGACATTTATTGGGAGAAATGGCTGTGAGGGACGATGGCGACTGTATCAGAAGCAAAGAGCCTCCACAGCGTCTCACCCTGGGCACGATCGACACTCATCAGCTCCCCTCAGAAGTCACGCCCAGACCCGGCCCACGGGGGCCAGGCTGGCCGAGCGGCCGCGGCCCGGAGCGGCCTGCCCACCGGCCCCCCCGCCCGCCCGCCGCCCGCGACTAGTCTGGGTTCTCAGTGAAGGGCCTGGTCAGAGACAGGCGATGGCATATCTCGTTGCACTCCACGTGCTGGTGGTTAAAGAAGTAAGCAATGCCCCGTCTTCCAAAGTTGGCAGCGACGCCTTCCTGCTCGGCAGAGTGGATCTGGGGGTCTGTCAGGTAGATGAGCCCCTTCCCGTCACCGGTCACCCAGCCTGGAGGAGGGAGGAACACGCCTGAGGACAAGGCCTCTGTGAACGTCATCAAAGTATTTCAGAAAAAATACTTCCGTACCTACACAGACACTTAAAACTCAGTCATCCTGTGCTTTACATTGAATACATTTCTGCGAAGGGATTTGGTATTACGAACTCCAATGATTGTTTTTAAGAAGAACTGAATACTGGATAATTAAATATGTCATATATGACATATCCAAACCACCGATTTTCGAGGAACTAGAGAGCAAAAAAATGCACTTATGTAGTTACTAAAGTCACAATATTGAATGGTTCTTTCAAATTCACACATTTCTTTCGTGCCTTATTCACTAATCTGTATATTCCTTTGCTTAACAAATATTTATTGAGCGCACATAGTGCACAACGCACTGGTGCAGACGCTGGCGATACAGCGATGGACCAGTTCGTCAGCTATGTCTGCGCCCGCTGAGCTGACATGCTTGTGAGGTGGGGCAGACGGAAGACCGATCGGAGCAAGCGCAAGTCACAGCGTGACAGAGAGTCGTGAGGCGACGGAGAAGATCTGGGAGGAAGTCAGAGAGTCACTACCAGAAATAATCACAATTAACCTCATTTATCATTTAAACAAAGTGTAGAGTGTTGGCTAATGATTCTGGCAAATAATACACCAGAAGAACGGAAGCAACATTAAAGTATTAATGCAGAAAGTGAAAAGGAAGTCAGATCCAAGGACACACGGTTCTCGGTTCCCGAATGATCCCAACATCACACCTGTAACAAAGGCGGGAGGGAGGAAAGAGGCGGAAGATGTTGACACCCTGACAATGTGCCCCGAGGACGCCTGGCCACTGCAGTCTGCCAGGGGACATTTAAAAGGCTGCCACGGCTTTGCTCCAGAATTTAGTGCAACAGAATGTGAGCCCAGTCTTTGCAGTGACTACTGGGCACCTTGGAGACCTACAGACATTTTAGGTATTTTCTCAGGCATCATTTGCTGCATCGAGTCAAATCGATTAATTCCGAACGTTCACTGCACAGTGTATTACAGAGAGATTGGTAGAGCTAGTTACAAAACCTCACGTTTACAAATAAATAATGCTAAATATAAAAAGCAATCCCCAGTTTCACATACCTTGTAAATCTACTACAACATCTCTGTGATTGGAAAACTCGTAACAAAAGTGGCCGTAAGCCAAGCCATATTCTGTGGCCTTGTATTCTGTTTTCACCACTTTTGTGTTATTTGATAATTTTACAAATTCTCCCAGTATGTAAGGCTCCACACTGACGCATCCTTGTATCGTCTTGTCCTCTAAAATCTGGAAAACAGAAACGGGAGCAGTGTGGCCTAATGTGAAGGCACGGGCTTTGGAGACCGGGAGATGCCACTGTGCGCCTTGGCTTTGCCACTCGGGAGGTTGGCCACTTCCAGATGTTTGCATGTGAAGTGCTGAAGATGGTACGGCACAGAACAGAGCCCGAAAGTATTACCCTTGCATTAAAGTGCTCGCGTCACCCGTGGGCTGTGCTCTCTGACCCTGGGCCCCGGGGTGGGCTTGCCCGGGCACGTGGCCAGGCTGTGAGTGGGGGTCCAGGCTGCTCCCCCCGCGCAGCCCCTTCTCTGTGTGAACCACTTTGTAGACTTGCTTCAGAGGGTTAGGGTTGATGTTAAGTGCCTGGCATAGTGCTCGACATAAAGAAAGTGCAAAACAGAAGATAGTTGATTATTGTAATAAAAATGGGCCTGACCAGGCCTAAAACACCTTCAGGTGTGAACGGGGATCTTTGGAGAAGCAGGATCTTCTCAATCCAGAGGGGAGACGAGTCGGCGGGGGCAGCGGCCCTCGTGTGTGTGTGTGTGAAAGGGCGTCTTGTGAGGAGAGTAGACCCTGTGGTCCCGACAGACAGAGCTGAGCCGTGGGTAGAAATTAGAGGGGGGCAGATTTGGAACAAAACCTTCATAACAGATTTATCGGAAAGTGAAAGCGTAACAAGCACTTTTTCTCACTGCAGGTGCTGAGGCTGCGGCATGGGGTTGGGGGTCAACAGGTACGAGATGGGGCCCGTGTGCCACGCTGAGGGCACAGGCTGCGTCAGACGCAGCCTCCGAAAGTGGAGACGCGGGAAGGGAAGGGCTGCTGAGGGCCAACCTGGCCGCGCGGGGCCAGACGCGGGACCTCGGGGATTCCCGCGTGACCGGCCCACTCGGGGGACGATGGTCCTGCTCTCGCTCACCTGTCTGTGTGGAGGAAGCAGGCAGAGGAGGCTGGTGAGCGGGCTGGCTGAGTTTCCCCGGAAAGGGGTGGAGGAGGGTGGATGGTGGGTCGGGGAGAGACATCTACCCTAATCGCAGGTACGGCCCGCTCACCCAAGGGCCGCGCCCTTCAGCCTTACCAGCAGGATGGCAGACGGGATGTAGAATATCTGCGTGGGAATCTTCTGTTCGTAAAGTCTCTTGTTGAACTCAGTCACGTAGTGCTGGGCGGTCATCTGTCGCTCCACGTCGGAGAAATGGAGCCACAGCTTCTTCGGGCTCTTGTACTCCTTCCCAACGTATCTACGAACACACGAAGCCACCACGGTGGCCGTTCCTGGAGGATGCAGCCATTGCGGCTCCCTGCTCCGCGCCATGCTCTCTGACCCTGGGCCCTCGCCGGGCAACTGCGCCCTCCGGTCTCTCAGCCACCGCCCCGAGCAGGTGGCCCCGGGCTCCCAGTCGTGTGTCGACCGGGATGCGCCGCACCCCGGGCCTCGGAGGCCCTCTCGCCTCTTCTGCAGGCCTGCAGATGCGCCAGAAGGGTGGCCTTCCTGGTCTAGCTCGGCCCCTGCCGGACTCTGAGCCAGTGCCTCCCGCTTGCGCTCCTGCTGGCGGGCCCACACGCCACCCGTCTCGCCTGTCCTGTAGGGCGGCAACGTTCCCAGGCTGGGCCTGAGCCGTCGGGCCGTGCACGACAGCTGACGTAGCGTCGGTCAGCCCGTGGAAACTGTTCCCAGCCAGTGAATGAGGGTGAGAAAGGAGGGGGAAGCTGAGGACGCGTGTTCTGGCCAACTTCCTCCGCCTTCTCGAAAACCCGTAAGGGATCACGGCGGCCCGCCCGTCAGCGGAGGGTGTTCCCAGCCCCGGGGAGACGCCTGAAACTCCGATTCCTCTACACGCGACATTTTTCCTGTGCGTGCACACCTACGACAAGGATTAATTTATAAATTACTCACAGTGAGAGAGTAACAATAACCAATGGCTCGCGCACTGTATAAGGTATGCGAATGGGGCATTTGGATATAAAATCGGGGTGACTCGAACCCGGGCACTGGGATACCTCAAGAGCTGACCTATGACAGAGATGCTACTCAGTGACCCACGGGGGGGACACACTGGAGGAAGGGGCGCGTCATGCCCCAAGCGGGCAGCGGGGGGTGGTGTGAGGTGTCCTTGGAATGGCACACACTTCAAATTTACGAGTCGTTTGTTTCTGGAATTTGCAGGCCGCGCTTGACCAGGGGTAAGTGAAGGTGCAGAAAGAAAGAGCAGGCGAGGGGCGGCCGTCGTCCGCAGAGGGGAAAATCAGGCCTTTCCACGTGAGTGACGCCGACGCTTTTGAGCAATACCTCCCCCGAGCTTCCTCTTGGTGAAGATGATGAACCCAGAAGGCGTTTCTCTGTCTGCCCTTCTTCTTCACGGCCAGGTAGTCCCCCAGATAGACGGCGGTCTCCTGGGCCGTCCACAGGTCGGCCTTCTTAGAATACTTCAACAAAAGAGCGTCTGCAGAAAAAGAGGAGGACAATGGGTCTTATTTTCCAAATGACGTCTCCATTCAGGGACCAAGGTGAGGTGACACAGGTCCTCGTCCAGCTTATCGGAAATCTTCGATTTCTTTGTGCATTTCTCAAATTTTAACCGTGACTACCAATAAAAAGGTAGCGAAGCACAACAAACTAGGGAAGCTTTAGAATAACACGAAGAGCAGACTGCGAGCCACAGAGTCTCGCTTGCGATGGCAGCGCTAAGGAAAGGCAGGGTTTCCGCGGGACAGCAAGGAGGCGAAGGGCCCCGGAGACGCCCGGTCCCAGCCCAGGCACCCGCTCTCGTCCTGACGACCTGCGCGCCTGGCGGCACGGCCAGAAATGACTCAACAGCTCCGGGGACCCTGGATTCCACCTTGACACACACCCCGGTTCTCTCTCCCTTGTTTCGTTTAAGCCGGGAAAGTCCAGGACCAGCCACTGGACGAAGATGTAAACTCAGCTGAAAAGGAAAAGGTAGGAAAAAATAAGGACCGTCTCGGCCGTGAAGAACGGAGGAGCAGGAAACCAAGCAGCAGCCCTTTGAGGAGAAAGACCAATGTGGACCCTGAGGACGAAATGCTCCACGTTAGGGCCTCGTATGATGTCGCTTTACACGGCATAAAAGACAGCGAGCGCGAGCGGAGCTGCGGTCCCAGGGGTGGAGGGCAGGGTGGGGCGGGCGCCGAAGGAGGCAGCTCAGCATCCAGTCCGGGGTGCGGCGGACAGCGGGCCCCGGGCAGTGGGCCACACACACCGGGGGCCGTTCAGGGAGGGCACCCTGAGAGCCCCCCTCATAAGGAGAACGTTTTCCTCCTCCTTCGTCTTTCTTCCCTTTTTATTGTGTTTACATGGGAAGACGGGTCCAGGGAGCCGACCGGGTTCAATTCATGACACACACGGTCACGCGTCCTGCCATGCCCGGGACCTACACAGTGGTGCCCGCTGATCATTTCTCAATAAAACTGGGAAAAAAAGGGGGGGAGTCCTGGCGCCTGACCCACAGCCCGCGGTGTCGGACGGGGCCCTGTGGGCGAGGCCCGAAAGCCCAAGGGCCCCGGGGCCACGTGGCTCCAGGACGGAGCCGGGCGACTTCAGACCCCAGGGTGCAGCGAGCCACAGGGCTGCTTCTGCAGGGCCCTTCGCTGTGGGTTTTTTTAAAATTTCAATCATCCTTCAGTGTCTTGGGCATTACAATGGGATCCTCTGGGCTGAGAGGAGAACGCTCTTTTGTTTCCTTCCCAGCGTCTCCACCCTCCTAAGCCGACCGGGGCCGCAGGGCACCCGGTGGGCGGGCCGCCGCAGGGGGAGCCTCGGCTGCTGCTCAGGCAGGAAGCAGCGCTGACCGTGTCGGGGGACACCTGACCCGTCCACTCGCTGGCCGAAGCCTCTTGGTGCGCAGGTATGGGAGCCTCTGCCCTCGGAAGGCTGGTGCTCCCCGAGTCAGACTGTCCCTGGGGAGCTGTGTGGAGGAGCTTGGAGCAAAACCGCGGCGTGTTAGTAAGAACGAAGGAGCAGACGCGGCGAGGAAACGGCTCCCGGAGCTGCCCGGAGCCCGAGTGTCCCCACATCCGCCAGGACTCTGTCTCCTGACCCCCTTGTGTGTCTATACAGCAAATCCCCAAACACCAGGCGGCCGAGAGGCCTCTAGTCCTGGGACCTGCAGAGCCCACCCACCTGTCAGGGTGCCTCAGGCCCCACTGCACATACCCCCCCATTCCCCTCCCATCCCCCCGCCATGGCAGGCCCATCTCCCCTGCACTTTGAGAGGCGAACGCAAGCCCCTCCCGGGCCCCCAGTGCGCAGGCGCCGCGGGCGCCGCGGCCGAGGCGGGCGCACTCACCGTAGGCCCGGTGGAGCCGGCTGGGCCTGAACACCCCCGTGTGCTCCAACCTCTGGAACAGCCACTCGTGCGTCACCCCTGCCAGGAGCCTTTCGAGGTCACCGGGCTGCAGGGTGCGAGCCTCGAGGGCCTCCTGCCTCCCCGCTCCTGCCAACGACACGAAAGAGCTCCCGCTGGAATTCAGGTAGGACCAGGGCTCGCCCCATTCGGAGGACCCGCTGGAAAACAGCAGGGAGTTCCACCCGCTCGCCAGGGACGAGCTGGAGCTGTGGCTGCTTCTGAGCACATCCGGCGCATCCCCTTCCTCGGTGGTGGTGCCGTCCCCGCGGCCCGCAGGGGCGAGGGGCGGCCTCGGGGTGCAGAGCCCGGGGTGGCCCCACTGCCCCGCGGGGCCGGGGAGCTGGCCCTGCTCGTCTGCCGTGGAGGCGTCGGGGTCCACGTCCGGCTCCGGGGCTGAGCCCCTGCACTGTCCCCAGTCCGGGCCCCGAGCGGGCCAGAGCGGAGCAACAGCGCCAAGGGCCACCGCGGGAGCCCGGCCCGGAGAGTCGCCCACGGCCCCCCGGGGGCCCCGGCGCGTGTCCCCTGTGCTGTCCGCAGTGTCCCCTTCGGGGTCCACCTGCGGGGGGCTCCCTGTCCATGTCAGTCCTGTGCCGTGGGTGCGTCCCCCCGCCTCCCCTCCACGCTCATCTCCGGCACCACAGCTGATCCCTGGAAAGTCATCGGTCGCTTTGAAGGGTTCTGCTCCTTGGACTGAAGGAGGCAGGACCGTGTTCCTGGGCCAGCCAGGGTCTGAGGACCAAGAAGCAGGCCCAGACGCAGGGCTGGGGTGAGCAGAAGCGTCTCTGGAGCCCGTAGTGGTGACTTCCTGCGTTTCTTCCCGCCGCCCCGCGCCGGAGGCCACGGACCTGCCCCTGGTGCCAGGAGGAGGGGCAGTGGCCAAGGGCACGCGAGATGGAGGGGACTCGGCGCTGTCCTCTTTGGACCCTGGGAAAGAGAGGCCACGAAGCTCCGAAGCCAACGAACACAGGGCTGTGCTCCCTTTGTGGCTCCCCTGCGCCTCGGCCGCGGGGCCCGGCGCGCCCGCCGGACGCTCTTCGCTCGGCTCTCCTCTGGCTGGGCTCCTGTCTCCGTGGTCACTCACCCCCTCCCAGCTGGTGCAAGAGCTGCCCCCTGAGAGCGCGTCCCAGGAGCTGGAGCTCTGGCTGTCACTCAGAGGAGCTCCCTGGCCGCTGCGGTGGCCCGGTGGTTCTGCCTCAGTCTCCGCATTGGGGTCCGAGGGGACTTGGAAGGCGTCCGAATGGGCCCAGCCTCTCCTTCCTGCCCTCCTGGGCACCTCCTGGTTGCCCTGAGCCACCCGGGAGGGGGACATTGCCCCGCCTGCCTGGGGACATGGCCTGTCCTCCGTGCTCACGGTCTCTGCACTTCTTGTGTCTGTTCTAAGTGCAGTGATGCAGACTCCTGGGTCTGCATCATTGTGTGTGCTTTTCTTGTTTTCACAAGTGCTTCGGAATACTTCACACACGGACGTGTGGTGCTGTGAATAGGTTTCGAGGAGCTTCTGGAAGTCTGCCGGCCCGTGCAGCATGGGCTGGTGTGGCCCACACGTGAAACCCGCCGGGACGTAAGCCCCGTCTTCTGAGACTGCAGAGCTCCGCACCTGCAAGTGGTCCTTCACCTGGGCAACAACGCACATGATGTCCCGAGCGAGAGCGGCTCTCTCCTGACTCCCGGCGGACACGGCGAACGCGTACAGCTTCCCCAGGGCCTCGCTGCAGAGCTGCCTGGCCGCGCGGCCCGGCCCCGTCTCGCCGTGCAGCTGGCGGTGCGCCGTGGCGAGGCCGAACGCAGCCCGGAGGAGGCTGTGGAGCTCCTGCCTCCCGGTTGCCGGCTCGCCGCGCCTCTGGGTGAGGAGGCCGATCTCAAAGGCTTCTCTGGCTTCCCTCAGGTGCGTGGCCCTCGCAGCCCGAGGACAATCGGCAGAGCTGGTGTATGACAACAAGCACGTGCCACGGATGTTCTGAGAAAACACCAACCACAAAATTAGGCGTGGAGCCGAACGTGGGCGGTAACCCAGGGGACCGCTCGCTCCTGGAGAGCAGCCCTTAGAACACGGAGGAGCAACATGCGCGGGGGCGCATGACGCCACGCAGGCGCCGCGGGCACGCTCAGAAGAAGGTGCCCTCGAACCCTGAACGCAGTCCTCCTGGTGCACGCGGAGGAGGGCCGGCCGGGGCACTGGCCGGAAGGAGCTCCCCGCTGGAGCCCCAGACCCTGCAGCCTCGGGTTTTCCGTCAGTGCTGCCGCAAACGGCGTCCGCAGGGGCTGGGGCAACAGCCTCTTGTGCAAATCAGGCTGCTCTGCAGAAACGCAGCGCTCACGCAGCGGGAACCGCAGACGAGCGGCTCCCGGAGCCCCCGTGTGCTTGGGTCACCTGGGCAGCGTTTCAACGCTGAAGGTCTC
The DNA here is from genome assembly GCF_021234165.1 of Pteronotus mesoamericanus. Classification (NCBI taxonomy): domain Eukaryota; kingdom Metazoa; phylum Chordata; class Mammalia; order Chiroptera; family Mormoopidae; genus Pteronotus; species Pteronotus mesoamericanus. The sequence continues at coordinate 22,072,182 of NW_026555064.1, forward strand.
TGGGAACCAACCCCAGAATCTGGGTGCAGCCCAGGGGCGTGTCTTCTGAAGAGGCTCCCTGGTGAGTCCCAAGGGCTGGGGACATGGCCATGGGGCCGGCGACACCCAGTCCTCAGGGGAATTAGCGGGGCCCGCCAGGGTGTCCCCACCCTGCCCCATGAAACCTCCGCCCGGGAAGTCGGATCCCGTGCGTGGCCGTGGCCCCCGCGCCCTGCTTACCATGGCCGTGAGCACGAAGAGCGGCGTGTAGGGGCTGAGGGCGGCCGCCAGCTTGCAGGCCTCGGCAGCCGCCAGCAGGCGGTGGTCCCCGTCCCTCAGCAGGCCCTGGGAGAGAGCAGCCGCAGCGACAGGCGGGCTGTGAGGGTGGGTCTCAGGGATGCCCTGCCCCCCACCACTTGAGAACTGGGTCACGAAAGAGTGACCCCTCCCATACCACCCCCACCCCAGAGAGGGCCCGGCGTGGGCAGCAGCTGTGGCGCAGGCGGCACCGTCCTCGCTGACGGCCCTGGCGGAGCTCCGCACGTGCCGTGGCCGGGTGAGCGGCCGCTTCCTGAGTTGTCCTCGGCAGAGAGCCCTTGGACCTATGGATTCCCGGCAGCTAAGTTTTCTCTCTTCATTTTAGAATCACGCACGGAGCACCTTGGTGGGCGAGGTGCTGCGCTAGGCACGAGGACGGGCAGGCGGGGAGCTGCCGGGAGCTCGCTTTCTGCTGGGGGTGGGTCTGACCCAAGGGGAGGGCCACGCCTGCGGGCGGGGCTGGGAGGTGCAGGAGGGGGACAGCTTCGCTGAACAAGGGACAGGATCCTCCTGCCGCGTTTATCTGGCAGCAAATGCAACAGCTAAGGTTCCGATCACTGCGAGCAAGCTGTGTGTGTGTCCTCACGCTGCTGGCACAGAGCGCGGCCACCACCGTCACCTGGCACTTAACAAAGACGGCGACCTTGGTGACCGCATGACAACCTCAGCTTCTGCGCAGTGCGGGAGGGCAGGCCTGCGTCCCGCCGAGGGAGACCCTGAGCCTCGGGGCCGGGCTCTGCTGTGGGCGGCTGCCTTCGCGGCTGCAAACCGCACGCCGCCCTCAGCCCCTTCGGAGCTCAGCTCCTCTCTCCCTGAAATGGGAGGGACACCTTCTGCCCAAAGGGCTTCATGTGGCTCATACCCCTGCTTCCTGGGTTGTAAAGCAACGTACAAGCAGCAGGAATTGTTATCAGCGAGCCTAGTGGCCTCGATAGGCGACTGATGCTCTGCTTTGAACAGATGATGGTGGCACTTTAAAAATTATGACCCCTTTCCTCGGTCGTTGAGGGGGCCCAGGTGAGGAAATTGAGTTTTGCGATCATTTGAAAGCTCCTCCCCCATCACTGAGCGCCCATGGCAGGTCCGGGGCCGGGTGCTGGAGTAACACGGCCCACGGGACACACGGAACTGTCCCCTGCAGTGTGGACGCCGCCTGCCAGGGGAGACGCTGTGCTCCCTGACCCCGGCCCAGGGGACGAGACTGACCGTCCGCACCGTGGTGCGGCAGGCGATAGTTACCAAGTTCACCCGTGGGTTGTCTTTGAACTTCTCGTACTCTTGCTCACTCATGGACACGAAGAGGTCTGCCAGTATCCCTAACGATGTGGAGATGCCCTGTAGGGAAAGACAGACAGACAGACAGACAGACGGGAACTCAGGGTCGGTCACTGCTCTTGCCCTGGCCTGAAGGTGATCTGCCCTCCCTGAGGACGAGGGCCTAGTGTGATTGCTGTTCCTGTGACACGTGAAATACTCTCACACCCCGAGGACGCGGGTGCCGTGCCCACACAGCTCGTCCTAGTTGGGCTCGGCCGGCTCGCCCCACGCCGCGGGCTGCCGGCAGCTCAGGGGACACAACCCGATGTCTCTGCGGTGGGAGGACGTGCCCGGAGCTACAGAGAATGAACCGCCTGCAGGAAAGCAGGTCCTGCGTCTCAGCTTCTTGAATGAAGACCCCACGTAAATAATTAAGCGACGCCTTTGTCCACGCAACTCAAGGAAACAATTCTACGTACAACCAGCTGGGTGCTCTCAGCGTCACTGTGGAACCGCACAAGGCTCACCGCATAGTGAAGCAGACGCGTGACCGGCCCAGGGGACGGGCACATGTGGGCAGAGGGTCACAGGTCAGTGCAGAAACACTCACGATCGGCCCGGAGTCCAGCGCCAGCGAGAACAGAGCGAGCGCGGGAGCTGGCGGCCCAGGGCCGGTCCTGCGCCCACGCGGAGCCAACAGAACCAGGACCAGCGCAGCCGACGCGCGAGGAACCGGGTTGCGCCACAGGGGTCGGCCGCCCAGGACGAATGTGTGGAGGGAGGAGGAAAGGGCTCAGAACCAACCTTCTTATCCGGCTGAGGAAGCGCCAGGTACCCTGCGACTGAGGCCCACACCAGCTCGGCCGCCTCGGACCACATGCCTGGAAGGGGGACACAGGGGCACTGCTGGTGCTGGCTCTCGGGGCGGAAAGGAGACTCGTCCGCGCCCGTCAGAGAATTTCAGGCTGGGTCTGGCGGACGGACGTCGGTGGACAGCAATCTGCTTCCCAGTGTGTTCAACACGGGTGCCGGGGAAAGGGTAGGAGCCACCGTGCATCGTATGTGGTGTCATGTGTGCGAACACACAAAAAGTCACCTCCGGTGTTTGCAAGAATAACAATCACCTGCCTCTGTGACATTTTCAAACACTTCACTGTGTGCATGTTGGAGTGTAATTACGGTTCTGTAAACTAGGCTTGAAAACTCCTAAGTTCCTCCGCGGGTGAGCGGGGAGGGAGTCGGGGAGGGAGTCGCTAGTCAGGGGACCGAGGGTCCGCCTCCAGAGAGGACGCGGCGAAGCCCAGGGCGGCGCTCGCGACGGACAACCAACGGTCAGCCTCGGACTCAGCCGGACACGTTCGTCGCCCGAGCGCCCATCGCACTCCCGCGGCCCCAGACGCCCGCCCCGTTTGCAGGGGACAGGGAAGCGGCCGCAGCGCGCACCCAGCTTCTGCAGGACCTGCCCGCGGAGCTGCACGCAGACGGCCTGCACCAGGACCCGGTCGCTCTCGTCTCTGTACAGCCAGGTGCCTGTGAAAACACAGGAGAGAAGCGGAGGGAAGGCGCTCGAGGCGGAGCGCAGCCCCGTGCGCGATGTGTTGGGGATTCGCGGCTGCCCTTTGCCGGCGCCCGAGGCCCGGAACCGACTCCTCCCTCGGCCACCCCGGCCAGGCGCGTCCCTCCTCGGGGGCCCACGTCCTTGGACTCCTGAGCAGACAGCTCCTGCCGCGCACTCAGGCCTCAGCCTCGGCGCCAGGGCCTCCAGGGCGCCCCGCGCAGCGAGGCCCTGGCAGCAGAGCATGTGGGCGCGCGAGGGTAGGGGTAGGCCTGGCGCCCCGCCTGACCTGAGCGGGGAAGGTGGGCGCGGCTCTGGTTTTTGCTGTGATGAGGGCGGGGCAGGGACTCACTGGTGGGTGAATGTCAGCCAGTCTGGGTGACGGCAAAAGGCGGGGGGACGGGGGGGGGGGCCGGGGAACGGGCCGGGGCCAGGACTGCCTGCCAGACCCCCTGGGTCGCCCTCCTCACTGTTCTCCGACTGGCCGCCCTCTGTGTTCTCGCCCTAGCTGTTAATTCCGGTGTGCACGCCTGTGCACACGTGTGTGTGTGCATGTGGGGGGGTGGAGAAGGGGAGCAGGGGGGCCACAGCGAGGCCGTGGGGTGGGCACTCGTATCCCAACCGGCCTCCCTGCTGGAAACGTCTGCAGGTGTCAAGGTCCTGGGGGCCTTACGTCCCAGTACGTGGAACTTGAACTCCACTGGAAATTGTGTTCAACTTACTGGGAAACTTCTTGACCAGAAATTCAGACAAGATATTGGACACATTATGTGATTTGTTACCCAACCTTTAGGACTTGCTTCCTTCCATGTGTGATTAAATATTGAAATATTTTTATTAAAGTTCTCATGCTGCAAAGTTTATTTTCCCAGCCACTGAGCTGCTGTTCCCCGCAGTCCCTCCTGAGGCCCCGGGGCAGCTGCCGTCATGGGGCCACCCTCTCGACCACGAGGCCGGGGCATACGAGGAGCCTTGGTCACTGCATCCTGTTCGCTCTTAGTTAGAGACAGTGGTGGGCAGGGAGGGGAGTGCTTGGCCAAAGCCACCGCCCTCATGGGTGGCAGGTGGCGGGAACGGCTGAGAACGGGTCCCACGCTGGACCTCGGGGACCCGAGGCTGAGGATCGCGGGAGGGTGTGAACGCACTTTACCTGTGGCTCCGTTGTTGCTGATCAGACTGCTCAGGATATATTCCGCTTTTAATAGCTTTCCTGCAAAGAAGCAGCCGAAGGCCACACCATCAGCTCTGAGCGTGGCTTTAAGCACCGCCCCTGGGTCACGCTCTAAGAGCAACACACCAGAGCGGGGCGTGCGACTGCCCTTGGAAAGGTTCTGCTCTGAAATCTAGAACCATAACTTCATCATGAACGAAAAGGAGAAGACGGACTAAGTCCCAACAGTCGGCAAGGCCAGCAGCCGCGGGGTCCGGAGCTGCGGCCCGATGCACGCACAGGGAGGGGGCGCCGCGCGTGGCGCCCGCGGCTGGAGAGGGGAGGCAGGCCTCTCGGGGCAGAGGCGCTGCCCCAGGACAGGGCTCTCACAGAACCTGTTTCCAGGACGTGAAGTTTTAGGGGGCAGGAGGCTCTTTCTACAGTGTTTGCTTCTGTGAGTTATTACCACCCAGGAGGGGCCTAGCCCACGGGTGGCCGTTCCCGTGAGCAGGACACGCAGTCGTTTACCGCCTGCCCCGCCCTCCTCGCCGGCGCCGGCAGGCCCTCCGGGCCCGTCCCCTGCGGCTCCTCAGGCCTCACCGCCCGGGACCCTCGGCCGCCTGCTTGGGTTGCGGTGGCTGCCTGGCTGTCCATAGACCCTGAAGGGCAGTTCACGCCCCAGGTCTTTGCTCTGTTTCAGTCTCCCCACGCAGAGCAGAACCGTCGCACGCCCGCCCGCCACGGCCCGCTCCCACGTCACACCCAGCAACGGCACGCACAGCGAAGGCCATGCCACCTGCTGCCATCAGGAGGAGCGCTAGTTGTCCGTGTTCCCTCGGACCCAAACCTTATAACATGTCCCAGACCCGGGACGTTTAAAGGGAGGACTTTCTCCCAAGGTCAACTCCGTCCCTGTGGTCCATCTAGAAAAGCGAGCGATCAGATGTGGGCGCACTTCAGGATCAGCCGCAAGAACGGGAAGGGGCCTGGGCTTGGCTCGGAGGGCAGGGCAGGACCCAGAAGGCCTGGCGCTACATGGGACGAGCCAGTCAGAGGAGGACGCGTCCCGCGTGACCTCACCCACGCGTGGATCCTGACAAGCACACCGAGTGACAGAGAGGCAGACTCCAGAGGGCGAGCAGGCCGACTGTGCTGCGGGGTCGGGGCGGGGCCGGCGGGCCGGCAGAGGGAGGAGCAAAAGAGAAAACAGGAGGAAGCCTCAGGGATAGGGACAGCAGTGCGGTGAGTGTGGGGGGAGGGGCGTGCGGAAAAAATGCAACGGAAGTAAATTAAAAAAATTAAAATTAAAAAAAGGAAAGCGAATGGGCTCGGGCATTTGAAAGGCCCCTTTCTGCCCCGTCCTGTCTCCTCGGTCCCTCTCTGAAGTCAGCTGTCCTCCCAGTGAGTGTCGTCAGTACAATTCCCGTCGAAGGGAATGCAGTGAAGACGCATTAACTGCTTACGGACCTGAGTCCCCGGAACAATAACGGCAGCTAAACCGTTTCTGAAAATAAGCCAGTCCTGCTCCCGGGCTGGGCAGCTCCCACTTTGGTCCTTTACTCTCCTCCTCGGAAACCAGGATAGCAGGCCACGCGTGCAGCCCTCACGGTCCCGGCGTGGGACTGCTGGGCCCCGTGGAGGGCGACTGGCTGGCCCTGGCGGAGCCCCTCCCCCACTGCGCCCGAGGCGCACTCGGGGCCTCCTTTTCTTTCATTTGCAGTGACAGGAGTGACAGGGGCGTTCCTCTCCGCGCCGCGCCCCGAGGGAACCGGGAACCGGGGCTGCCCCAGTGCTGGTGAGCCCTCCCTAGGGAGACGGCGGCGGAGGGAACGGGGAGCTCTGCTCTGCTCTCCAGGCTCCTGGTCAGGGGCCCGGCGACCCGGATCCCCTGTGTGAAAGCAGCAGGACGGGCCTGTCCGGAGACAAAAGCTCCAGTTGGTGCTCCCCACAGCCTTTCACAACGGTCTCCGCGCTCTGGCTCCCTTTATGCCGCGTCTTTGTGCTGGGGATGGCGGCCAGGGCAGGCAGGGCCCGCAGGACAGGGGGCCGCGGGGCGGCCCAGACGGGAGGGGCGGGCGCGCCTACCTGCGTTGACCGACACGCGGGCCTGGCGGATGACCAGCTGCGGGGCCATCGGCGCGGCCGGCCACAGCGTGTGCAGCGCCTTGGCCACCTGCAGGGCTTCGCGGGACGCGTCAAGCCCATACAGCAGCCGGTCGCTCACGAACAGGATGGCCGCCGCGGTGGCGTAGTCCCGGGCAAGGATGGAGGCCTTCAAGGACACCTGGAGGTCGTGAAGGGACACAATGAGCTGGTGAGACCGGGCGCCTGCCCCGCAGGGAAGAAGGCGGGTCTGGGCCAGGCGCCTGGTCCCCCAGGTGTTTCTTCCCTCACGAGGACAACAACAAAGCCTCTGGAGCAGGAGAAGGGATGCCGTGTCAGGTCACTGAGCCGAGGGGAGGGAAGTAAGGAAAAGTCCAGTTCAGCTGCGGGATAAACAGCACTTGTCTCCCTCCATTTCCCCGTCCGCTCCTCATACAAACAGTAAACGCGCACGTGAGGTCTGTCCGGAAAAAACCCAGCCATCGTTAATCTAATGAGAACAGTGCGTGTGACATTGACGTCACCCGGCGGCCAAGGAGAGGGGACTGGAATGCACACGTGTGAATAATGACGACTTCACTGTATGAGCCAGTGGGGGTGCTGGCTGCCCGTGAGTGAGCATGTGCCCTGTGCGACGCTCACATTCAAACTGACTGAGCGTATAGAGCAACAAATCTGCATCAAATTTTCCATTAAGCTTGCACATTCCTCCCTGGACACTGTGTGGATGATTCAGAGGCCGTAGCCATGGGCGCCTGGTGATTGGCAGCTTCATCACGACAACGCTCCCGCCTCATGCATCGCATCTTGTGCAGAGGTTTTTGACAAAACATCCAAATCACCCCGCAGACTCAGCCCCCCTACAGCCCAGATTTGGTGCCCTGTGACTTCTAGCTTTTCCCAAAACTAAATCACCTTCGAAAGGGAAGCGATTTCAGACTGTTGATGAGATTCAGGAAATACAATGGGGCAGCTGATAGCGACTGGGAGACCTGTGTGAGGTCCCAGGTGCCTAGTATGAAGGAGATGTCATTGTCCTCTGCACAACGTTTCTTGTATCCTATATCTTCTTCAATAAATGTCTCTTTTTTTAGGATTCCATGGCTGGACACCTTCTGGGCAGACCTCGTATTACCAAATGACACGAGGTAAACATGGGAAGTGCCCCTTCGTTTCCCAACTCATTTTCTGCCTCTGCCCCGTGACCCGGGCGCAGGGCAAGGGGCGGCCTGATCCGGCCCACACGCCGGGCGCGGCACCGGAGCTGCTCTGGCTGGAGGAGGCGGAGTCCTCTCTGCTCTTGCGTGACCCGTCTCACTGGAAAGCCACCCTGTCCGTGCTGTCGGGCTTGGCCGAGCGATCCCTCTGACGTCACCGGAAGCCCCCGGCTCTGGGCCTGTGGGCGCCAACCCCTGGGCTCTGACACTGAGCGACATCTCCCAGGCAGCCTTGGCCAGAACGAGAGGTGCTGCTTAACTTCGCGTCTGTCTGAGGCTCCTGCAAAGGGCTCCTCTTCCCGCCGCCAGGATGCAGGCGGCGAAGGCCAGACCCGCCCAAGGGCCCGTCATTCTTGGTGCCCGACAGACCACAGCCTCCGAAGGGCGACCGCTCTGCCCCAGGCCCTGCCTGTGAAGCAGCTGTGTGTCCAGCTTCTGGGCTGTGACCCCACCTCCCCACCCCACCACCGGCTGCAGGCTAAGCTGGAGCACCTGCGCCACACCTGGCTCCGTGGCCCTTTGAACCGGCTTCCAAAAAGGGAACCTGTTCATCTGAACTAAGAGCTTCCAGGTCCCAGGACAGAAAGCAGCAGGAAGGAGGGTTGCTCAGGCACCTGCGGCCAACACCTGAGTGAAGGTCCGAGAACAACGGCCGCAGGCCAGGCCGCCTTATTGTTGGCGCGGTCCCCCACCCTTTCGTCCCATGTGTGTCTTCGTCATAATGTGGCTTCAGAATAAAACGCGCCCCATCCATGAGTTTGCGCAAGCGAGCCCCTGTTCCCACCAACTAAAAAATCGAACTGAAACGGAAATGCTCAAAACTCTATCAGGGAATGTCAAATGAACCATCAATCTGAAGAACGCAAGTTTTTTATTTTTTAAATATGTCCTCAACTGAAGACATGCTTATTGATTTTAGAGAGAGGGAAAGGGAGGGAGAAAGAGAGGGAGAGGGTCGCCAAGGTGAGAGACATCGCTTGGTCGCCTTTCGCCCGCGCCCCGGCCGGGGCCCAGCCATGCAGCGAATCGGCGGCCTTTCAGTTTGCAGGACGAGGCCCCATGAAATGAGCTGCTCAGCCCAGGGCCAAGGAACACAGGTTTTAAAGGAGAACGATTCATTCATTCGACGTCCATAGAATGAATATTCAAAGATGGGAAAGAAACGATGCTTCCTGCCTGCCCCGCTTTGAGTGCTAAGGCTGGTTTCGGTGGGGCCAGCCTCTGGCCCGCAGCCTCTGCTGCTTTCTGTGGAGCTCGTGGCTTCTGCTGAAACCTGCCGGGCTCCCTGCCATCTCATCTAATGTTATTGCAACCAAAACACCTGAGTAAGACAGGGAACCTGAGGCTGAGAGGTCACGTGGCTTTCCAACGTCATGAAGTCGAAAGGGTCCAGCCCGGAAGGAACTCAAGCCTCTGTCTTTTGCTCTCTCTCGCTCTTTTTTTTTTATTATGGTCAAAACACAAAACATAAAACGCACCCTCGTCACCATTTTTAAGCGTCCACGCGAGCAGTGTAAGGACGCACCTGTTTGAGTCAGTTTTCTGGAACAGTTCCGTCCGGCAAACACAAACCCTAAACCCATTCAAGATCCCCTTTCTCTTTCTCTTTCCAGCCCCGGGAAACCACCATTTTACTTTCTGTTGTTATGAATTTGACTATTCTGGGCACCTCAAATAAGGGAAATCGTACATTTTTGGGGTTTTTTTTGTGGCTGGCTCACTTCGCTGGGCACACCGTCCTCTGGGGTCACCCCGTTGCGGCAGGGACGGGGCTCCCTGCCCTGGAGGCTGACAGCACTCCCTGGTACGTGTGGGCCACGCACTGCGGGTCCATCCACCCGGCACCTGACGTTTGCGTGGCTTCAAGCGCCTGGTTATTGCGACGAGTGCTGCAAATGCCTCCTTGAGACCCTGCTTTCAGCTCTTGGGTAAATCCCCCCGGGGTGGGGTTGCTGGACCTTTTAGCAGAGGATGCGCCATCACTGTTTTCCGTGGAAGTCACACCACAGAAGTCACCCCCCACCCCCGGCCCCTGGGCGCGGAGCTCGGGTCCCCAGTGCTGCGCTGCCTCAGGCTTGGAAGGACTATGGAGCGGACGCTCTGCGCGGCGCCTGGTGTGTTGTGGGTGCTGAGTGAATGACAGGGAAAACTAGGGGACAGGAAAAAGTCGCCTCGCGCATCCTCACGGCCGTGCATGACGAAACTGAGACACGCAAAACCGGCCTCCCGAGTTCCTGCCAGTGGATCTTCCAACAGAGTAAAAAGGAAGCAACAGCCACGCACCCAACACCTACAGGGCTTATCTGAGAAAATGGCCAAGTCTCCAGGTTTTAAAAGCTCTCTCCTTCTCTTCAGCCCTTCTGAGGTGTGTGGTTGCTGGAAACCGAGAGGAAAGGGGGTGCGGGCTGTGGCAGGGGTGGAGGCACCCCGTCCCCCACACGTGCGGGAGGCTCTGGGCCCCGTCTTTGGGGGCCGCACACCCCACTCTGGGCCCCATGAACACGCCGAGCCTCCGGCGTGGCCTCATCTGTTTTCCCTCCTATTCTTAATAGATTGGCGCACAAAAGCCTGAGAGAGGGTGACCTGCCAGACAAAGGCCCTTTGAGCTCCTTGGAAAGTAGACTTGGAGGAGATGGAAGGGGTCCAAGTGGCCCTATTATTTCCACTTGCACTAATTAGACATTTTTCTGTCAGCCATTGAGCACTGCTGAGAGGCCAAACTCGCTGAATTCACTTCTAAAGTGTTTACAGAAGTTTGCATCTGTTTGTGTCTCTTCAGGAGGAAAATAAGCACTTCAATAGCTTTGTGGGAACCCGAAGGAAGCCGGGCTGGAGGGCCGGCCAGCTGCATAGCTTAGCTCCCGCCCGGCCGCAGGCCCAGGGGACGCGGGGGAAGCGGGGGACGCGGGGGCGGCCGGCCGCAGGCTTGTCGCCCCTTCCGACCCGCGCCCGCTGGGCAGGACGCGCAGACTGGGGGCTTCGCTCGCGGGGGCTGGCAGAGCAATCAACGCCCACTCTCATTTGCTGCCAAGGGCAGGGCAGCACATTCCCCAGCAGCAGAGCAGAGCCCCCAGCGCCCCGGGAAAGGCCCAGGACGCGGGAGCCATGACAGAGGCCGGAGCGGGCGGCCGCGGACACGGAGGAGCGGCCCCCACGGGACACGGCTGGTCCTGCGCAGTCACGTTCACTCCAAAGAGCGCCCTGCCCCGACAGGCCGCAGCCCACTGCCCGCGGGGCAGCCTGGGAAAGGCGGGCTGGCGCCCGGACTCCGCCCGGGCCTCCCGGTTCGGGCTCCTGGGCTCAGGACCGACCCGCCGCCGCCGGAGGTCTCGCAGGCACAGCCCTGTGGGCGTGTCGCGGCGCCGGGACCCAGCGCTGGCCCCGCCACGGGAGCTCGAGACACGAAGGAGCCGCGACGCCGTCCTCCATTCTCCCTCCGCGCCGACTCGGGGAGCCAGTCCACGCGGCCACAGAAGTCCACGCCCGGCGTGGGGGCGGGAGCTGTGTGTCTGCGGCGACAGGCCACACGCGGCCCCTCCGCAGGCGTCTTTGGGGCGGAGATTCGGGTTCCCACTGCGTTTAAGGCACAAAGGGAGCTTCGGGGCGGGGAGGCTGAGTCAGGTGCTGAAGGACTTAAACTCCGCCCGGAGGTTCAATGCACCCCACGACTGAGAAAGTGCTGAAGGGCCCCCTCAGGGCTCCGGCTGAGCGGCCGCGAGGAGCCGTGTGCCGTGCGCACGGCGGCCTGCACCCGCGCCGGCCCCTCCTGACGCCCAGCAACCGCGGATCCGCCAGGGGCTCCGTCGCGAGGGGCTCCCGGCAGTGACCGCGGCAGCTGATCGCACGTGGGGGGCGGGGCCTCGGGAAGCCGTTGGGCGCCGCCGGCCCAGGAGCAGGGGGCGGGAGGCTCCGCCGCGGAGCCCTCTGGGAGGCGGGAGGCGGCGGGGAGGGCGCGAAGGGCGCTGCGCGCGCAGAACTGCAGCCGGGAGCCCGCCCACCTGCTGGAGGGGGAGGGACGGGGCGGGGGCGGGGGGTGGACGCTTCCCCGGCCCGTCCTTCATTTTCCCGAAACAACACGCGGACTCAAGCACTTTTGGAAAATAGTTATAATCCCCTTTTCTATCTCAATACCCACGGCTCCCCCCCCAGATCTACTGCAGATGACGCCTGTCTGTTTAAAGAAAAAGGAAGCAGTGCCGAATCCGGCAGCCGCCTGCGCCTCGGGGACCCAGGCCCCCGCGAGCCTGACCTCTGTCCTGCAGGTCGGGAAGGCCCTGGTGCCCCAGCGTCGCTCCAGTGCCTTTGGCATCCACAGCGGCTCGCCTTGCGCCCGAGCCCTCCGCGCCGCCCCTCGCCCCGCTCCCCACCTCCCCCGCGGCGGTCGGACCGGAGCACTGGCCGCACGAGCAGTCTCCCGTCGCAGGCTCAGGCCGCCCACCCTGTTCGCAGTCCCCCCCCACCTTCTTCGGGGACACTGGGCTGCACGCGCCCGCCTCCTCTTCCACACCGTTCATTCCCTCGTCGCTGCGGGGCCCTTCTCCCCGCGGACAGACGTGTCCCGATGGCTTCCTGGTCAACACGCTCCCCCGAGCCGTGCGCCCCTGCCTCCGTCGGTCCGGCACAGTAACGGGAACACGGCCAGCCCGGGGCTAACGCACAACAGGAGCACGTCTCGCAGCTCCGAAGGCTGAGGCCCAGGCCGGGCCGCGCAGTTCGCTGCCTGGTGAGGACCAGCCTCCGGGCCCACAGGCGGCGCCTTCTCGCCGTGTCCCTCGGGGCCTTTCGCACAGGCAGTGACCCCGCTCAGCAGGGCTCTGCCCTCCTGGCCTCATCACCCCCCAGGGCCCCACCTCCACACCCACCACCCTGAGGGTTAAGTTCCAAGGAGTGAACTTAGGGGACACCAGCGTCCAGGGCACGGCAGCCTCCCTGCAGCTCCGGGTCCAGGTCTCTGCACCTTCACAGCCGGTCTCCAAAGCCGCCGTCCGCACCTCCTTCCTCCAGCTGCCCCTCACGCTGTCGCCCCCACCCTGGCCCCCCTCGAACCCACCCTGCGAGGTGGCCGACAGCCTGCCGACCAGTGGCCGCTTGCTGATCCTCGTCTACTTCAACCTCCTAGCAGCGTCTGCTGGTGACAGTCACCCTCCGCGAACCACGTGACTTCTGGTGTTTCACGCAGTCCTGGCGATTCTGAAAACGCACCACAGTCGCCGTTTGACGTCCTGATAGCGAAATTCCGAGAGAGGCTTGAGTGCTCTGTTTGATCTTAGCTTCTGCCCATCCCGCCTTATGCTGCTGCCGCGGTCGCGTCACGATCCTGCTGCACCGGTCTGGCCCCGGGCCGCGCGCTCTGTGAGTCCCGCGTGGGCGACCGCAGCCGCTCCGCGCCCTCGCCGTCTCCTCCACTCGCCTGTGAAGCGGCGCGCAGGTTGCTACCGCTCAGGGACGCCGAACGGAAGCCGCCGCCGCCCGCGACGAGACGGCCGTGGAGGAGCGGCAGGGGACTCAGACCCAGACCAGGCCCCAAGCAGCGTCTCCAACCCGGCCTGGGCCGCCTCGCTCTCCCTGGAACGTCCCTGTTAGCAGAACCGGCCCCTGGCCTCGGGCAGCTGCAGGCCCGGGGAGAGCCGTGTGGGCCCCGCGGCCCCGGGCTTCCTGCTCCGTCGCGGGGAAGGGCCGCAGCCGAGGGGATGAGGGCCTAAGGGTGCGGGGTGTGAGTCCGCAGCTGTGCGTGCGGGGAGGAACCGCGGAACCGTTTCTCGCCCTCCCTTCCGTGACTCCGGAGAGTCCCTCGCATTCAAGCACAGCAGGAGTAAATGCTTCATCAGCAGGGTCAGCTGTGCTGCAATCCAACCTCGTTTAGACGTCGCAGACGACAAGGTTCTGACGTGCGAGCACGAGGAACGGCTCCGTGCGGACACGGCGTCCACGCGTCGCCGCCGCCGCGTCCCTGAACAGCTCCCCGCCTGTGCCGCCGGCTGCCTGCCGCCGTCTTCGGGTCCAGGCGGAGGCAAAGGACGCCGCCCAGCTGCGAGCCCAGGAGGCTGGTGCGGCTGCTCGGCGCGGCGGGTCCCATTTCGCTGGCGGAGGCGGCCCCAAGGCCACGCCTGGGGGCGCTGAGCAGCGGGCTCGGAGCGCCTGCGCAGGCGAGGCGCCCACGGCTGCGAGGCCACGCGACCGCAGGCCTCCAACCGCGCGCGGCCGTCCCTCCCTTCTGGCGGTCGTGACGTGGGCGGGGCTTCTGCTGCTTTCGCGTTGATATCAGAGCCCCCGGGAAGCGCACGCCGCCCACGTCAACGGCAACGTCGGCCGCGCGGAGGAATGAACACGCGGTTGCATCCACTTTGCGTTCTGCGTCCTGATGAGGAAGAGCTTCGCCATGAAACCCAAAGCCCTGAGGGGAAGGTGCGACTTCCTGCGAGAACAGCAGGCGCTGGCGGAACCGCAGGCCGCAGACGCCGGCTCGCTTCGCACCCTCTGTTACCGACGGGAAGCCGGTCCCGGGATGAGCGGCTCTCACTTCGCGTTAAGGACAAGATCCGACCCAGAGCTGATGCGCGGGGGAGCTTCGCCGCCGCCGCGGGCCTCCGCCCTGCAGCGCTGGACACAGCGGCCGCTGCTTTTCCACCTGCTCCGAAGTCCACACTTGAGCTGTCTCTTCCTAAAGCCACACTGCAGGGTTCGACAGCACTTCCCTGCCATCGGGTAAGGACCAACTCTCCTACTCATTCTCGTTTGCGCTTTAATCCTTGATCCATTCCGGGTGTAAGTCGTCCAACAATGAAAATATCAACAACTTAAAGCACCAAGAGTATCTGAAAAGGCATATTAGAAAAAAAATTGTTCTGGAAGCTGAATTTACCGAACTTGATTTATCCACAGATTTTTCGCCCGCGGTAGCATTAGAGAACAGCTAAGCCTTTATTTTCTTGGTCTCTCTTGAAATACCACGAGGCAGCCTGGACACCCCCAGCGTCCGTGGCACGAAGGCCGATGGGCGACCCACGGTCACAGCTGCAAAGCTGAAGAGGACGTGGACGAAGGCCCTTGTTCTGAGCCCGCTTCCTCTCCTTGAACGCCCCTGCAGCCACCGTGTCGTAAACACGGCCGCGGGTCCCGCGCAGGACCCCGGGGGCAGGTTCCCAGGGAGCCAGGCCAGGTGTCTGCCTGGCCGCGCCCCGCCTCAGTCCCCGGGGCCCAGGCCGCCCGCCCACGCACACCCTGTGTCCACCTCTCAGGAGCTGTGTTTTCATATCTTCTTCTCATTGCGTAGAAATTGTTCTTTCCAGAAAAGGGAAGGTCGTTGGAAACAAAGGTGGCGTCCACGCTGGGGCCGGGCAGGCCCTTGCGGCCGGGCGGGCGCCTGGGCAGAGCCGCGCCCGCCTGACACAGAAGCTAAATGCCTTCAGTACTTTTGAAAACTCCATCAAAGGTTTCCCTGAATGATATTTGTAAGAGCCTCACTGTTCTCTTTCAGAAACTGAGACGCCTACCCTGGCACTTGAAAAAATTGCTCGTGCTTTTCATCTCTCCCTCTCAGAGTGTAAACATTGTTGTGAGTGAAAAGAGCTGAAGGAGAGCTTACTTTCCCTTGAAATTTTATTTTTAAATAAGAGAAGGAGAAAATCCTTTTTCTTACTAATACTAATAATACAGGTCAAAGTGTCAGGCGATATACAATTAAATAGAAAACAAAAAGTTCCCCCTCTTTTCCCACTGCACAATGGCCGGGATATAAATCAGCGATGGAGATGGAATCACACTTCAAAGCCGCGGGGCATTTCTGTGGCTGAGGAGACGGTCGGGGGATGGTAACCCTGGGCGGGAGGGCGTCCCTGAATCGTCGGAAACGAGCGCGAGCCGGGCCGAGGTCCCCGCAGCCTGCGACCCGGGATCGGCTTTGTCTGCTGAGGGCAGCTGCAGTTATCAACAGATGTTTTCGCAATAAGTAACTGGTATCATCCCGGAAAGGGCCCGCCTCCCTGGGGAGAGGGCACGGCGCCAGGAGCCCACCCGGCCTCTCCGGCCGCGTTCACCTCCCAGCGCCCAGGTCCCGGGGCGTCCGCAGGCGTTTCTCAGGGACAGGGGGGCCGGCTTCGTGTGGCGGGGAGGGACGGCGGTCCCCTCCATAAGCTTCTGCCTGTGGTCACACGCCGGAGGGTGGCAGAGAGGGTGGGGCCGGACGGGGGCAGCAGGGAGGGCGGGCAGCCAAGCACAGAACTCGCACCTCGCTCTCGATGGAGTTCGGCCTCAGAGAGGGGCGCGTGAACGTCAGCCACTTGGGCCTGTGGAGAAGAGGTGTCTGGGACGCGCCTTTTTCTTAAGTGTCCCGTTGGCTCTGCTCTGGGAAACTAACAAACACACCATGTTGACACTCTGTGTGTGATGATGATTTTTAAAAGGAGGAAAAACATTGTAGGGACTGAGTCACGTGAGGAAAAAAGTTGTAGAAAGCTTAGATTTATGAAAAAAGATCCCCCCGATCCCCACCCCACTGTTCTCTCAGGACAGGGGCCCCCCAACGCTCGCGTCGCGGCACCCGAGGGCCTGCCTGACGCTGGGGGACAGGCCCTGGGCCCAGGGCCTTTGACAGGGTGGCAGACGGGCCCAGGAGCAGGTGTCCCCATGCTTCCAGGTGACGCTGCCCCTGCTGGGCACGGGCTCCCGTGCAGCGTTTCTGCCTCTGCCCTGCGCTGTCTGGGGACACGGTGGCCTTAGCCGCACGTGGCTACTTAGGTAGAAACGGAAATAATATTAAATAAAACTTTAAACAACCCACTCTGCAGTCTCACTCGCCACCTCTCAAGCGGCTGCCTTCAGGGCGAGCCGCCCCGATGCCCGCACCTGGGCCCCTCCAGGGACAACCGGGGTGCCCCCACCCCCGCCTCACTGGTCTGTCCCCTGGGCTGGGCCAGCTCCCTGCTCCGCACGCAATGTCCTTGGGGCAAGGGGGGGCGACAGAGGCGACAGTCGCCGGAGACCTGTTTGGAGAACTCAGTGAGACGCCACCTGTGCGGGCCGTTTGCAGACGGCGCGGTGACGTGTGAAGGACGTGGCCCAGTCCGCGCGGCTCTCGAGCCACCGCTCGGCGCCCGGCCCAGCCTCGCCCCTGCCCGGCCGACCGCTCGGCTTTGCCGCAGCCCCTCTGCCTAACCCCCCTCTGCATTTTTCGGGGGGTCTGGGGTAGGTGGGGGTTTCATTGCTGCTGTGCTGTGTGTGTAGACCAGGGTCTGTCTTGGATTTGTGTTCTGAAGGCAAAGACAATGTCTACATTTATTTGGAGAGGACCCCAAACACATTCCCGGGTGAACTTCTAACATAGAGAGTTTAGGATATCGCCATTGCCTGTCATTCCTGGTCTCCAGACAAACATATTTTTATGTGAGAAAAAAACGCACAGGAGCTCGTACACTCCCTTCCTTGACAGCATCTGAGACAAAGTGGACGAGGAACGACGCTTCCGGAAAGGCAGCCAGTGCCGCGGAGACTCCCTCAGGCCCTGCGTGGAGCGGGGCCCACACGGCTGGGCTCCGCCCCAGGCCCTGCTGTGCCCGCCTGGGGTGGGGGGGCGTGTGGCGCAGGAAGGAGCCGTGGCGGCTCTGGTGCAGCGGGGGCTGCGGGGCGCCGGGCCGAGCCGGGCGTCACCGCTCTGACCGCAGCGGCGGGAACTTACTGAGGGGCAGGAGCAGGCTCACGGCTGTGAGTACGGGGACACGGAGCTGCTGCTGCTTTCATGATTTATTAATGACTGCATTATTTTCCATACGAGCAACTGTGAACCTGCTTTTGCCCCACCCTGTCCTGAAGCTGCCCAACTTGCATAGGTGGCCTTTGCAAACAGAAACGCCACGAGGCCCGGTGCCAACAGGCTGCTGTCCGGCCCGCGCGGCGTGCGCTCCAGGGCGGCAGCTTCAGCTCGGCCGCCGGGCGGCCCTCCCCTCACTTAACCTGGTTCCTGGCAGCGGGCCCCCCGGGCGGCAGTGCTTGTCTGAGAGTGGCTCCCTGACATTAGTCAGCCTGGCGGAGGTGACCGAGGGCGCCCCCAAGAAATCCCATCTCTTGCACCACGGACGGCGAAACGCCGGGGTGGGGGCCGGGGTGGCCGGTGGTGTGGGGCCCTACCAGCAGCGGCTGCAGCCAGGCTCCGATCACGTCCTGCAGGTCGATTCTGTCCTCCGGGCCCACGGTTTGTTTGTACTGCCACCTCTCAGGCACGAAGGGCCACTTCATGTCCTTGGCCTCCTGGATGAGGGTCCTCAGCTCGCTGGGGAGGGGAGCTGGAAAGGTCAGAGTTCAGGTGAGGAAATGGCTCTCAGAGAAAAGGCTTGAGCTTCCCGTGTTGCGCCGAAGTGCCTCGTGGCGGAAGCACCCCTGCCCCCTCCCAGAACGACGGCGGTGCCCGGCGGGCCTGCAGGTGAATGGGGGCAGCGAGGCATGAAGCCAGGTTTAGCAGGAAGCAAAGCACTTCAGTGGCTATCTCTGCATGAGGAATCAGAGACAGGGACGGAGGAAACATTATTTTCCCTGTAAAGTGAGAAAGGGCCTGAGTCAGAGTGGCATTCGGGGCCGGTGGCAGCTGGGGACGCAGGCTCTTTGTTCTCCAAGCCTGACCTCCCCCGCACTTTCACTGCGGACGCCCCCGGATGCAGCCGGGGGTGGTCTGAGTGCTTCACAGTTGCAGATCTACTTATTTCCCTAGTGGCCACCCGACCTAATTCTTGATACCAGTCTGCGATCTCCTATCCAGACTTCGTAGACCCAACAAGCTCTGGGGACGTGCCGGTTTTTCTTGAGTGTGACCCCCAGAGCGACTCGAAGTGACTGGAGGCTGTTTCCAGCCACGCTTACCGCAGGCTGAGCCTAGCCAAAGGCTTTGCTGCCAAAACGGTCATGCCTGGCTCTCGGCACCGCCCAGGCCCTGCTGGGGAGCAGGTCCCCGCAGCCACAGGCACAGTGCGCCCTGAGCGCGTGGACACTCGGTCCCGGGGCGCAGGTGCGACCCTCTCACGGCTGCCAGCCAGGCATCTCCAGGTGTCTGTCGTGTGAACACCGCAGACTCCACGCCTCTGAGACAAGGCTCAGCGTCTCTTCCACCCCCAGCTCCGTGTCCCCTCTCACCCGCTGCTGGGACGGCCCTCTGCCCACACCCTGTGACACCAGGTCTGTCTCCTGGGCCGTTTGCTATCTTCCTGCCCGAATCTAACTGGGCTTCACCTCTGCGGACCCTGATATCCACTGTCCCTCTTCATCCCAGCGACTCCTGCCTGCCTCTCAGCCCTTCCACGTCTGGCGGCCTTGTTTTCCTGAGACGGGGGCCCGGTGCTGGCCTGCGCGGAGTGCGGCAGCGGCGCCCACAGCCTGCCCCCCACCCCCGCTCCGCGTGGGTGCTGGGAAGCCACGGGCGCACCCGCAAGCTCGTGGGAAGGAGACCCAGAGCCTCTGCTCATCACCATCAACGATGGAGGGTGTGGGCGCGGGTGCAGGTGCCCCGTGTGGGGCCCACCTCTGTGAGGAGCAGGAGGCGCTGCAGACAAGGACAGCAGCGAACGCACGTGCGAGGGACACACCCAGAAATGCAGGGACATGTATTCTAATTAACCGGAACCTTAGGGAAGAAGGTTGTCTGCCAAAGCGGCTGCAGAGGCACCAAGCAATCTGCAGCTCCCCAGACTGACGGAAACGCCCGGAACAATGCCCCACCTGAGACTAAGGGCACTAAGCATGAAATGAGCAAAAGGCCCAGCTCTCCCACCCTGATCACCCTGCGAGGGGGTTATCTGCGCGAGCGCCTTTGTTGTACAAGCGGACGGGACTCGGCCTGAGAAATGTCCTGATGGCCCCGGACAGAGCCCGGGGGGGCGGGGTGGGGCGGGTTGGGGGGAACCTGCGCATCTATGGAAACCAATGGGGCGCAGGAGCCCAGTTTGAAAAAAGATGTGCGGCCGTTGACAAGCTGCTTCAGTTTTTTAATAATTGAAATCTACGGCACGGGCCACTCGCTGCCTTTGTTCTTCTCGAACTAAACTGTTTCCTGGGGCCTCCTGTTTACTGAAGCCTGAAATGAGAACTGACAGCAATTCACAGCGGCGAAGCCTCCGCGCCCGCGCGCACGGTCACCGGCAGGTGGGGGGTGGGGGGCAGGAGGGGCAGTGGGGGCCTCACCTCCGTGCGGCTCGTCCTCCTCGCCCTCCGCGCCCCGCGCCGGTGCCTCGCGCAGCTCGGCCAGCAGGCGCCCGCAGTCCTCCAGGAGCGCCGCCGCGGCCCCGCGACGGTCCTCCATGGCCCAGGAGGCTGCGTCCCAGCCGGCTCGTCACCTGGGAGAAGACACGAGTCTCAGTCAAGGAGGCCCTCGCGGGAGAGCCAACTACCTGCAAGGCCACGCGAACGCGCGGAGGGGCAGGGCGGCCCAGATGGTCGGGCCTGGTCTTCCCGCAGGCCTGGCGGAAGCTGAGACGCCACGCGGTGGCCTCGGAGTGAGCGCCCCCCGGTACCGGCCTGTGCGCCCTGCGGGTCCGCGCGGTCCCGCGACACCACCCCGCTGGCCTCCCGGGCCAGGCTGGGCCGCGGGGAGCCCGCCGCCCAGACGCAGCCACTGGGCTGGAGGTGGGGGCTCGGAACCAGGCTGACCCCCTGGGCGCGCTCTTCGTGCCCCTGGGACCAAGACAGGCGATGACAGATGTCACGGGGAAAGCCCAGTTTCCCAAACGCATCGCACAGATCAACGGGCCTCCTCCCACTGCACCTTGACCCACTTGTGTGAGGCTGACGCGTTTCTTCCGTAAATGCGACCGCATTGTAATGAGCTCTTACATTCAAGGCAATTCGGGAATGAAATGGCTTCCTGATGGGGAAAAATGCCTGACAAATGAATTTCAAAATGTATTTGATTAGCAAATCTTTTTGTCTGTCTGCCCTTTATTAAAGAAAGTGTATGATAAGCAGCTAAAAGAAGTGACTGTCTGCCTGACTTTTCTGGAACAGACAGTGGAGCCGCGGTCTGGCTTAGACACTGGGCATGGCAGGTGCAACGTTGTTACCACAGCAAGAGCGTCTGTGTGGGCCGCCTCCTGGCTTATCCGTGCCAGGAAGGAACCACCGAAAATGTGAAACACAGAACCGCCTGTGGGGTTGGACCAAGTGTGTGCTCACACCCAGCGGCCTTGCTTGAAGAAGTTGGCGTAAAGGTGACATCGAAAGCAGTCATTTTTTTCATCTTTTTTCTATTCTATGATGTAACAAGAACAGAAAATGAACGATGATCTAACTGTACAATATAAATGTTGTATTTTTTATTTCAACCTGGATGGTACGCATCCTGTGCTTTGAGTTTTATAACACACGCAAACACACACACACACACACTGTACAATGTTTAAGGATGCGACAGGCTTGTTTAATTGAAACAGTTGTGTGTTTGTGGGTGAAGGACAAGCAGGGCTCTTGGAGGCAGCATTCTTGTCACCTGGAAGAGCACCCACAGGAGGGAGGTGGGGAGGAGTTCGCCGCGGGGGCGCTGAGACGAGGGGGTTCCATCGGTCTCCCCTTCCCAGGCTGCGCTGCTGACTGAACGGTTTCCATGTTACTTTAAGCTCAAGTGTTTATGAGTCGCTGTTTTGCAGTACAAGCTGGCCATTCGCTGGCCTTCCCATGGAAAGAGCCAAGTGGCTAGAGCTGGTTGAGAGCCTGTCAGTGGACCAGAGAGCGTCCGAGGCCCTAGCTCAGCCCTGAGCAGGGAGCCGGTGGCCGTAATGGGAGGTCAGAGTGGAGACTGAGGACGAAAGCTGGAGGCCGAGAAGGTTAAGAACAAGTTTGCTCGGCCTGAGCGGCGAGTGAGCAAGTCACTCACTTTTCTTCAAGTCTAAATTAAAACAAGAAGCCCCGGCCACTGTGGCTCGGTTGGTGGGAGTGTCATTCCATAGACCGAAGGGTCACAGGTTTGATTCCCAGGCAGGGCGCAGACCCAGGCTGCGGGTTCAACTCTCATTCCAGGGGCACACGAGAAGGAGACCAGTCGGTGTTACTCTCTCACGTCAATGTTTCTCTCCCCGTCTTTCCCTCTTTCTCACTCTCTGGGAGCAACAGGGGAAAAATGTCCTCAGGTGAGGGTAGAAAAATAATAATAATGAAGCAAGGAGGGGGGTTCTCTTCCCTAAGGTCCTTTTTAAGACTTTGCTAGAAAGAGAGGCAGAAGGAGAAAGTGTGACCAGCTCAGCACAAGACATGAGACTGCTGTCATCGTACTGGCTCGTCACCCGTTGTCGGAGGGCACAGTGGAGGTTCACGGCGCAGCATCAGCCACTTGAGGTAGAGAGCAGCTTTGCATCATTCGGCCAAGTTGGGACAAAATTTAACATCTCTGTTTCTGCGAATGTTTTAAGCAGAGACAGTAGGTAGCGATGAAAGCAGAACCTAGAACCAGCGAAACAAGGACACCTCACAGCGTCCAGAGATAGTCACTGGCCGAGTGTCATTGCCGTGCAGGACGCCTGCGGGGCTCACAGTAGCGTCTGTGCTTGAGGGGTTGTTGGAACGATTGTTAAAGCCCTTCCAGGTCTTAAATCACTGCGTGGCAGCGACCTAGGCGCCCCGGGCTGTCGATGGCTGGAGAACAGCTGATTGTATTTACTGAAAAACTGGCTCCTTGGGGAACCCAGAGTTATTTTTTTTATGAGTAATATTTTTATGTATACCTATCTCTGGGGTTTAGAAAGGTCGGTTTGAACCTAAGAGGTTTGAATCTAATACGTCCTTGCTTTTGTGTCCACACTTGACACCCTAACTCTTGATGCGCAAGATCATAAATCTCTTTCTCTGTCTGATGTGCGACGCCCGGGTCTGTGAGGGAGCCTGACCCAGCCGTTTGGGTAAAGGGGGGCAGGTCAGGGCCCCCCCGAGGGGCGATGCCGGGATTCAGCTCTCAAAGGGCACAACGCCTAAGGAGCTGGAGGAAACAGAGGGGGGTGCGAGGAGGTCAGGCCAGCTGAGCTGGGGATGAAAGCTGGAGAGGGAGCGGAGCTACGCCTGCCCAGTGAGCGAGCATGGGCTCCCAAGTGCCGGAAACTCCTGGTACAGTAGGAACACGGCCAGTTTGGTGTTTGGGAAAGATCTCCCGGTTTGGCTGTGGCACGCGTTGGGGGTGCAGGGAGAGAGCGGCGGCCGGCGCGCAGGGAGGCGCGCACCGCACTAGCCCAGGTCGGGGCTGGCGAGGCTGGGCCGGCGCGGCCGCGTTCCAGGTGCAGGAGGTGGCAGACCTGAGAGCTGTGAGGGAAGCAAGGGCAGCGCTGAGCCGGTGGGCGTGACAGCCTGAGGGAGGGGTCCCGACTCGGCCTCCTCAGAGCTCAGAGCTGCGTGGATGCTGTAACCACGCTTGAGGCAGGGAACGCAGAAGAGATCTAGGGAAAGACATAAATGCATCTGCTGTTTTGTATTTCTAGTAATAAAGATAGAGCTAGGTAACACTGTCCAAAATCAGCAATCAGATTTTAACCAGGAAAGCATTTCCAAGAAGGAAGGAGAGATTTCCAAGATAATTAATGTGTAGTGCCTGTGACTCCCCAAAATACATCAGAGATAGTCTTTATACGTTTTAAAAGTTAGAGCGTTTCCCCTTTCTCTGCAGAGTTCAGGAGCGACAAGGGCAGGAGGGTGCTGCAACCCCGGTCTCCCCGCCGCGGCAGACGGGCCCTGAGACGCCCCCAGGCGGGGGTCGCGCTGGAGACGTGGGCCAGCTTCACCTGTAAGAAATCATTTTCGATTTCAGCACACACCGGTTTTTTGCCCTCCTGAGTGATTTTTGGCATCTGTGAACTATACATTATTTCTAAATTGTATAATGGGGATTTCTTGATTATTTTTTGTAAACTATGGGCTACTTTTTTTTCTATTTTAATGTCTCCCATATATTTTTTTCTTAAAAGTCAACTAAAAAGAAGCCATACAAAGCAATCAAACATACAAACAGAAAATTCTAGAAAAACGCTGGATGCCCAAGCAAGGGAATCACTCGCACCGAGGTGCGTCACGTACGCATGTGGCCGGACGGTCACGTCCCATGCAGCCTGTGTTGGATGTTGACATGCAGGTGCATTAGTTTTTACCGATGACCTAGGTTAAGCTGATTTGTAGGATAATTGACACACTGGTCATTAAAAATAAGCAAATAGGTGGATTTTTCAAAGCTCCATTTCTTTTGGCATTTGCGTTTGACTCTTTCCCGCCGGACAGTCAGGGCCAGCGATGGGGGTGAATCAGGAGAAATAAGAGAGCGTCGGGGCTCCCCAGCCCACCGCCACCACCTCGGTGACGGCCCAGCGGCCAGGGCCAACGCCGCCTACGGCCGGGCAGCGCCTACCGGGAGAGCGAGGCGCGCTGGAGAGCTGTAAGGGCTCTGCATTGGTCAGGAGGGGGAGAAACGTTTGCTTTAGACTGTGATAAAAATTTTAACATAATACCTAGAAAGTGATATTAAAACATATAACTTGGAAGCTATTAGAAGGGGGAAAAATTGAAAAAATTCCAGAAGAAGGCAATAAAAAAGTTAAGAAATACTCTCCCAAATCACTCACAGGTCAGAGAAGTCCTTGTTATGGAAATTGGAAACTCTTCTAATGGGATGATAACCACCATATTCCAACACTGCTCAGACCAGCCCAGGCCAGGCCCGGGGCTCGGGGCGCAGCAGGGCGGACTCCGAGGGCCAGCGCGAGCAGGCGGGCGGGCGCACCGCGGCGCGGGCTCCGCTCAGACTTACAGTTTGGTCTGTGGGCATCCATCATGCTCCCTGCCCAATACACCTGTTTTATATTTTTTGATATCTATTCGATATGTAATGAAAAATTAAAAGAATGGAATGGAACTGCAGCCCAGGTTATAAACATGAGCTCCTGCCCTTCAGGTAGAGCCTGTCGCCCCTGCGGGGGCCGGGCCGGGCCGGGCCTGGGGCTTCTCGGCGTCCGACTGGGGTCGCTGGGGAGAGAAGCGGGGGCGGGAGGCCTAGTTGGGGTCAGGCCTCGAGGAGCAGGCCCTCCTCTCGTGCTGGTGGCCAGGGGAGCGTGGGCTTTGGGGATGGCGGAGGCGACAGGCAATTGGAACCATTGGTTTAACAGTTTCTTGAATTGCCAAGAAATTCAATTTATCTTTTTATTCCATTTACAAAGAAAATGAGGGAGTGCGCTGTGATTTTTAAAAGAGGATTTCGGGAAATTCTTCAGGAGAAACGAAGCTCTGCACAGTGGCACTTGTGCCTCAGCCCGAGGCCACACCTGGTTCAAAGAGGAGGCCCTCGCTGCCCGGCTCTCCGGCCAGGCCTCGCCCCGGCTCACCCAGCCCGGCTGCGCAAGGAGAGTGTTCCGGGTCGTGGACGGGTCACCTGCCGGCCCCAGGACGACAGGGGAAGAACGAGAAGAGCCGCCGCCCCTCGGCTACAGTTACCTCTCCATCAGCCCCGTGACAGGTGAGGGCGGCAGCCTGGCCCGAGGCTGGGAGGGGGCTCCTTGGGTCAAGGGGGGTCAGGCCTGCCATCTGTCCTGCCTGAGGCTCCGAGCGCCCCTTCCGGGGGGCGCTCTTTGTGTCTCTGTGGCCCAGGGGAGCGGCGGGCACGGACGCCCAGACACAGCGACTCGGCAGAGCCCCGAGCCCAGGGCCACCATGACCCCAGGAAGCATTCACAGACCGGAAAACAGGCTCAAACAGGCTCGGGAGACTCGGGAGGGCCTTCCGTCGGAAAGGCACGCCCTGGGCGGCGGGCCTTGTCCGCCCAGCTCCAGTACAGCGCAGCAGGAGCCACGAAGAGGCGGCGGGAGGCCGGGACGTCGAGCTACTGGCCCAAAGCCCTGAGCAGAGAGCAGGACAAGCAAACTCTCCTGGAGGGAAACGGCTCGTCTTCAGAAGAACAAATGGAGCTGTCGGTGCTGCCACGAAAGAGGCCACGGAGACGCCCGCCCGCCGTGGGGATGCGAACCCACAGACGCGCCGGGGGCTGCGGCCGTGCAGGGAGGACGCGGGAAGCGCCTGTGACAAGGGGCCGCCAGGGCTGGGAAGCCTGTCCCGCTTCTCATGAGGCCGGCAGCGTGGGATTAAAGTTAACCTTGCAACAAAACGTGTTCAGTCCTGTGTTCATAATTTCTACAGCTGGGAGAGTTGTTTTGCAAAGAGCCAGGTAGATTTCTGGAAGTGAGAGCCCACGAAGGACCAGTATGTCTTGGGGGAAGGGGATGAGGGAGAAGAACACGACATGGAAATGAAAATCGCTTTTCCTCGCCTGTCGTGAAAGGCGACCAACTTCTCGTGCAGCTGCGGCCAGGCTTCCAGGCCCACCTGTCGGGGCTGCGGCCGGCCAATCGCAGCCCGTTTCCTTGTCGGAAGGGATCTCAATGTGAACAGTCTCACAGAGGGGTTTTTTTTTTTTTTCAATCTTATTTGTTAGAGATGGGAAGGGAAGAAGAAGGAGAAGGAGAGAAACACTGATCAGCTGCCTTTAGTTGGCCCACAACCCAGGCCTGTGCCCTGACTGGGAATTGAACCAGTGACCTTTCTGGTTGGGAGGACGACGCCCAACCCACCGGGCTGCACCCGCCGGGGCCCTCACAGACGTTTCTAAGGATCAGTTAACACATGTGAGGCACAGGTGCCTACCAAGTAATAAGTGCTTTGTACCAGACAGTGTTCTCAAAACTTTTCATTTTTTGAAGGGTTACCCAATTTTTTCTTGGTATATTTGGATTCTGGTTCCTTGGTTTCTTTAGCATTCATGGTTTGCAGGCCCATCAACAGACGCACAAAGGCAGGCTCCGTGGGAGATTTCAGTGGCCTTAGGCTTCCGTAAAGCAGCCTGTAAACACCCCTGTATGGACACCACGTGTGCTCTCTCACGCTGCTACTGAATCAGTGTCTACCAGCCTGGTCCTGAGAAAGTTCATCAACTTCTTTAATTCCCTCTAAATATACTAGAAAAGAAACAGCTGAAAAGCCGGCGGCTCATTCAACGATCACTCCTACTACTCTCACGTTGGAAAGGTGACTGCTAACAGCCGCACTGTCCCGGGACACCCCCCGGCCCCCCGGCCATAACTCAGGCCTGGGCCCCCCCGTCCCGCCCCCGCCCCCGTGCCCGCCGGGCGGGAAGTGTCTCCTGACAGATCATTGGACACCCGGCAACGCGCTTCCCAGGACTTCTCATTCTTCTTTTCCCCTTATGAAAGAAGAAACTTTAGCTTAAAAATGAAGATGAGATTTTTCTTCCTTTTTCTAAAGCTGGGTGTACCAACTGGCGTCGGCTATATTAAAATCAGGAGAAACCTCCATCAAAAAGCCCATGGAAGGCAGACTTTGTTACTACGCAGCCACATGAAAGGCTTTCTTTTCATCCGATGCAGCCGCAGTGTGTAAATTGCGGGGCTCGGCGGCGGGGACCTCGGCGGCGACCTCGGAGGTAAACGGGATTTACATTACTTTCTGACAAGAATTAAATGAAGGCCTTGTGGATGGGCGAGCGGCCTGCGAGGCTGCGGCAGATGGGCCTGAATGTGCTCCCTAGGAGAGCGGTCAGTGACATCTGTGTTCTCCGAATTCTGGTGGTCTCGGCCAATTACGGGGGGGGGGGGGGGGCGGGGGGCGGGGGGGCTGGGGGGCTGGGCGGCGGCGGCACAGAGCAGCCAGCGCAGGCCCGAGTGTTTGCGTCTGGGCCCGCCCGGCTGCCGCTGCCGCGGGGGCAGCGCTTTGTTGTCATCGCTCAGATGGAGGCTGTGGCTTACAGGCTATTTGTACACCCCGGTGAGGATAATATGATTTTTCTCATTTGACGGGAGGAGTCGGCCCTCTGGCAGCTGATATCATATTTCAGGGCAGTCTCTTGGAGACGGGAGTTTACTTTGGTGTCTCCAGGCCGGCTGACGGTGGTGCTGTCTGCTGGTTTTCTGAAGATGTGAACTCTAAGACAAAGCAGAGATCCTTCCCCAGAACATTCCTCTTCAAACTCTCCTACTTTCCTCCTTCAAAGGGGTGTTTCCCGATTTCACAAGGAAGTCAAAATCAACGCTTCTCCATTAAAACCAAGTCAAGCAAAATTATCTCAGATATTTTTAAGGAAAGGACAGAGGGTCCATTGAGGAGACGGTGGATGAGCCCTGAACCCAGCCGTCCGCTCCTGACAGACCTGCTGTGCAGGCGGGAGCAGAGCCGGCCAAGCCCCGGCCAGGCCAGGGGCCCCCGTCCCCATCCCCCCCCCGGGTCCCCCTTGCTCTCAACCCAAGGGACCAGGGTTGTCTGGCCTGGAGCCGAGTGCTGGGAGGCCAAACTCGCTCGTTCGGCCCTGGGGGCGGGTGGGGGTGCGGCCTCCAGGGTGTCCCAGGCCCGGCGCCACCTGGCCTGGCCACCGAGAGCAGAGGCTTTGGATCCACGGTGCCACGCCAGGCTTGGCCGCGTGCTGGGTGCGAGACGCGGGCAAGCCACTCAGCCTCCCCCTGGAAAAACACGGCGAATGGGGGCACCTGCCTCGTAATGAGACGGAGCTGCACGAGCAGGCGCCGCTGACCTGGCCTTGGGAGCCGTGCCCGCCCCGACCTCCTGGAGAGCAGGCGGCGGCGCAGCCCCGAACCCCCAAACTGGTTTTTCCAGATGAAAAGCACTATGTTCCACTAGTTTTTGGAAACTCAGGAAACTCCCTTTTCAAAAGAAACTTTTTTTTTCTTTTTGGAACCTAAGGTCACATTCTAAAATTACATATTGTTTTATAATTCATAAGATTTTGAAATTATGATTAGCTGTAATGAACTTGCTAATCATCAGAAGCATCTAGGTATCTCTAAATTACAAAATAGTCTGCCAAGAGGCTAATAAAAGAAGACATTTAGCCCTGGCTGGTGGGGCTCAGTGGACGGAGCGCCGGCCTGCAAACCAAAGGGTCGCCGGTGCAATTCCCCGTCAGGGCCCAGGCCTGGGTTGGGGCCAGGCCCCCAGCAGGGGGCGCACGAGAGGCAACCACGCCTGGATGTTTCTCTCCCTCTCTTTCTCCTTCCCCTCCCCTCTCTCCAAAAATAAATAAGTAAAATCTAGAAAAAGAGAATACATTTAGACAAAATAAAAAGAACCGAGCCATAGTTTTAATCCCTCTTCCTAGTTGCAGAAATGGAACCAGGCCAATTATTACACGTGAGGTTGTAGGAGAAACTGGTTGGATGCAAACCGCTTACCCCTGTGTCTGGGGTGTTGAGGATACGGTTCACACCCAACCTTTCAGAGCGACAGAAGCAACACCAGGAGACCTGGGTGCCTTCTGACCCAGAGCACCTGCTGCTGGGAATGCTCACCTTGCTGTGTGTGGAGGGAGTTTCCCCGCCCGACTCGCACCCTCTTATTTCCTGCTCCGTGCGGATATCTAAGGACCCCGACTGCCAGCCCACCGAGGCCTCGCCTCTTCTCTCTCCGCTGTACTTTTCTTACCGTGGATTCAGTGACAAGAATGAAAGCAAATGCAAGCAAGACTTTTTATGTTTTACAAACTGTGAAGTTTTTATCTTTCTTCGGCTGCAATACCAAATGTAATGTTGTCCCGTCCTGTTGGCACTGGCAGCTTTGTGTCGGGCGATAAACAGCAGAGGGGTCTTTGTCTGCGCGGGGCCCAGCGGAGAGTCCGCATGGAACAAAAGCACCTGTTGTTCCCCTTGTAATGGCCTTAGAAGTGGCCGTTGCTGCCCGTCCCCACTCTCCTTGGCTTTTCCCAACACTGCCGCCTCTCACATCACTATTGGACGTAAAAGGAGAATAGTTGAGGAGGAGATCAATAAATTTAAAGGCTCTTTAAGGAAAGACATAATGAATTTGGTACAGCACATATTTTTAGATCAAAGATGCCTTTGAAGTGACAAAACCCTAATCCATAAACGACTGAGGCACTTCCTTTCTCTCCCAAACTGCTTATTGTCAAATAAAATGGAAATTAAGGAAATTATCTTTATCCGAAAATGGCCAGAGGAAGCCGTCACCTAATGCAGCCTTGTCACAAGCCGCAGTCGGGGAGGTCGTGGGGAAGGCCAGGCCTAACAAGCGGAGGAGCGGCTTGCTGTGCGCGCTGGCTGGGCGCTGCAGCCGCTCTGCGAGGCAGCACAGGCTTCGTGGACGCCCGTGGGCCCGCGAGAGCACTCGGCCATGAGTATGGATCGTTTCAGGAAGAGACCAGCCCTTCAAATCCGAGAGAGAAGACACGACACCACCGACCAAAAACCCCAGGGAACCAAAGCCAGCCGGCGGAGTGCAGTGAAGCGCAGGTCGCTGGCGACAGATCACCCGTGCGAAGCCAAGGCCCAGGCCCCGAGACTGGGGCTTTGCCGGATCTTCCCTGCGCGCGAGGTGGAACCCTCAGTGGATCTCAATCTTTGGGGGCCACAGGTGTGGGTTCCGAGACCAAACCACACGCCATGGGATGAAGTCGCCTTTCTAATAATGTCTAATGTGTTCCGAAATTCTAAATACCGGACGATGACTTTTGTATTAACTGAATACATGGGTGGTTTTGCCCTGATCAGGCCTCGGGGTGGTGTCCTGCGAGGCGCTGATGTCACAAACTGGAAAATTAGGTTGAAGGTAAAGGACCTTCCAACACTGAGCAGAAGGGCACGGTGCAGAAAAAGGTAAAAATCTCAAATAAGAAATTTTAAAATGAAACGAGGGGAACCTACTCTGTGTGCCTGTTGTCACTCTAAACCCGTGTTTTAAAAGCTGCCTTTCTGTGGGTACCCTGTTCTACAAAGAATTACGTCACATCAACCGTTGGGCAGAGAGCTGGTCAGATATCTTTGAATGATTGAGCTTTGGTTTTTCTACTGACTTTGAACTTTAATGTAGTTGAAATATAAATGTATATATATTTAAATGAACTTTTTATAGGCGGGTAAGAATAAGATTTTCCTTTTCTACCTCGGCTTCTGATATGATAAAGTTTGGTTTCCCGCTGCGCCAGAGACAAAGGGGGCTCTGAGGGTTTGGGCATTCGCCTGTTTGCCCTACACGTCCCTCCACATTCATTAGCATCCTTGCCCCGCGGGAGGCGCCGGAGAGCCCGCCGCTCGCTAATCCTCACAGAGCTCCAGGCTCCCTTCCCCGTGGCCGCAGCACTTTGAAGACGGGGAACAGAGTCCCCTTGTGTGCAGCCTGCCCCCTCCCCGTCCCCCCTCCTCGGCCTCACAGGCCACTGCTTTCTGGGCGGGAAACCCTTGTTTTCGTCCAGGAATTACGAGGAGGCTGGGAAGCCGGGCTGCGCTGGAGGAGGAGATGTTGTGCTGACTTCACTTTCCCTAAGTGTCTGTCTGCGGTCCTTTCAGCGAAGATTAAAATGAACTGTATCCTAGTATTTCTGCTCCTTTGATTAGGATCAAGTGCTCACCACATCTCTGCCAGGAGCCTAATCCTGGTTAATCAGGAGACAGACACTCACAGGCCTCTTTCCTTGACCCGCATTTCTACCGGACAACGTGAAATCAGAGGCAGAAATTCCCTGGTAGCTCATTTGCTGCAGACAAAGACGACGCCAGTGAAAACAAGCATCAGGTGGGTAACCCAGTACCAGCTTCGGTACAGTAAAAACTGCGCAATAGAGTGGAAAACACTTGGAACTTTTCTGTTGTTGCTAACGACTAACACGTGACATCATCGTTCTCTCGGAGACGGGCGCTTTCTCGTGCCCAGACTGTCTTTTGAAAGGAAAGTGCTAGGCTGTAAGCAACACGGATTCTGTTTTTCTTATTTCGTGATAATTAACTTGTAAAAAAGAACTGGTTTGTAATTTTGAAATAATTATTTCATAAAAAATTGCTGTTGAAGTTTCCCATGACGCCGCTCGCTGTTGTGTCCCTAGAAGTCGCGCGGGAAAGTCCTGCCGAGCCCCCACCCAGCAGGGCTCGGGGCAGCTCCCAGGGCGGGCCCGGCGCGCGCACCAGCTTTGGGGAGGGCAAAACCGGCCCCGGGACCTGAAACCGACTCTCAGTGGCCCGAGCTTCATCCCTAGAGAAGCCCCTTGCAGAGCGGAGTTTTATATAATCTAGAGAGCCTGTCTTAACCAAAATAGGACAAAGACAAAAATGTCCATTTTATTTGATATAAATTGGCTTGTTTACTTTCTACATTCTCCAAAATTGTAGCCTGCACGCTATAAATTCCATGCTTTTCAAAAATAAGAATTCTTTAGAAGGAGGCTTTGTGGCCCTTTTATTCCAACAACACACGTTAACCCAAACTTCCGGAGGGCAGGCCTGCCACGCGCGGGGCCTGCAGGATGCGGGTGGATAGGCGCAGCCCTAGAGCTCGGGGCTCAGGCCGAGCGCGGACGGCAAACGCGGGCATCTCCAGTGCAGGACGGAGTGTGACCCGGTGGCTTGAACTCCGCGCACAGCCCGAGTGAGGAGCAGGGAAGGGGAGATGTAGTTGTTATTGTTTATTCAGAAGGCCAAACATGGGCTAAACACTGATGGATGGGCAGGACACCAAGTGGGAAAAAATAGGGCAAGCAGGGTCCGAGGACACGGCACGTGGAGGGGAGGGTGCATTTCACACGCGGAGTGTGTGTCGGGGGCGGGGGCAGCAGAAGACGAGGGTCAGCGGGTGGAGCGGGGCCTGGCGTTCAGGCAGCTCCCGGGGGAGCGTCATGGGGGCTCCCTGCCGAGGCGGGAAATGCAGGCCCACATGGGACGCCCCCACACGAGGCTGATCCCTGAAGCCATGGCTGAGATTAAGGAGACAGGAGACACCCACTGGCGTCCGGGGAATGCCCGCACCAAGGAGCCACACGGGGGAACAGGGGTCTTCAAAAGGCAGCAGCCGAGAACGGGAGGAGGAGGAGGGTGGGAGGCAGGGCCCTGGGAACGAGCCGCGCAGGGAGCCGCAGGGCGAAGCCCGGGAAGAGGCCCGGCTCCCAAGGCTGCGCGAAGGCCCCTGATCCGTGAACGGGCATTTGAGACGAGAACGGACCAGGAGCCGAGGGACGGGCGCCGGGCCCAGCCGGGAAGGGGCGAGGGCAGACGGCGATTCTCAGAAGCAGGGCTGTGAGGGGAGGGGACAGAGGGACCCGGTCTCTAGGGGGAGGCATGGTTCGTAAGAGGCGTTAGATCTCAGCACGTACGGGCTAAGGAGGAGAGTGGAAGGCATAAAAGAAAAAAAGGGGAAGGAGAGGGAATATGAATGATGGTAAAAATTACAAGAGATACTGGGTTGACCAAAAAGTCCATTACATTTTTCTTTAAATAGAAGACACATTTTTCATTTTCAACAATAACTTTATTGATTTGGGTATTCTGAATGGGTCGGCTGCTTCCCGCTCCTGGCTTCCAGTGGGCAGAGGGCAGGGGCGCTGCTCAGCCTCTTCCTGTGCATAAGGCAGCCCCACAGCGAAGACCTATTTGGCCAGAATATCAATAGCACCAGGAAGCCCCACAAACCACTTTTGACACATTCGATCCGTCACAGCACCGTCTCCATACACGGCACAAATCTTTTTCTGCATTCCAGTGGGATTTTTATCTTGAAATAATAAAGCATAATACACCAAAAATGTTGTGTACCTTCTTCCTTCTTCAATATTATAATGGCCACCCCCAAATTAATCAATTTTGATAAATTTTTTTAAAAAATGCACACTGATACAACAGCTGCCACAATGCAATCTAACAAAACTGTTTCAAATGAGGTTAAAGACAATTAAGTGCTGCTAGAGCCAGTGTGCAGAAAAAAAGAATGGACTTTTTGGCCACCCTAATAAAAAGGGGTTGGTTTCAGAAAACAGAAGGAAGAGACTCAGATGTAGGTAAAACACTGTTGTTCTGAAGCAGAAGAAAAGGAGAAAAGAATCGCTAACCATTTGGAGAAAATCAGAGGAAAACACAGTAACCTGAGTCAAACAGACGGACCTCAGGGAGGCAGGAGGCAGGGAGTCGCTCGCCCTGAATCCAGGACGCGGGACCCCGTGGGAGACAGTGCCGGGCAGAAGCGCAGGGACGGCCCGTTTCGGACGAATAGCAGGAGGGTGAGCCAGGGTGAGGCCCCAGCCACGGCGCATCGGCGGCGGGACCGCGCAGAGTCCGCTGGGTCTTCTCAGCTCTCCCTGGTCTGGGAAGGACATGCGCCTCGGGGCAAAGGGACCCACTGTCCAACGTGCTGTAAACGCACAGACAGGCCCTTGGCCAGGCACTCGGCTCGGGGGAGGCTCGAGGGGCCGGCAGCGGGTGCCGAGCCCGGGCCGACGCGGACTGGGGAAGCCCGGAAGGTGGGTGACCAGCCCACGGGCGGGATCGGGGTCCCCGGAGCGGCGCGCTCGCTGGCGGCGGGCACAGCGAGGAGGTCCGGGCGGCCTCCGTGGCAGCTGCTCTTGCTTGTTGGCTACCCGACGTCTCTTTTGCAATGTCAATTTCAGAAAACCACAAATTTTACCTTATCCACGTTATTTATTCTTGAATAAGTACCATAAATGGGTAGTAAGAACTTAAGCTGTTCTTGAGTGCTATTTTTAATTTCACTCAAGTTCCAATTTGGGGGTTGAACTCAAACTCATTGACTTGGGGCCGCGGTGTAGACCACGTCCCGCTTGTCCCCCAGGTGTCAGTCGGGAGTTGAGGGACGCGCATCTTCCCCCCTGGAGCCGCGGCCGGGGCGGGGCGCGGGTGGCTGGGGCGCGCCCTCGGCAACCTGGACGGGCCGGCATCCGGCCTCGGAACCCCTCCCAGCGCGCGGCCGGCGGGAGATGCCGGGGGAGCCGGGCGGCCCCCCGACTCGCTGAACGCTGCTCCTTGCTCAGCGCGGGCGCGATAGGCTGGGAATGTTTCCTTTTATTTCAGCAACACCTGTACTGCTCCAGGGAGAGGGCATGCCCTTTACTGTCTCTGTAACCGCTGAACCCTCAGCCTGTGCCCTCGAAGGGGCAGGATCTTTTACCTTCAGCCTGACGTGAACCTCAGAAACCTCCTGGTGTCAGTCAACAATCTTAGCAGAACTATCCACAGACTCATTACCTTATTGCAGTAGAAGGACATCACCAGATTTCCTGAAG
Organism: Pteronotus mesoamericanus; assembly: GCF_021234165.1. Classification (NCBI taxonomy): domain Eukaryota; kingdom Metazoa; phylum Chordata; class Mammalia; order Chiroptera; family Mormoopidae; genus Pteronotus; species Pteronotus mesoamericanus. The sequence continues at coordinate 22,106,789 of NW_026555064.1, forward strand.
ACTCTGTGACAATGTCCCGTCCCAGTCGCGGCTCAGAGCATCAGTGAGGCAATTGGGACCCCCCCCCCCCCGCCCCCACCAGCCCCGGCTCTGCGTCCCAGGGCCTGCGATCTGCTCTTCCCTCCAGCGCCTCTCGGCCGCCCTCTTCTGGTGGCTCATAATAGCACAGGGATGAGGGAACACGATGAGGATGTTTACTTAGGAAGGAAAATAAATGTTTTATTTTCAGGACCAAAAAAGGTCTAGATAAGTCGCAAGACTTAGCAGTGACCAGAGAAAATGGAAAACTTCTTTAGAACATTGAAATAATGATGACTGTCATTTACCTGGCCAATAATCTTTTTTGAACTCTCAGTAAAAATCCATTCATCTTTTTAGATTTCATTAAAGAAAACAATCCACTAATCCACTGTCTGAAAATCTGTAATATTTCAATATAATAATGATAAAAATGGCACTTGCACTGTCTATGGAGAAAGAGTTTGTTGGCCGGTGTATCACCACCGTAAACTGTGCCCTCACGCCCGCCCGCCCCGCGCCCTCTGCGCCCCGCGCGGCCCCCGCCCCCGCCCCGGCTCCTTCTGTCATCGCGCTCCGGGGGCCTGGGCTCCGACCCGACCGCCACGCCCGTCGTGTGAGCCCAGGTCAGCCGCCCCTCCCTGCCAGACCTCCATTCCCGCCTCTTTAAAATCAGGGGTGTTGCGGACCAAGGCCTGCGAAGTGCCGTCCAGCTCACGGAATTCTGTGGATTCTGTAACGCGGTCTCCACCCTCTGCACACTCAGCAGGGAGTAACCAAGGAGCAGCCTCTGCCTTGCCGGCCCGGGTAGGGCCGGACTCGACAACTAGCCTCCGTTACGACCGAGCCCTGGGAGAACGGCCTCAATGCGTAGACGCAGCGGGTTCTCAGAGAGACAGGGATGAGGCCCAGGTGACCGGCTACCGGTGCTGCTCACACAGCAGAGCGGCACAGAGCCGATGCCCGCAGAGCAGCCAGCTCCCCGGCCCCAAACAGCCGCAGGCCCCCGCGCACCCCTGGCAAAGCGAGCCCAGCGCAGCTGTCCTGCCCGGTGGACAGCAGAGTGGGAACCCGAAGGGGCAAAGGACGGCCAGGAATGCGCGGTGAGATGCCGTCCAGTCGCCAGCATTGAAACTGCGGGGAGAGGGCAAGACACAAGCCTTGAAAAGTGGCTCGAGGATTTGGATGAGGTGATGAGAGGCCATTTTAACAAATGGATATATCTGTGCCTCAGAAAGTCCCTGAGCAGAGCGGGAAAGATGAGGGGCTTCGCTTAGTCTGCAGGAAGGGGCCGGTGCCTGCGTGGCCCAGGACGGCGGCTCAGGGTGCTTCTGGCTGCTACTCGCGGCCTGGCCCGCGGCTGGGGAAGGCTCGCCCCAGCCCCGAGCCTCGCACCCGCTGGGCAGATGGCCTTGGGGGGGCCCCAGGGCACCTCGTCAAACCGCCTGCAACTTTGGGAAGTGCACACCAGGCCTGGGCCATTAGCATCTCAGGGGAGATGCTGTTCCCTCACGTTTCATTATCCGCCACGTAACTTGGGGAAGCAGGTTTCTGGATACGGGTATAGTTTTCCGGGGAAATTATGACCCGCGGCGCCCAACCTTTAATGAGAGGTTAAGTTATTGCAGAGAAGTGGTCAAACCAAAAGACACACAATGAGGATCCATGTTTCTTTTTCAGAAAAGAAAGACATTAAAAACGGACAGGGCTTTGTTGGCAGTTCTGCAAGTGTTTTGGTGCCTGTGTAGCAGGGGACATGCTCCTGGCCGAGCCCCTGACGAGGTGAGCCTTGTGGCGCGATAGGAGTGCCCACAAACACGCGACGCATGGATATCAACACGTTCTGCGCAGACGTGACTCAGGAGCCTGGGTCAGTGGCGGGGGGGGGGGCAGCGGGGGGGGGGGCGCCTCACAGTCAGGTGACGTTCCCATTCCCCTTTCCCTTTTCTCATTCAACATGACTGAGCAAGTAAAGCAACGAATCTGCACCAAATTTTGCGTTAAGCTTGAACATTCCTCCGCAGAAACTATTCGGATGACTCTGAAGGCCGTCGCTATGGGCACCTGCTGATTGGCAGCTTCATCATGACAATGTGCCGACTCACGCAACATGTCTCCTGCAGAGTTTTTTTTAGCAAAACATCAACTCACCCAGGTGACTGAGTCCCCCTACAGCCCAGGTTTGGCGCCCTGCGACTTCTGGCTCTTCCCAAAACTAAAATCACCTTTGAAAGGGAAGACATTGCAGACCATCGATGAGATTCAGAAAAATACAACGGGGCTTCTGATGGTGACTGGGAGACCTGTGTGAGGGCCCACGGTGCCCCTTTGAAGGGGACTGGAACATCATTATCCTCTGTACAATGTTTCTTGTATCCTGTATTTTCTTCAATAAATGTCTCTATTTTTCATAGTACATGGCTTGATACCTTCTGGACAGACCCTTGTATATAAAAATAGAGAAAAGGAAGGGAGGGAAGTAACCCGCCACTATGACACAATCACCCCTTAGAGTGCTTGCGAACTATGCCTCTGCCGTTCCGTGCCGGCATTGTGAGAACAGCCGCTAATGGACCTGGGCCCGTACCAGTGCCGGTCCGTCCCGTTGGGCCCCGGGGTCTGCCATGGTTTGCCTGACCTTTCCCCTTCGCCAGCACGCTTGCAATTCTTCGTTACTACAAATACCTTTGTGATGAAACCCTGGGTGAATTTTCTTCATATTTATTACTATTTCCTCCCTAGAATGGATTCCCAAAAAGAAATAGCCAATATGGCCATTTTTTAACGGCTGTTGGCACATATCATGATACATTTGTAGCCCTTCACCCAGATGCTGTGTGAAGTCGCCCCGCCCCGGCCGGGAGGCGGGCAGAGAGGGGCAGTGGGGCTCGCCCTGGGGTCCTGCGCCTTCTCTGGTTGTTATTTCAGAAATGCTGGCCACCTCGGCCTCCTCCAGTTCTATGGCAATGGATAAGGAAATGTGAACAAGTACCGGCCTGATGAAAGTTTGATAAGGCAGTTTTTATCTATGAATATTGTGTATATTTATAATGTGAAAGAAAAGGGGCCACATACTAATCCGACCAGCTCAGGGGAGGCTGTGTGGTGGCCTTACAAACTCAGGGACCTAAAGGAACCACAAGGATGGTCTGAATGAAAACTTATTAACTAAAAGCAGCTCATGGCAGGTAGCGATGTTCTAGGCTAGGATCTTCCCTGTCAAAGGTCAGTCTTTACCTTAACCGAGCCTGTCTGTTGTCCTTTTGCACATACAATAACACACCTTTAGAGTGTCAAAGCAATTTCCTTTTCCAGACCTCAAAACACAGATACTGCACCAAAGCACCAAAGAGGAGACCACAACCCCCCTCACTGTTACTACTGTGTTAGCTGCTGCCTGTTAACTCTCCTGTGCCCACCCATGTGAGAGAAGTCTGTGTCTCTCTTTCATTTTTATCCGCTCCCAGAGGCCCCCCTACCTCACTCCCTCCCGCCTCCCTCATCTGTCTCCAGTGGACTTCACGTAAGCCCCTAACGTCCTCTTATTTGATCGTAATGTATAAAATAAGCTGCAGAACTGCCCTTCTCTGGGGCATTTCCTCAACCCATTGAGGTTTTGCTTCCCGGCAATTATAGTCAGTTTGGCTGAAATGAACTTGCTGAATTCTCTACAGGCTTGAATGTTTCTTACATTGACAACAGTTAGGAAATTCAACAAACTATATTAATCAATTAAGCTCTATAACCAAGGGCCAGCAAAGTTCAAACATACCACAGGAAAGCTCCACTTCACAAACACTTTAACACAGTGTTTCCAAAACTTGAGGCACTCGCAAGTCACCTTCGGTGCTAACCCTGCCGGCCTATCACCTGCAATAGTATTATTTAATCGCTTCCATGAAATCAACAGTAAGTTGCCTCATTCTCTTTTTACTTAACACCTTTCTGAACAATAATATCGATTATGTCATAGATTTTACACACTAAGGATCATATTAATTCACATTAAACCAAGCCCATAACTCAGAACTTCAATGTCTGGAACGAGCCGGCCCACATCAGCAGTTCCTGTTCCACCCCTTTGTGCCCACAGCCACCGAGTTTTGACATGTAAAGGTTGATACTCACTTTTATCTTGAAGAAAATGAAAAACACTCTGAAAAAAGTTAATTCAGCCCGACCTCCTTGAAATACTGTTTCCCATAAAGAGCTTCAGTTTCAGGAAGCAGACGTGAGTGAAAGCAAAACCGGTCCCTCTCCCACATGATTGTGTAACTCCCAGCAGTTTGTGTCTTAAGACACACCCCTCTGGGGATGGCTCGGAGAAGGGTGTTCTGGGCGTTGTGTCACTATAGGAAATCCCTTCTTTTAAACAGAGTGCAAGAAAACGCTCTGATTTGGACACAGAATGGAGGATCAGCCCCCTGACAGCTGAGGGGACAGAGAATGTCAGTGAGAAACAATGAACATGACATGTTTTGATGTATCATCAAAAACCAGACTCACGTGAAGGCTCAAGCCAGCGCCGGTGCATTTCCGAATCAGATGGAATTAGAGTGCAGACGTGAGCTCGGGGCCACAAGCACACGCACGCGACCCGGTGTGCGTGAACTGAAAAGCGAAGGCAGGATTTTTCTCCCAGAAAATCTCATCGAGCTGGTTGGACAGTGAGGACTGACTGGTAGGTAGACACGGCCCTTCAACTGAACAGCCTAAGTCTGCAGCTCCAGAGCTTAACAAAACAGAATCAACAGCATCTGAAAAGATGTTTATATTTTTAACATTTTATTGAAAAACTATTTTTTCAAACTATAAGAGTGGGGGCGCCGGGAGGGCGCGGCGCAGGGGGGGCCCCCCCCCCCGGAGAGGCCCGGGCAGGACCCCTGCAGAGCACCCCCCGCTGTCCAGGCGGGTCCCTTCAGGGTCTGGTCTCTGCTGATGCGCCGGCGCCGGGACAGGCGTCACCGGTCACTGCAGCTGGTCCTGACGGCCGCCGTGCGGTCACTTGTCCAGTTCTGCTGCTTTTCTGGGCCTGGAGCTGAAATACCACCGAGGCCTGCGAGTATCCGATGCGGTCAGAACCTCGCTGTCTTGGGGGCTTCGTGCTTAGGGGCTGTTCCGCCGGTTCCTTCCCACTTTGAGGGGGTCTGACCCACAGGACCAACGAGGTGCCGGGGAGGAAAGGCCAGGGGAGGGTCTGGGCCGCCTGACCAGAAATGAAAGGCCAGGGGCCTGTCCCATCGCATGACCAGAGGCCCGCTGGGGCCGGAGGTCACCTTGTCCGCTGGGGCCGGAGGTCACCTTGTTGGCGGGGTCCGTGTTGTCCCGCCGCGCCCGGCGCCCGCGCCCGGCCCCCTCCTGGCTCCGCTCAGGCTGCCTACCTGCCGCTGCGGCCGCTCAAGGGTTTAGGCGGAGAAGTTACTGACATCAACAGCGTTTTCCTTCGTCTGGGCCTTTCTGAACCTGCTGGGTTGAGGGAGGTCCCTTCAGGCGAAGGCCGAGGGACTTCGCGGCAGCCACCGCACCGCCCAGGGAGAGACGCTCGGTCCTTTCCCCGAAAGCGCTCCAAGGGCCGCAATACAACTGCAGTATAAAATATTTTCAGTGGTTTTACATAAAAACAAACTAATAAAATAAAGCACCTGTTACAAATTACTTTGCCTGATTTCGATATTAGAGATTTAAAAATCACTTCTTTTAAAAATATCCCCCAAGTACCTTCAGAAAACTCAGCAAAGTAAAGTGACGGACGAAAACGGCCTTGTTTCTCCCCGGCTCCGGCCCTTCCAGGCTCCCCGGAGTTTTCCTGGCCTTTCCTCAATTTTCAGGAAGTCGGGGAGGCCGCAATGGCACGTGTCTGTGCCTCGGGGTGTCGTGTGTGTTTGCTTTTACTATTCTGATCTTTATTACTAATGTTTTCCCTCCAGAACTTCATATAACATTGAACAATACATGCCCTTTGATTTAATTTTATCTATTTCATTGATTATACTTTACAGTTGTCCCAATTTTTCCCCCTTTGCCCCCTCCCCGCCAGCAACTCCCATTTCCTCGGGCAAATCCCCCCCCCCCCGCCCCGCCCCCCCGCTTTGTTAAAAAAGGGAACACGCAGCCAGGCCGCTGCGTTTGGCCGCTTGGCAGAGGCGGAAGCCGTCAGAGAATAGATTCTGACCTAGAACTGAAGGCTTATTCAAATGTCTCACTTTGGGGCGTTGAGTAAATCAAACAATTCATCTTAAAGGAAACAAACAACCACCAGCATCATGCATTTTAGCGACTGCTGCATTTTCTCTAATATTGCTACTAATAACACCTACTTAATCAGTCCTCTGCGGCCTATGCATTGTCATACATTTCATTTTAAAGGTTAGAGATCAGAAATTTTATCTGATAATATCATTGTATTTTATGAGTTTATTGACAGAGTCAAATGCCAGGTTTTCTCCGCTCCCACGTTCTGCCGCCTCTATTTCAGAGAAGCAATAACCTGGGTTGATGATTAACAGCCAGAAAGACCAGCAACGCGCCCCGCAGACGCACCTTCCTCCCCAGGCCTGACCCCGGGGGCGCCTGGCCTCGCTCGGGGCGTCCACAGCGCCCCGCGCCCGCCGGCGTCGTCCGAAGCCGGGACGGAGCAGCAATCCGCACGGGCCTTTCCGGGGAGCGCGTGGGCGGCGCCGCGGGGGCTCGGCCGGCGCGCAAGGCTCCCCGGCCGCGCCTCCGCGCAGCCCCGCTCCCACCTCCCAGACGCCTGTCGCCTTTAGGTTCCCCCCGCCTTGTTCCCCCGACCTCGTCCCCGAGGCGGAAGGTCCCCGGTCCGCGCTGGGTCCGGGCGCTGCCGCTGCCCCCGCCCCGCCCTTCTCCGCGCAGGCCGCTCACAGCTTCCAGGGCCTCGGCCTGCTCGTCTGGAAGGGGACCTGCTCTCCCGCCCGGGACCCCGCCGGGGACAACGCGCCCCGGGCACCTTGCCGCCGGGACCCAGCTCAGCTCCCGGCTCCCCGCACGCGTCCTAGGCCGACACTAGTGGCGGGGCGCGGGGCGGGAGTCGCTCTTCACGGGAAGCGACTCCGGTTCCTCTCGAAGTCAGAGCCTCCCGGGCGCGCGCGCGCTCGGGCCGGTGCGGCCCCGCCGGTCACCGCGCGGAAGGTTGGCCCGGGCTCCGGTGGCGGGAGCCACGGGGGCTGCAGCGGTGCCGGAGGGTCCGGGGACCGGCGAGGTGGGCGGGGACGGACGGGCGGGGGCGGGGCGGGGGCGGGGCGCGGACGGGATTTTGTGGGGGCCGTGGCGGAAGGGCCGGAGCCGGTGGCCGTCCCCGCGCCGCTGTGTGCCCGGGAAGGGCCCGCTGGCTCGGGCTGCGCGTCGGGGAGGAGAGGAATCCGCTGTTTCCGGGGACGTGCCCCGGTTTCGGTTTGGAGGAGGCGTCCCACCCGCCCGCAGCTTGCAGCCCAGACCCCTGGGAGCCGCCGGCCGCCCGCGGCGACGGAAAACGCCCCCGCCCCGCCCCGAACACGGCGCCGCGGGCCCAGCGCCTTCCAGTCGAGGCCGCCGCGGTGAGTCTGCGCCCCCTCCGCGCTGAGGCGCCAGCAGCTGCCGCACCCGGGGGAGCGTGGCGACCCTGGGAACTGTCCGCTGTTCCTGTTCCCTCCCGGGGACAGGGCGCTGCCTGTTCATCGGGGAAAGCAAAGCCACTGCGAGGCCGGGGCGGGAGGAAAGCCGTTAGAGGGCACGCGCGCCCCCCAGGGCCGGCTCCGTCCCTGCGGGCGGCGTCGTTCTGAAGAGCGGGCGCTGAAGCCCGGAGGCAGCCGTTGGCGCGCAGGGCCCCCCGGGGCGCCCAGCTGTGAAACAGCGTGGACACCTGGCTCCTCTAACCGAAAATCTCTCCCTTCGTGCGTGACAGTTGGAGGCCAAGCCACGTCCGCGGGCGAGGATAGGGATGTGGGCACTGCCTTCGCGGGACCGCGGGCGGGCGGCTGGGCGGGGCGGGCATCGGCCCCGAGCCCCCGCCCCCGCCCCCGCCGGTCAGGCGCCGACGCCCGCGGCCCCAGGTCGGCGCCTCTGCGGCGCCTCGCGTCCCGGCGCGGAGCCGGCCGTCCGGCCGTCGGTGCGGTCGCGCCCCCGCGGGCAGAGCCGCGCCGCGTTGCGGGGCGTGTCCGTTTGTTGCGGTTCGTGCCGACCGGTACCGTGTTTTCGCAGCCGCTTCGCGTCGGGTGTCGCAGTTCTCAGCGTTAATGGTATTTAGCTCGTCCCCGGCTTCACCGAGTTCCATTAAGTCAGAAGGTTCGTGATTCCGTGAAGGAAGTAGTTGTGAAATGTTGACTAGATACTGGGTGCACGTGGTCCAAAGGTCAAAGGCTCCGAGGGCGGGGGAGCCCCCTCCCGGCGCCCGGTGCCGCGTCGCCGCTGCGGGGGCTCCTTGGCGCCCTGGCTTCTTGGGTAACTTGCGTCCGATTCGAAAAAGCTGCTTTGGAGCAGCTGCACACCGGTGGGTTTTTTTAAGTTTTGGTTTTTGTCTGTTTTTAAATAATAGATCCACCGATTTTAGCTTTTAGGTTTTTTTGTTAGGTTCTGTCTTTCCTGAGGGTTGCTGACCCCCCGCCGTGTCGCAGGTCCGGGCGCTTCGCAGAGACAGGCGGGGCCCAGCGCCCGCGTGCGCTCCCCGCGGCCCGAGGCGGCGGACCTGAGGCAGCCGCGCACGCGGCCGGGCTCTTGCCGGTTCCCCTGCGCGCCCCGGGCGGCTCCCTCGGCTGCCGGTGTCCGCGTTAGAAGAGCTTCCCGTCACGGCCCGGGGCCGAGTCACGGGTCGGCCGCTGGGCGTGAGTCCGGCCGCCGTCGGTTCCGTGGCGGCTCCGACCGCAGAGCGGCCCGCGGCCTGAGCGGCCCTTTCGGTGTCTGCTTGGGCAGCGCGCTGCGATTCAATAATGCGCAAAAGAACCGACTACAAAAGGACATTTAGAATTAAGATATACTCCCAAATGGATAAAAAAGTTAGGAAAAAATGAAAAAAGTTATGTCATTTGGTGAATGTATTGATAGAATGACTTTTAGCAGCATAACTTTAAGAAACAAGAAGAAATTGTATGTTAGAAGTAAATAGCAGGAACCATAGAAAGAAAATAAAGCATTCTGTTTTTTAAAACTAGCTCTGATATTAACATCTAATATAGGTGGCAAACAGAAAACATTAAAGTTACAAACCGTCTTCACTGAAGACTATTGATTCCCAAGCCCCAAATACAGGATTTAGAGAATGTCTCCCAACTAGGTCAGAGGGCTCCACGCAACTGGTAAAGAATGAGGTGTATTTATATGTGTAGATATGGAAAAAGAACACTCATTTGTACTAGTAATGAAAACTGTAAGGTCTGTTAGGGTTGTTGTGTACAGTGAGAATAGAAGAAACTTTTACAGCAGCTACTTTTGAAGAGGAAACAAAGTATCATGGTGGAGGGAAGATACTTTTCGTTTTGTTTTTTTTAAGTTGTTTATTACAGTTAAATCCTGATTTTTTCTTTTTGGCCCCCTCCACCTAGTGAAGATACTTTTTTTAAAAAACCTTTTTTTACTGTTTGAATTTTGCGATCATGCGTGTGTAATTCTTTTAAAGTGGTTTTTAAATGGTAGTTCAGTGTCAAAATAACCTCTCAAAGGTTTCAGGAGCTCCGACACCCACTCCCCCCCCCGCCCCCCCCCCCCCCAAGGCAGGTGCAGCCGAAGCAGGTGCGGCCTGGAGGCAGGTGCGGCCTGGAGGCAGTTAATAGATGTTAGAGGCTGATGACAGTTTATCTGTTCAGTCGTTAGGGACCACTGACAAACATAAATAATCCAGTGTGAGTACAGATCATATTTAGAACTACCTCATGGAGATGTTTTAAAGTTCTGTAATGTCTGAATTTTAAAATCCTGAGTAGATCGAGCGCCGGCCTGCCAACTGAAGGGTCGCCAGCTCGAGTCTCAGTCAGGGCACAGGCCTGGGTTGCGGGCCGGGCAGCTGACCCGTTTGTCTCTCTTCCATTGATGTTTCTTTCCCGCTCTTTCTCCCTCCTTTTCCCTCTCTCTAAAGAGAAGTAAATATATAAAATATTAAAAAAATAAAAATCATAAGAGTAAAATAACCTTTTAAATAATTTACTATTTTTAATCATTTGCCTACTAAAAATATAAATGAGGATAAAGTTAATTGTTGCAATTATTTATGGCTTTTAAGTTCTTTAATCAGGTTTCACAACTAATATACATCTAATTATAACAGTTAATACATCCATTAACTGTTAATCAAACCAAGGGGCTCTTTATTCCTCCTTTGCTTGTTAAAGTACAGCCGTCGCATTTTGTCTGGGCCTAAGTCACTCTATTTAAGTGAGAAGGAAACTGAGGTTTCGTCACGCGCCCCACAAACCACTTTGTTACCAACTCTTACTCCTTTTGTTATCAGATTACATGTACTGTCTTATCGTCGAACTAGAAATGAAAACTAAGGAGGTAGGAGAAGGTAAGACACCAGTTCATGGGGCCTGGGGTACGATTTCCCATGGGATTGAAAGTATCCTGTGCATTGTTTTCTTAATTTAAAATCTGAGTAAGTCACCTGTCAGAAGACTTCCATCGGGGGTTAGAACGAGGTCCCCTGCCTGGCACAGGGAGGGCGCTGACGCCGCTTGCCTCTTGCAGGTGGGCGGCTCCATCGCCGCCATGTCCAGCTTCGAAGATGCCGACACGGAGGAGACGCTGACTTGTCTCCGGGTCACCGCCTACCATCCTGGCCAGATGCACACTGGGGTGTTCCAGTCCATCAGGTTTCACAGCCGAGAGAAATGGCCCTCCTGCGAAGCGGTGAAATTTGGCCGAAATTCCAACATCTGTCATTATATTTTTCAGGACAAACAGGTTTCCCGAGTTCAGTTTTCTCTGCAGCTGTTTAAAAAGTTCGGTAGCTCAGTTCTCTCTTTCGAAATTAAAAATATGAGCAAGAAGACCAGCCTGATTGTGGACAACAAGGAGCTGGGCTACCTGAACAAAATGGACCTGCCCTACAAGTGCATGGTCAGATTTGGCGACTACCAGTTTCTGATCGAGAAAGAAGATGGAGAGTCGTTGGAGCTTTTCGAGGTTCTTTTTACGATGTCCCCGAGGCCCCTCTTGCAGGAGAGCAGCTGGCCGGCGCACACACCGGTGCCCGAGTACACCGGTTTCTCATCCTGTTCCACCAAAAGCACCTCCCCCGTGGAAAGCGATGAAACCCAATCCTGAGAGCAGCAGAGCCACGCGGGAGCGAGCGCGGGGGACCCCGCGGGCGCCCCCTGGCCACGCGCATCGGTCTCCTGTGTTGCTGTCAGGCCACGGGTCCGACTGGGGTCCAGCACTGCCAGTTTGAAGTCTGCTGACCGTGGTCACCTGCTGCCTTCCTCCATGTACTAGGATAGCTTCGTGCGGACCTTTGGTGAAGGTTCATGTCCAGAAAATATTCTTTGAGATGGAGTGTTCTCAAATAAGGTTACAGTGTTTTCTTTTTATGTTACATTTTAGTCCCGTGTTTTGTTTTGTAAGAACCATCTCTTGGTCATAGTATTTCAAAGCAGCCATTGGTTTTCAAGGTCAAGGCTCTGGGCAGCGGTGTGTAGCCTGCTGGCACCAACCTGAGTTGCTGTCTGTGCGTCACTGTGGTTTTAATATAGGCGCTTACTTGGGCAATAGTACCTTGGTTTTCTGGGGGGTTTTTCCTACAAAATTAGTGTTTATTTTAGAATAAAATTTTTATCTATGTTCAGCATCTAAAAACAATACTTTAAACATTTTAATGAACCACTGTAAAGTATAGAATTTTCAATTTCCTTACTAAATTTTAAACCGTCTTTTTTGTACTACTAATTTTTAAATTCCATGAATTCAAAATGTTAACAGCACATCCATGCAACATAATAAAATCAAAGCTTAATTCTCTGGCCATTTTCTTTGCAAGTCTCTCCGAGGAAACGCCTGTCCCTGGACTGTTCTCAGGGCCAGCGCGGCCGGGTCGTGGCCGTGCGTTCGGACGCCTGCAGCTCTGCCCCTCAGGCCCCTCCGCGCGGTCCACGAGGCCCTCGCTCCGCCTGCGGACATGGGCCACCAGGATGCCCGCGCGAGTCCCATAGTTGACCAGCCACCCACAGAGAACCCAGCCTCCCAATTCCAGTTCCACACACGGCCAGTGGGTCCTGGGGTCCCGTGAGGTGACAGCTGCTCAGAGGTGGGGGGGGGGGTGTGTTGGAGACAGGGCATCGCACTAAGCTGCGAAATTTCCAGTAGCGCCTGCGGACTCGTTTGTGCCAGCGGTCGGACTGCGCGGAGTGCCGCCGCGAGGACATGTCGCTGTCACTGCACGGTCACGCGTGCCACCCTGCAGTGACCCCTGGTTCCGCCCCTTCTTTTGTCCCCATATCTAACCCATTAGAAAGTCTCGTGGGCTCCACTTCTAAAGCTGACTGGCTCGCGTTCCCATGCGCCGTCTGACAACGGGCGCAGGCAGCCGGGGCCATCTCTGAGGAGCGCGCATGTGCCCGCTGTGCACGCGGCCTCCTGTCCGCATCGAGTAAAACGCACTCCGAACGTGGCCCAAATGGCCTGGCCTCTCACTGAAGTGTCGTCACACCTCCCCTGCAGGGCTTCCGTCCACGTGGCCTTTCCATGCTCGCTGCCCTCCCAGCCCCCGCCGCACCTTGCGCCCCTGCGCCCTGCCTGCTTCGCTGGCCGCCTCGCGCGCCGGGCTCCTCCTGCGCCCCAGAGCCTCAGTTCCCCGGGCCTCTGCTCGCGGGGGACTCCCTCGGCTTATCCAAACCAGTCCCTTGGTCCCTTGCTACCCTCCGTCCTGTCGTGTGTATTTCCTAGTGATATTGTGGTTTTCTATTTGTTTATTTGTTACTGTCTCTCACGAGGATGCAAAGAGCAGACACTGTCTTTTTGCTCCCACCTCCCTGTCACCATACCGTAGAGATTCTCTATTCTCTGAATAAATTAATGTAATTTCTAGTGTTTTTATAAACATATAAAGAATATTAATATCCTCTTCTGCCCTGGCCAGTGTGGCTCAGTGGGCTGGGCATTGTCCACAAACCAAAAGGTCGCCGGTTTGATTCACGGGCAGGGCACCTGCCCGGGCTGTGGGTCAGGTCCCCGCTGCGGCTGCGTGACAGGTGACCGATCGATGTACCTCTGCCTTTGTCTCACCCTTTCCCTCCCTCTAAAAGTAAAGAAAATTAAAAAAAAATCCTTTTCTCAGCAGCTAAAATACATTCTCAAGTTTACTTCTAGCCTGCTTTCCTAATTATCTCCTTTTTGTCTTCATAGCAGATTTAATAATTATGTCAGAATCACTGTGTTTATGTAGTAAAACAATAATCAAAAAATTAGTTTTTAAATGTAAAAATGTGTTTATTCACAATCCTTGAGAAGTTACCATTCCTTCAAAAAATTCTTTATGAACAAAATGCCAAAAAAATTACAATAGTAGCTTATGGGAAACCAAAAATACACATCTGATGTATACAAACTGTAAAAAGCACAGCGCAGGCACTGGGAATACAAATCACCTTTAAAACGTTTCCCATGATGGAGTTACAACTTAAATTTTAAAACTGAAAGAGGAACATTACCTACTATGTTTACATACTTAATGTGTCATATTTATTTCTATGAGATAAAAAGATGAAACTATAGATGACATTGCCTAGCAGCTCAACGACGGAAAGGACCATGTGATCTTCTGTAAGTGCAGCGAGGACTCGGAGTCACTATTTACAGCGGACTCTCCCGCACCTTCGAGAACAGGCACTGTCACTGCTGCCGGAACAAGACACAGGGAAGCAAAAATCACATTCACTTCCTGAAGTCAGCGCAGCCCTCAGCCAATGCAGGACAGGCAGCGAGGGAGTGTCTAGATCCTCGGCCTCTACACTGATACCTAGAGTTGAGAGAAGACTTTGTTGTGTATCACAAAGAGTAGTTACATACATCGATATACTTAGTTCTACCCCATTAATGCGCCTTGTATTACAAGGCAAAGGAAAACAATAAAAATCAACAGATCCTTTCACACCGGAAAGGATTTTATTTACTTTGAAATACCCGTATTACCTTTTAAGGTTTCCTTTCTTACTGAACCATGCACAAAGAATATGATGTGTAAAATCCTCCTAAGACCAATCATTGGAAATACAAAATTAAAAAAAAAAAGACACCTAGAAATTTAATATATCAACAAGTCAATATGCATTTATAGTGCATGTAAAAGGAAGTGAGAAACCTATGTATACTTTTCTTCAATGTTACGTTTGATTACCAACTTGTGTCCAAACTCTGAAAGCTTATTTTGTCGCCTCATAGCCTTTGTTTCACGCTAAATCAACATGATTGTACTTGGATGCACAGTTAAGTGTAGGAAAAAATGATACTTCAGCGTTTCTTTAAGGTCATCTACTAAAATTAACTGTGGTTACTAGGAGACAATCAAATCCAGTGGCAGGAAGAAACCATGTTGGGAAAAGGCTGTTCTGGACTAGGACCTGCGTCCGTCCTGCTCCCTCACGGCGGCTGGGCAGCGGCACGAAGTGCCTTAATATTTTCATAATTAGCTACTGAAATAAGCTTATGAAAACATACTAAGTCAAACTAGTAAAATTATTTTAAAAAGGAAAATCTACAAATAGTAAACAGGAATGCTGTGGAGGAGTTAAAGTAAATGTCATTGATCACACGACAGAACCGTTCACTTTTCTGGGAAAACAAGGCAGGCGATGGAATTGCACTTAGTTCTGAAGCACTTGAGACGCGCCCGCCTCCCCAGCGCACTGACGGCGGTCGCCGCCCTCGCCCAGGCTCGTCGGGCTCTGGCCCGGCCGGCCCGGCCCGGCCCGGCAGGGTCACGCGGTCTCGCCCTGGTCCCGCCTCCGCTGGTCCGCGCGGGGCGGCCTGGCGCCGGATCCGGCCGGGTCCAGGGCCGGGTTCACGAAGCCGGCGCACGCGGAGTTGCCGTTGTCGTCCACGTCGGCGCCCACGAAGTCGCTCTCCCACTCCAGGCCGTTGGAGTCGTCGGAGGCCGAGGCGGCCTGGCTCCCGGGCTGCCGGCCGCGGCTGCGCAGCGCCGCCCGCAGGATGTCCTCCTCGGTCTCGGAGCGCGCCCGCACCGGGTGCACGCGAGTCATGCCTGTTGTGGGAGCAGGGTTACAGCCGCTGCAGCGGGGATTACATGGCTATTTTTAAAGACTTCCCGGTTTAACTGTTTGGTTTTTATTGGACAATCAGGCTTAAGTTATGCATTAACTTAAAGGGCCAGGCCTATGGAGGCCTTTTCAAGGACGACGGATGGGTGCGCCTTGGAAAAGCCTGCGTCGCCCCTCGGCCCGGCAGTGCTGGCGCCACAGCGACCGTCTGCGGGGCGGGACCCCCGCCGGCCCGGAGACCCCCGCAGCCCCTCGCCTTGCAAGGTCCTGCCAAACCGGCTCCTGCCGGATGCCCCCTTCCCTTCCCGGAAGCAAGAGCGGCCCTAGGCGACTGGGACGCCCCGCACGGCTCCCCGCCCCCGGCCCTGGGCGCCCGCATCCCCATCCCGCTGCACAGCGGGGCGTGGACACCTGCAGGACCGGCGGCGGGGGGGGGGGGGTAGGGGGACGCGAGCTGCGCAGCCCCGCCTCTGCTCCCCGGAGGGAACAGGGGCGCTTCCAGGGAAACTACCCTGGATCTACCTCCGAACAGAAAGAAACGGGCCTGTACACTGAAAGCATCTACGTTTCTGAAGGAAAAACAGACATTTTATTGGCAGAGGGAAGACAGACATTTGTAACTGTGGGGTCAACATTAGTAATAGACTTAAACCCTAGAACTAACACTAACGTTGACCCCCCGGTTACAAATGTCTGTCTTCCCGCCCTCTCTTCCCTCTGCCCGCAGATCTGGGGCTAGAAAAGGGGTGATCAGACAGGACCCCTGCCCATTCAGGAACTTTGTTTTATGACCTTATAGAATCAAAGCCTACAGCCATAAAATAACATTTAAGTCTGTATCACGATGGTCTGTCACTTGTGTAAAATCCCAAAGACAACCCAGCAGAGCAAGATACCACTGCAGACAAGATAAAAATACGAGCTGCACATGCTAACATCATTTTGTGGGTTTGTATTTCACTGAGTAACACTATGTCTAAAGGAAGCTGGTTCCTCCTGGTTTCTAGTGGGCTCTGTCCTCATCTAGCTAATTAATAATTCTGTTAAGGATTTAAATAATGACCTCAAAAGTTATGTTATCTACAAATCTAATTAGAATACGGCATGGATGACAGAATCAGGAATTAAAATAACTGAAAGGCTTCAGCCCAAATGGAACAAGATGCTAAAATAAAAATCAATGTAAAGTCCACTGACTGGAATCCACACTTGACCTTAGCCAAAGGCCGAGAAGCGACTGCTAATTGGAATCCAAATATAAAATAACGGAAGTACAAGCTTAGGGAAACAGTATTTAGATGAAAAGGATACTGAAGGTAATGCACTATTAGGTAAAATTATTCAAGTCCCCACTATGTCTATTTCTTCACTGATAAAACAAGTGGCTTTGACTGGAGGATATTTTAAGGCCCATCCCTTCTCAAAATTCTATGAAATATGTAATGCTTATTATTTTTCTCAAAGTCCTTATTCTATAATTGGTTTTAACTTTTAGGAATATCTATTTCTTACCATGAAAATCTGGACTTTATTCAGCAGAATAGACTTTTTTAAAAAAAATTCACATTTTAGCTATAATTTTGAGTAGTTACTATTCGCAACATCCTGTATTTGGTGTTTTATAGAAATTTTATTTAATCGTAACAACACTCATGCCTTCATTTGTTCAAGTATTTATTAACTGCTATTTTGTGCCAGGCAGAAAGAGCACACCAGTGCATAAACCCTCCTTTAAAATAGGTTTATTGTTCCCTTTTGTTGTATACAAACTGCAGCTTAGAGAAATAAAGAAGGCTACCTCCCCTACGACATCTAGGAAGACATGCAGGTAAAATTCAAACTCATGTCTGTGTTACGGCTTCTGTAGCACGAAGAAAACTAGTGACTTGCTAACTTATTTATAATGAACCAAGGCAATTAACTTTTTGCTTCAGGTTGCCTACAAGGGGGCAGCAATTCTTACTGATGATCAATGGGCTGGGTTACAAAATCCTTAAAATGAGAAATTGACATTTATTCTCTAAATCTCAAGAAACGTTAAAAATTAAGCAACTTCCTAAACAATTTATTAATAAATAATTACTAATACAATAAGGGTCTAAGAAATTATTTATACTGATTTTTCAAAGTTTTGCATTCCTTTCAGTTTTAATTAAAGTAAAACACGGCCCTGGCTGGTGTGGCTCAGGTGACTGAGCGCCAGCCTGTGAAGCAAGGTGTTGCTGGTTCGATTCCCAGTCAGGGCACAGGCCTGGGTTGTGGGCCAGGTCCCCAGTTGGGGGTGTGCAAGAGGAAGCCACACACCAAAGTTTCCCCTCCCTCTTTTTTTCCCTCTCCCCCACCTCTAAAAACAAACAAAATCTTAATAAAAAAAGGTAAAATACTAAGTTGATTTCTATAAATTAACACATTTAATTAAATGTATCGGGTAAACTGTGAATATAAAATACCTTCTTCATCTTCCCACTCTAGATCTAAGGACGTGCTGTCATCGTTCCCGCTAGTCGATTTCGTTTTGGTCATTAAGTCACAGCTGCTTTCTGTGTTTGGTGTCAACACGGTGGCATCCGACGAGAGTCCTAGAACAGACACCAAACCTAAGTGACCGCGGTCGTCCGGCTCCTCACCACACCCGCCCCCCGGCACCGCCGGTCCTTCCCCCGGCACCGCCGGTCCTTCTGCTGTCACAAGGACCGAGACTGGAATCACTACTTTTTGTTTGTTTGTTCAGAACAACACACAGGGCTGTTCCCCTTTTTTATGTTTCGCCATCGAGCAGCACAGTGAACATGCAAACTTAAAGGCATTACAACTTTTCAAGTACAATGAACTCTAGGTATTCTTAGCAGTCTAGTACAAAAGGGCAGCAAAAAACAAAGGAAAAGAAAAAAATGACAAAACCAATGGAAAGAGGGCTGTATTTTCAAGAGGAACCACTTCTGTGCTTCCATTACTGGGAGTTTTCACTTTGCAAATGTGGAGAAAACCCTTTTCATCTTATGGATCGATTTCTAAGAATTACACTCAGTCCACTTCGCACGACTCCCCCGCTCCCCTTTCCTTTTCTTGGGAGGAGGTGGGGTCAGAAATGGAGAGCGGAGACCCTGGCTCCCCATATTAATCTACAGAAATAGCCTGAGACGGTGTTTTGGTCCAGCTCCTTTTGAAAAAGGAAAGCTGGCACTGTGTGTAACGAAGGACTCCTCGCTGACCTACCCGGGCAGTGTGCACCAAGGGCAGAAGTTCCACAGAAACAGAGCCAGGACCTCCAATCCTCTGTTTAATGTACATAAGGGAAACTGAAAATGGACACGGAGTATTTTAAAAGACTTACTACTGCTTCGAAAAACTTCATATTGTGACTTTATATTTCTCAAACAAGATTCAAAGTCGTCTTCTGGTCCTGAACTGTAATAAAGTGAAACAATTTTTTTATATATCCGTAGTAGATATACCAATGCATATTTAAATTGATGACATTTTGGCTTGATGGTCTATCCCACACAAATTCATAATTACTATACAAATAGAATAACTGAATTAAAATAGGTCTTAATTTTCTTAATGTTAGCATTAAATCGACAGTAAGAATTTGGTTAATCCTGATGTCTCATCTCCAAAGCTTAGTTGGCAGCCCAGCTTTCCACTGAAGTGTGGAAAGATTCTCTGAATGAGGAAACGCTCTTCCAAAACCGACTGCACACGCATTCTCTTGTGCGGGAAGAGCAGGCGAAGGACACACACAGCAAGGCGTAAACAGCTGATCCCCGGCCTTCGGTGAGATGCGGCGCCATTTTCTACACAGAAGACGTGGCTACTCTTAAAAATGCAATAGAGTCCATTTGAACAAATGGTGATCAATTTTCAAGATAAAGAAAGCAAATGGTCTCAGCATTCTTGCAAGACGGGGTCCTTGAGAAGCAGCCACGTTTCAGGGAGCTACAGACATGCAGAAGCAATGTTTTCTACCAGGAGAGGAGGGCGTTCTGTTAGTCACCTCGGACACTCGGCACTGGCGGGGGGGCGGCATCCGTGCCCGGCGCTGGGCCTTCCCTGCTTTGGAGACATGAAGCAGGACAAAGTCAGTGCTGTACAAGAGTGGTTGCTAAGCCCGTCTGTGCAATGCCAAAAATGTGCCCTTTTGTAGTTAAAAAAAAAACTTAGAAAGTTATTCTAGTGACGTCTTTTTCCTTAAATGCATCACTGTTCACTTCTACATTATCATATTTATGGGTAGAATTTATCAATTTATCAGTGTATAATCCTTAAGTGGTCAGAATACTGTGTTTAAAAAAATAACTTTAATCTCTCTCTCTCAGCATTCTTACTCCACCAAAGAACCTCTGGTAGCCAGAAGGATCAGGGGCAAGAATGGACTGGCTGAGACCGTACAGGTTCTGTGCTGGGCGAAAGCAGTAGCAGGGCCCTAGGAGGCCGGGCAGTGTGTGGCTCTGACAGCGACTGGCTGTGTGTCCCTGGCGTGTCCTTAAATCCCTGTGTCTCCAGTGGTCAATGACAGAGGCTGGAAAGGCCCTGGGCTGCGGTGCAGGTTGGGTGCACTGGCGGGCGCCCGGGCACCCCTATGCTGGGGAGCGCCCTGTGGCTGTAGAGACTGCGTGAGGTGCTCGCACTGCAGTTCAGTCTGGGAAACAGAAAGGGACCCCAAGAGATGCTGCGCAAGCAGCGCCTTCAGTCCTTCAAAGGCGAGCAGCAGAGGGTTTACTACAGTAAAAGGAGCTGCTTGCATTATAAGCAGAAAAGCACTTTTATTTCTTAGTAGAGGTGAGTTAATTTTTAAACTTTCCCACTATTTAGAACTCACTAAAAAAAGGCATCCCCAATGTCATGTGATCACTCTGCTGAAACGCACACGAGAGCCAGCGGCGACAGACACAGGTGGCGCAGAGATCCCACAGCCCACGGCAGGCGCGGCCGCTCCGCGTCCCGAGTTAGGCAGCCAGCCGCGGCACGCGCTCTGCGCTGCGCCGGTTCACGCGGGGGTGGAGAGTTCGTGCGGGCAGCGTGTGTCGCAGACGCAGAGAGGACATGGCCCGGCCCTGCACTCGTGGCGGGACCCTCGGCCGGTGCCCACCACCCCCGTCCCTCATGTTCCTCGTCTATAAAACGGGGACTCCACACACTACCCGTCTCCTTGGGTGGTTCCAAGGATTAAACAGGTGATACTTGTGAACTGTTGACAACAACAGTCCCTGACACGCAGCCGGGGTTCCGTCACGTCTGTCACCGACACTGCGTGCCATCGGCACAGGGCAAATACGGTAAATACGCTGCCTCTCTGACACGTGCCCAAGACTTCTCAAGACCCAATCTCCCAAAGACACAAGAATAAAGATGAGAAATACACACTATCTCTGGGGGGCAGAACTGCACAGCTTGCCTGATTCAGGGAAGTGTAAGAAATTCTAACAATTTAAGGACTTGTGTTTTAAAAAAAACTAACAAAAGTAAACTTACACAGGCTATTTTTGCCCTGGTTCTAAGAGTAAGTTTATTTTTCCAAAAGAATATTGGATTTTAGGAAACTGAAATTGATCTTTGAGATAATCAAGTTAGTGTCTGCTAATCTAAGGCAAAACAGCATTCAGAGTCAAGTGTGTAATCTGATGTTATTTCTGGCTGTTAAAAGTTCAACTGATTTGCCTTTAACTTCCTAAAAATATAGGTGTGATACATGTGTCAAGCCGAAAGCCCCGGACTCCAGGGGACAGGAAAGTGCCGACTCGGCGCTGCCGGAGACCCCGGGCGCGAGCCGCGCGGCGCCGGGTCTCCCTCACCTCCTGGCGCCTTCGCTGCATGGCTGCCCTGGCTGCCTCACGCTGGGCAGCGTGTGAAGCCGCTTCTTCTAGTCTTAACTTCTCCTCTTGTAAGGCTAACTGTGCATGAACAAAACAGTAAGGGTTAACAAAAGCAGAACCTGTCTAACTGCTCTAAAAATAAGATGTTCCTATTTATAAAATAAAAAATAAATTATTAAAAAATTGATCTCTACAAAGCATAATGAAATTGAAATTTTTGTGATTTCTCATTTCAATTTCTCCTTTCACAAAATAACTCAGATGGAATCAGTCTCATTACAGACTTCTTTAGAAGCTGAAATTATGACGTCGCAGCACCTAATCTGCATAAACCCAAAACTGCTGCTCAGAATTCTCCGCCATCGTTCCAACGCCTGTCCCCTGACCAGCTGAGGGCGCTGGGCCTCCGAAGGCCCATCGCATCACCGCCGACCGAAGCGAACTAAATGGGCTTCCAGAGGTCTCCTGAGCTGTCTTACTGTCAAGCGGTTAAAAATCACTTTCAAAGTTGAGTTCTTGCCATTCTGACAGAATGCACACTGCTTTAGTCATAATCTACTGCATTTCAAATAAAAGTTAAGCATCGAATTTCAACACAATTATCCTTATTTAATATTATTAGGTGTTATAGATCATCTATTACAATTACAGGCCATTTCGTGAACACATTAAAATAAATGCAACATTTAGGACTGTTAAAAGTCCTTCGTTCACTTACTAAGAACAAACTTACCTGAAACAAAAAGACTTTTAAAAAACCATACTTATTGTGAAACACTAACATTTTAAAATTGGTTTTAAACACAAAGGTAAATGTGTCCTGCAGGAGTCCCTACTTCTGAATTAAGAATTTTTTTTTTTTAGGAGAATGTATTCTCTTCACTTTTGGCCACATGTGATCGCTGATACTAATTAACCTAAATGGAAACAAATTATAACAGGCTGAAATTTTTAACTTTTAAATAATTTCATTTGTATATGTCTAAATAAGAGATCCAATGACACTGCATGCAATATATTAATGACAATTTCCCCCCATAAACAGATCCTTTATAATAAACTGTAAAAGCAACATAAAACACTTTTTACCTCTTTTTGAATTTTCATATCAAGCTCTTTCTGTTTTTCAGCAATAGAATCATAATGCCTCTCTCTTAAGTCAATAATTTCTTCCTCAGTAAGAGGCCTACACAGAAAAATGAGGGCGAGAAAGAAAGAAAACTTCTGATGACTGAGTCCAAATAAAACACTCAGAAAACCAGTGAAATTTAGAAATTTTACTATAACAATGTTTTGATTCAGTTTGATGCTATAACTTCATTAGAGTAAAAAGCACACATTTTGAATCAAATATAGATGGGTTCTTTCCCAAGTAGCTATTCAAGTAATTTTAAAACAATATAAAGAGATTGCTAAAATAAGAGGATTGTGGTTTTAGTTACTATAGAGATTTAAAAACCTGTAATTATTAAAACAACTTTAGAACATCATAAGAAAGTGAAAGGAGATAAAGTTAAAAAAATAAAGAAAATGCAAATGGTTTTTTACTCATGAAAAAACCCCCAAAACCCAGCCCTGGCTCAGTGGACTGAGTGCCGGTCTGCAAACCAAAGGTCGGCAGGCGCCACTCCCAGGCAGGGCCCAGGCCTGGGTTGGGGCCGGGTCCCCAGCAGGGGGCGTGTGAGTCGCAACCACACAGGGATGTTTCTCTCCCTCTCTCCTTCCCTTCCCCTCTCTCTAAAAATAAATAAAAAAAATATTTTTAAACATAAGTAAAATCTTTAAGAAATAAAACGTAGCAACTTAGGTTCAACAGGAAAGCACCGAGGCACTATGCCCATTAAATTATTTAATGCTCACAACGATTTTTTAAGATTTTATTTGCTTCAATCTTGTAGGAAGAGAAAAGTCAGGGTTTGAAATGTAAAGTGTTCAAGGCAAACAGACGACAGAGCTGGCTCTTGGAGGGATTCTGCAGACAGACAGACATCACTCAGACAAGCCAACAACCGTACCTGTGACTGCTTCCTGGGCTTTCCCCCTGTGCGAAAAATTAAAACAAATTAAAATTCTTCATTAGCTGAATTTTGTTTTAAGCAAGCCAATACCTTTCAAAACCTGTTTTATATAGCTGTACAAAAAACTAGACAATTAAAAATTGTGTATATATAAATAACTGATATGCATAATATACATAACTGACATTCAGAACTGTATATAAATGAAATTACATATACATGTTCTACAGGAGCACTATAATTATAAGTAATAATGAATTACTTGCTAATATAAATTAATGAAAGTAAATAACTAAACAGTAAAAATAAAAACCAAAAGATAAAATTCTAAAATAAAATTAAGTAAATGCTATTTAAAAACTAATTTATTGTTAGAACTAATTAGATGAGCACAGAAAACGATGTGCATTGTACACCACTGTGGAAATACTTACTTCATCGCTTTCTACTAGGTTCTCAAACTGAAAGAACAAGACAGCAAGTGTTACGAGAAAGATTTGTCAAAGGTACTTTTCCCACAAATAATGATGTCACATTTTCACCTAAAAAATAATATATCATTACATTTGTACGATACTTTGTCTCTTTATACATCAGTTCATTTGATTATATTTAACAGTCCTACCAGACAGTCAAGACAAGCTATCTTTTTGATTCATGACTTTATATGAAAAACAAAAAGGAGAATTACAGCAAGTTCCTACATAAATCAGAAACTGAAAAACAGAACTTTCCCCTGAATTGAATATTCTGTAGATGTTTTCAACCTACACTGCCAGTTTTCCACTTGAATTTAGGATAATTTAATGCCATAAGAAGGAAAACTACTCAAAATACAGGGACGGAAAAGATACCCAAACAAGACTTCTCATAACATTTCTTTTATCTATTTGTCCATGTAACTATTTACTGAAAATCTACTAAATGGTAGTCACTGCCCCCAATACAATGTCTTTCTAGAGAGAGGAATGCAAACAATTTGATCATGTGATAAACGGTATGTAAAATTACCTAATGAAAATCATTACTATTAAAATATTTGAATTGTAAATATAAATAATTTGATAAATAACCACTTGAAAGAAAAAAGGGTTTCCTTGTTAGTACTGATTTGTTGTCTAAAGGTCAAGAAAACAATGAAAGGTTAAGAAAATACAGGAATCTAAAAGGATTATTTAAAACTTTATGATCTTGAACCTATTTTTTTGTATTGGTTTGTGATTTTTTAAAAAACTAATTTCTGGTTTTTACTTTTAGGACCTGGATATTCTGCCAACTTCTCCCCAACCCCTCCACCAACACCGCGATGACCTTCTCTTCACCAGCACCAATAACAGGGGCTTGCAGTCCCCCCAAAACGTAGGCCCCGACCTCCCCCTGAACTGAAAAAGCCCCCCTAAGGTATTTGTGTCCAGTCAAATTAGTAACCCTACTTACTTCTATAGTTAGATGCTCCCCTCTTGAGCATGTTCTGAAATATTTGGACCTGGGAAGAACAGAAAAACAACTTTAAAATCAAATTTCATCTTAAAACAATTAATGTAACGGAATAAAAACATTTTCTCAAATCACCTTAAATTCTTTAACATATTAGTACCTTATATTTATAAAAATTGAACCACCAAATTTACCTCAGAATATAAACAGTCCAGATTTTTAAACCAAGTTATGAGTTTAAGTGTTTAGTCAATATTTTTCTGTTGGCACTAATATTTACCAAACCTGTAATAATAAACTAACTTACTATATTTAGTACATAAAGCAGAATACAAATAAATTTAAAAATTTTTTTACTGTATCAAGAAAAATAGCTTGTTAATATACTATTGTACTAAGTCCTTATAATAATAGTGTCTTCTGAGTTTTGTTGAACATATGCAACATGACAAAAATCTGAGGACAGAAGCCAACAGGCTGCCGGCGGTTGTCTCTGGGTGGCGGGATCATACATGTACTCAAAGTAGGTGCCTCCTATTCCCTTTCCAAGCCCACGCACATAAAAACAACACATACACACATCAACCACATAATCTGTTCCATTAATGTTTCCAACTGGGGCCAAATAATGAATTTAATTTTAATCTTTCCCTGCACAATGTATATAATTTTCTCAATTATACCTCAATGAAGCTGATATTAAAAAATTAATCATTCACTTCTGCCCCATTAGTAAAACTTCCATCTAGTCAAATAAGCATCTCTGTGGTACCTACTCCACAGACATGTCCACACTGTAACTATTGTGAGAGTCAGGACAGGACGAGCCACTCAGACTCCTTTACTATGGGGAGGGTCGGGAGGCTATGACTGTCACTCACCATGTGGTTCCTGTTACAGCCGCCAACACTGAGGGAAAGAACGCCTCTGCCCGTGTGCCCTGTGCCGCTGAGCCGGCCCCCACTCCAGGGGTGCTGTGCCCAGGGCCCTGCCCTCCCAGCCCCGGAGACTCGGCTCCATCCCCCTTTGTGTCTCCCCTCTCCCTGCCACCTCTGTCCCCAGAGTCACTGTCTGTCCCGAAGAGCCCTGCCTTCTCACCAGGTGCCCAGCAGGACAGCTTCATTCAGCCCCAGCGATGGCTCAGGCTTATCTGTCTGGGACCCACGGGTTCATTTTTCTGGGGGCCCCAGGCTCCAACACCCTGTTGCAAATGAACCCGTGCTCCCCTCTGCCGGCCTCCCTGTCCGACTCTCCCATCCCGACGTAGTAACTGGGAAGACGAGGGGTGGACGGTCCCCGCCTCGGTCTCTAAGGACAGGTCGGGGCTCCTGGCGACCTCTCCTGATGGCCCACTGCGGCCCTTCCGCGGCCCAGCCTGCCCCTGCCTGACGCCGTGGCTGCCGTCTCTGCACGTGAACCGAGGACCCAACCGAGGTCAGCGGGAGCTTTAACAATGTCGGCACCTTCGTCGTCTATGTTGAAGTTGTGCGCGTCGTCTGCAGCCACGATTCCCTGAGGCTCAGACGCTTTACCACTTGCTTCTTTTGCTCTTGTCAGAAGTTTCAGGTCACGGCTCCTTTCTGCCAGGGAGGTGGGGTCACTGGCGAAGCTGAAGTGACTGGTATTTCTTCCACCTGAGGGTTCCTAATGTGTCAGGGTCCCTGGACAGAAAGCTCCCCTTGCATGAACATTCAGGGGCATTAATTACGATGATAGCTGAGCTGCTGAAACAAAAATACTGCTAGAACGATTTTATGAAAATAACAGTGGATTTCCCCTCTTTCTTAACAGTCTACAGTCCCCTAAAGTGATCCTGGACTTTACATGGAGAGAGATAAAACATACTCCCAAATCATGGTACAGACCAGGACTCGGCCAACTGTGGTCCACGGCCCAAACCTGGCCCAATGCCCGTTTCTGTAAATCAAGTTTTACTGGAACACAGCCATTCAATTATCTGAATATTGTCTTGGCTGCTTTGGTGCTAAAGCATGCAGCCTGGAGTAGCTGCCACAGAGACTTTATGGCCTACAAAGCCTCATTATCTGACACTTTACAAAAACTGCCAACCCCTGATACAGAGCAGATTTAAACCTGTGCAAAATGTTATTTCCTCAGGGAGACAGGATTGTCTCAGTGTTGGAGCAGGCTTCATAGGGAAGGTAACCTTTCCGGACAAGTGCAGAGTTCCCTGAGACAGGAAAAGTCTATCACATGCAAAGGCGACGGGGAGGAGCCCAGGCTGAGGGGAGAAGAGATGCGGAGGGTGTGTGCGCCCCCGGGGGGGGGGACCCCCCCGCAGCGGGGAGACCACCCACTGACTCACAGACGCACCCTCCCTAACTGGCGCTCAGGAAGCAGAGTCTACAATTCCAATGCTGTACTCAAGGAAAACGTGGCTAGGCTGGTACAATAGAGTAAGGTTAGATTATCCTGTCAGTAGTTTAAACTGCGTACTACTCTCAAATGGAAGGTTATCACTTATCAAGAAAGTTGCAATATTAAGGTTTCAGAATGAGTGTGAAATTAGAATAGGTTCAATGTTTTTCTTTTAATGTTATTCTCACAGATGTGTATGGATGGACACGGCTTTCTGAATGAAAGAACAGAGACTACTCTCTACCCAGAGCAGAGCTGCGTATGATCCTGGCTGAGCAGACCTCACGCTGCACCCCTGAGCATGATGGCTCACCCTCGCCAGAGGAAGAAAGGCGGGCAATTCGGCCTTAGGAGCTGGGGGCACAGGAAGCCGCAACGCAGGGATGGCGCGATCCTGAGTGGGCCCCAGGAAGCCGAGCTCCCTCGACGTGAGGGACAGGCGCTGGCATTCGTGCTACAGCCCTGAAGCCAGTGACCAGTCGTGTGCAAGACGACATCTGAGGCAGAAATGAGAAGGGACCAGGCTCAGCATGCGTTAGGGAGAAACTAAACAGCTCATCGGACAGAGGCCGAGGGTGATGAGGTCGGTGGCTGAGAAGACTGAATGAAGCTGTTGAGGGAATCCGGGAATACATAGAGCAGAGGAAGAAATCTGGGAGAAAAGAAAAATACACTATTCCAGGTATTTGTTGGAAGGTAGACATTAGATAGATTAGACAGGCCGACTTGAGGAGCCCGGCACATCCAAGTGCATCTCTTCAGCAGGCGAGGACAGTGCCGGGCCTTTGACAAAGAGACTTACTCAGAAGATAGAGATTTGGAAGTGGTGGTGGTTGAAATCCTACCAATGGATGAAACTTCTTCAGCAGTAGATATATACGGGAAAGGAACTAAACAAAGAAAAGACAGAAGAAAATGCCAAATTTAATAGACAGATAGGATAAGAATATCACGGAAGATACGAAGATAAAAGTGGCCCTGGCTAGTGTTGTCTCCAGGTACCAAGGTGGTTTCGATCCCCGGTCAGGACACACACAAGAGTCAACTAGTGAATGCATTAATAAATGGAAGAACAAACTAGTGTTTCTCTCTCTATAAATATCAATTTAAAAACAATTTAAAAAGATAAAAGTGATGTTGCAGAGGTCAAGTGCACAGTTTCAAGAAAAGAATGGCTTATCATACAGAATCAAGAGCCAAGGTGTTGATCTACACACAAGATCCTCCAGTGACAAAGTTCAAGATAATGTACTGAGGAATAACAGCAACCAAGTATCTACCTACAGAATAAAGAGCCATGAGCTCTTAGACAAATATAAATTACTCCTAAATTTTTTGCTCTTAGATGAACTCATTAGTTAACTACCTAGACACTCACACAAAGTGGCCTGGCGGAGAGTTGAGGGGGGAAAAAAAACTACCGGATGGAAAAAAAAATTAACTGAAATGAGGTAAAATTTAACCTTATTCTGTAAATAACAATTATATATCCATCTGTGTCTATGTGTTTACTAGAAATTCCTAAAATATTACAATTAATGTAAAACAGTAACGTTATTCGGAGATTCAAGTAAGGGAACTTGTGCAAACCTACGTTTATGGATTAAAAGAAACAGTGATACCAGCATCATACCATTTTATTTGTTTATTGATTGATTTTGGAGAGCGCGCGGAAGGGAGAGACAGGAACATCGATTTCTTGCTCCACTCACGGGCACAGTCATCGGTCCGTCGCGGCCGGACCCGGGGTCCAGAGGAACCTCCGCGCGTCGGGACGCGCCACGCAGCCGGCGCACCGCGCGACCTGGACGGCAAGGTCCGCAGCCGCAAGCGCTCGCCGCCTCGACCGGGCTGCGTGTTCGGGTTCTGCCCACAAGCAGGAGGGCACGGGCGCAGGACCGCGGTCCCGGCTTAACCTGAGGACAGGCACACGCAGATCCAGCGCTGGGCCCTCCGCTCGAGGGACGGGGAAGCCCCGGGGCTGTGCCTGCCGACGCCGGCGGCCCTGGACACGAATTATGAACCGTCCGGCTTCCATCTGCTTATGCTGAACAACCGTGTGACCTAATAATGTCGGTTAAATGGGCCACATTCTGGTAACTTCGCCATCTGTTCTAGAAACTGAAAAGGCCTTATTTCTCACACCAAGTGGCCTGGCGTATTTTCAATTCTAAGTGTGAATTCCCGGGACACATTTATTTAGCAACAACACAGCTAACTCCAGCGGACTTTGTTCTAACCTCTTCCACACCCTGTGAAATAAAAAGCACCCAAATGGCCAATCGTGACAGTCGGGGCTGTACGGATGGGCTTCCCTGGGGCCGCAGAGCTCCGGGCCTCTGCAAGTTCCAACAAATCCATGTGAAAAGGCTGCGCACGGCCTCCGCTGCCGGCCCCGAGAAGCCGAGCCGCCGCGGAGACCCGGCGAGGCCAAGTCCTCGGACGCGGCGTCGCTCCGCCCGCACTCAGGCGGCTGCACCCGAGAGCTCTCCGGGGCGCGCACGCCGGCGGCCAGTGTCACTGCTGCGCCGGGGCGGAAGATGCAGGGGAGCTCCCGCAGGGCGTCTCCCGGGCTGCGGGGCCGGTCCCGCGCCCACCCTGGAGGCCCCGCCGCCGGGGACGCGACCACCGGGCGGCAGGTTCGAGGGGCGCCGTGGCGCCCCGCCCCACTCCTCCCCGGGCCCCGACTCCGACGCCCGCGAGGCCACACGGCGGCGGCGAGGGCCCGGCTTACCCTCCGCCCCGCGGCAGCCGCCCCGCGTCCCGGCGGAGCCATCCGAAGCATTGCGTCCAGCAGCAGTTGCCCATCGCGGCTGCCGGCGCCTCCTCCGCCCGCTCGAGGCCCGGACCGCAGCCGCAGCCGCATCCGCCCCGCGCGGGCCGACGAGCGCCAGGACCCACGGCGGGCCGGCCAGGCCGGGCGGGAGGGGGACGCTGCTGGAACAAAGGCGGCGGCTACTCCCGCGGTCTCCCGGTGGCGGCCGCTCGAGGACCGAACGCTGGGGTGCAGGCTCTCGCCCCGCGAGCCGTCGGCATGGCGCCGCGTGCGCCTCAGCCCTCAGCCCCGCGCGATGGGCCGCTCCCGCGGCCAAAGGTTGCCAGGCCCCACCCCCGGCTGGCCCAAACCCCGCCCCAAACGCCCCGGCCCCGCCCCCGAGCTCCCCGGCCCGGCCTCTCGCTGCCGCTGCCGCCACGCCCCCGACCTCACATTGTTCCGATAGGGCGAGCTCCCACGGAGGCCCCGCCTCCTCCGGCGACTTGTCTGACGTAATTTCCGCCAGCTTCTGGTTGGGCCGCCACCGCCAGGCGACCCGCTGGATTCCGGGGCGTGGATGTTTGTTTGGATGGACCTTGAGGTGACCAGGGCACGCTTCGCCCAGAAATGGCGAAGTTATAGAAAAAGGACCCAGGAGTGGGGGCCGGGTGCGTGCAGTGATGGAGAACTTGCTTCTTGGTGGACTCAGTGTCAATACCCTGTTTGTGATACTGCACTAGAGCGGTCCAGGCTTTACGTTTGGGGAAAACAGGGTAAAGAGTATCTCTGATTTCTCTGTTATTTTTACAACTGCCTGTGATACCACAATTATCTCAAAATAAAAAACCTCCTTTTTAAAAATGCGATATGCAGTAGATGAACACGTTTTCCAATAGGCATTCTTACAAACTTTTATTAAAAGTAACTCTGGTCTCTGTTAAGGTTACAGATGCTCCTTGGAATCAATGCCAGTGATTAAAACATTAAGAAAATGACTCCAGTGCCCTGGCCGGCGTGGCTCCGTTGGTTGGACCGTCGTCCAGTAACAAAGGTTGCCGGTTGGGTGCCCGGCCAGGGCTGGATTCCCGGTGGGGCGCACGCCCGCGGCAGGAGGCCGCCCATCCGTGTTCGTGGCTGGTTTTTTTTCCTCTCTCTCTCCTCCTGTCTCTCTAGAGTTGGAATAAAATAAACCTTTTTTCAAAATTGACTTCAATAATCAAAACAGTGCAAATTAGGTTGACAAAATTTACAACTCAAATGTTCAGTCTTTTAAAGAATAAGATGAAATAGTATTCTCCTGAATTGCTTGGGATAGTGAAACTCTGAAAAATCCTTTGGAAATATTTACCAAGAGAAAGAAACAAACTAAATGCTCAACAATTGAAGAATAGTTAAATTCCCCAGTATAGTCTTACAATTTTATGTAGCCATCAGAAATGGTTTTGAAAAAACTTTAATAACATGACAAAATGCTGCTGAATAATGTTGCATGAAAAAAATCAAGATAGAAACTTATATGTAATGTGTTCCAAATCATGTTTAAAACAAAGCATATACATCTTATATACACATATACGTTCTTTCTTACACTGGTATATTCCTAGGGGAAAATAAAAATGATATGGTAAATATAAAATATTAGCAATAATTATCTCAAGATTGTTTATTTGAGGAGGTTTTTTTCTTATACCTCAATTTTTCTACAGTAGTCATTTAATGCTTCTGTAATTAAAAAAAAACTTTTTTTTTAAACCTAGGCTATCAGCAGAACGAAATGATACCAAATTCAGTGAAATTTGGTAACAAATGCAGACATTTAGAAAGTGATGAGAACTTGAAGGTGGGTAGATTATAATAAATTGATTTCAGATACTTAATTTTTTTCTAGAAATGTGTTAATTACCAAGCTGATATAAGATGCTATTAGAATTAACCATGCAATTTTTTAAACCAAATTTGAATCTTAATCTTATCTATGTTGTAATGTAGCTTTAAATTTTTTAATGTAGTGTATGTATTTACTTTTTTAAATTCTCACCTAAGGATGTGTTTGTTGATGGGGGGGGGGGGGAGAGAGAGAGAGAGAGAGAGAGAGAGAGAAAGGGAAACATGAATGTGACGGGAACATCAGTCCGTTGTTTGAACTGGCAGCCTAGTTATGTGCCCTGTCCAGAGACTGAACTCACAACCAGCCTTTTGGTGCAGAGGGACAATGCTCCAACTAACTGAGCCACCTGGCCAGGGCTAAATTTTTAAAAAATTGGTGAGCGAAGCTCTGCTCTTAGGCAGAATTATCAGGAAGAAACTTCATAACTGGAAGGGATGTTTTCACTCAGCCTTATAGATGAGAAAGAGAGCTCCGGGAGGAATTGCAGATGTGCACCCCTTAACAACAGGAGGGTGTTATGAGAAATGTGACATTAGGCGATTTAGGCGATTTTGTCATTGTGCGAACATCATGGAATGTAATGATACAAACCCAGGTGGAAAAGCACACTGCACACCTAGGCCCTATGGTTTAGCCTACTGTTCCTGGGCTGCAAACCTGTGCAGTATGTTACTGTACTGAATACTGTAGGCAGTTGTAACACAATGGGAAGTATCTGTGTACCTAAATAGAGAGAAAGTGAAGCAAAAATATGGTAGAGAAGATAAAAATGGTGCACCTGTACAGGGTGCTTACCGTGAATAGAGCTTGCAAGACTGGACGCTGGCCTGAGTGAGTCAGGGAGTGAGCGGTGAGTGAGTATGAAGGCCAGAACATGACTGTCCACTGCTGTTCACTTTATAAAGACTGTACACTTAGGCCACAGTAAACTTACAAAACAACACAAAATTAAATCAAGCACAAGAGAAAATGCTGCACCAAGAAATGCAGTAGACACGAGATTCATGAGGCTGCTGCCAGCTTAACACGACATACTGGTTTACAGCAAACTTTTTAGAAATACAAATAGTACATTCTAAAGTAACCATGAAAATATACAGTGTGGAGCAAAAACAGGTTTGCAGTTGTGGGTGTGTGAAACAGTTTATTCTTATATTCTTATTTATTATTGTGTTATTTTCCATATAAACAACTGTAAACCCACGCCTGCCCCACCCTGCAGCGTAATGTCCACAGAAGAAATTACAGACCTATGGAGAAGTTTTATCCGAGTTTAAGGCAAACTGATGAGATGTGTTGGGGAGAAGAGCTCAAATGCCCCCCAGAATAACAATCGTGCGTTTTCATTCATGCGTTTGAAGTTAAGGAGGGAAGTAGGAGGGTTACGTGGAGGTGGGAGGAAGCAAGGCCAGAACGGATTACAGGACAGTTAAAAAGATCAAGAGCCCCCTGAGGGTCCCCACCCCATTCGCAGGCATCATTTCCTGTGTTTCAAAGGTGTGTGACCTCCATGCACAGGAACAATGGCCGGGGCTGGCTTAGAACCTGTCACTAAAGTTAAAGGCCAGGGGCTTGACTGCCCACAGTGACCTGCCCAGTTAGGGATGTATTATCAGACCACCCTGGGAGGTTACTTTGTACAGCACCCCGTTTTTTTTTGTACACATAGTAAATACATGAAGGAGTAGCTAGTCTTTTATCACCATCATCAAGCATTCTATACTGGATAGGATTGTGTGTACTGTGCTTTTTTTTTAAATTTTAATTTTTTTAATTTTTAAGTCATGTTTACTCTATTGCAGTTGTCTCAATTTTTCCCCCTTTGCCCCCCTCCACTGATCCCACCCCCTCCCCCCGCTCCCACAGTCAATTCCCACTCTGTTGTCCATGTCCAGGGGTCACTCATACATGTTCTTTGTCTAATCCCTTCCCCTTCTTTCCACCATTGTCCTCCTTCCCCATCCCCTCTGGTCACTTTCCGTCTGCTCCATGTTTCTGTGCTTGTGGTTTATTTTGTTCGTTAGTTTATTTTGTTGACTAGAGTCCACTTAGAGGAGAGATCATATTGTATTTGTCTTTCATCAACTGGCTTATTTCACTTAGCTTAATGCTCTCCAGATCCACCCATGTTGTTACAAAATATAGGTGCTCCATCTCATCGCTCTGCTCTGCTCTTCTCTTCCCCTTCCCCTTCCCCTTCCCTCTCTCTTTTCTTTTTTCTTCCTTCCTTCCTTCCTTCCTTCCTTCCTTCCTTCCTTCCTTTCTTTCTTAAATGCAGATTGATTTTATTTGTTTATTTTTAAATGTCAAAGTTAATTTTAAAATATTAAAAAATTTAAAAACATTATAAAGTCTCAGCAATTAAACCAACATGACACCAGCACAGAAATAATCAAGTACAGCAATGAAATATAATGAGTATTCTAGAGACAAATGTATATATCTGTCTAACAATGTGATATATAATTAAGTTGATATTTCAAATCAATGCATAAAATAAGGCTTATTCAACAAATAAGATGCATGGATCATGATTACCAGAAATAAAACAAATATAGAGCCCTATTTCACACATTATACAAGAAATATTCAGGTGAATTAAAAATCAATATGTAGAATATAAGGAGTTTTAGAAGAAAATAGAACTAATATTTTTCTATACCTGAAGTAAAATATTCAACCCCAGAAGCTATAAAGTAAATATTGACAATATGACTATATTAAACATTTAAGACTATACAGTAATATACATATAAAAAAGTTAAAGGACAAGAAATTGAATAGGAAAGTATTTGCAAATATCTAAAAAAGGGTTAATTGTTTTGTTCTTTAGGGAAAAAAATTCTACAAACATTTAATCAAAAAATTGATAAAGAATACCAAACAGTCATTTAAAGCTTTTTAAAAATAATAGAAATAGGCATGAAATATACAAAAACAGGTTGAGTTTCAACAAATAATAAAGGAACAATTAACACATCACAATCACATTAATATCTATTAAAAAATATTGGTAATATCAAGTGTTGGCAACTGTGAAAGGAACTGGGTATTCATAGACTCTTTTTATTTATCTTAAAGCAGTCCCTTTAGCATATTTTGGAGTGCTGGTTTGGTGGAAGTGTATTCTTTTAGCCTTCTTTTGTCTGGGAAATTCCTTATTTCGTCTTCCATTTTAATTGAGAGCCTTGCTGGGTAGAGCAGTCTTGGTTGCAGGCCTTTGCTTTTCATGACTTGGAATATTTCTTGCCATTCCCTTCTGGCTGGCAGTGTTTCTGTTGAGAAGTCAGCTGCTAGCTGTACCACAGCTCCCTTGTATGTTACTACATCTTTCTCCCTTCCTGCCTTTAGGATTCTCTGTTTATCTTTGACATTTGCCATTTTAATGATGATGTGTCTTGGGGTGGACTTCATTGGGTTCTTCTTGAGTGGGACCCTCTGTGCTTCCTGGACTTGTGTGACTTTTTCTCTCAGATGAGGGAAGTTTTCCATCATTACTTTTTCAAACAGGTTCTCTATCCTTTGCTCCTCTTCTTCTCCTTCTGGTATCCCTGTTATGAAACATAATTATACGGATATTATTATGTTTCAGGTTGTCCTGCATTTCCCTAAATGCCTCTTCATTCTTTTTGAGTCTTTTTTTTATTTTCTTGCTTTTTCTGGGAGACTTTTTCTACCTTGTCCTCCAGCTTGTTGATTCGATCCTTGGCTTCATCTAGCCTGCTTTTGATTCCTTCTGCTGTGTTTTTCAATTCAGAAATTGTATTCTTCATTTCTTCTTGTCTCTTATTGATAGTTTCTGTGTCCTTTTTCATGCTGATATAGTTTGCAGTATGTTCCTCGTTGTTTCCCTGTAGTTTTTTGTAGTTCTCTCTGAGCTCACTGAGCTCATTGAGCTTCCTTAGAACCGTTGTTTTGAATGCCATATCTGATAGTTTACTTGCCTCTATTTCATGTAGTTCTCTTTCTGGTGATTCCTCCTTTCCCTTCGATTGGGCGTTATTTCTTTGTCTTCCTATTATTTGTGAGACTCTTCTTTTTTGCTTCTGTTTCTTAAGTTGATCTGTCTTGATTTCCTGACTTTGTGGTGTGAACTTCAGTGGTAGGAGACCAATGTATATACTTCCTGGATCTGCCTCTGATGACGTCAGATGTCGTCCCTGTCTGACCTTAGGCAGTCTGTTGGAGACTTCCAGGAATCTACGGGCTGTGGCTGCCTCCTTCAGCTGTTAATCTAGTCACTCTGCACTCAGTAGGCTGGCTAAGACAGCTCAGGGCAGGGCAGAGTCCCTCCTGGGGGCAGGGTTATTGGGTCTCCTCACACTGCTTCCTTATGGGGGAGGAGTCAGCACTGGGATCCTGCTGGCTACTCTCTCAGTTCTCTCCCCAAAGCTTCCATCCCCAGTCTCTCCTCAAGTGTCTCCAGACCAATCTGCACCCCCTTTAGCCAGGGATCTACTACCTGTGGTTGCCACTATGCACTCAGCAGGCGGCTTAGACAGCACAGGGCAGGGTGGGATCCCACATGGGGGCGGGGCTATTTGGGCCTCTGATGCTGCTGCTACTCAGGGGGAGTGGTCTCTGCCTGAGCAAGATGGCTGCTGCCGTGTGGGGGAGCAGTCTACACTGGGATCCCGCGGGCCACTCTCAGTTCTCTCCCCACAGCCTCCTTCCCCAGTCTCTCCTCAGGCATCTCCAGCCCATTCGGCCCCCGCCTTTGCCGGAGACCAGGGTAAGTGGCTGCAAATAAAAATTTATGCGTTGGCCCTTTAAACGGCTCCCTACATCTCCAGCCGCCTGTCTCTGGCAGGGAGCAACCCTGCCGCTTTTTGCAGCTGGCTGTTTTCTGTGCTCTTTTCGAGCTCTGGTGCTGTGGGCTGGAGATCCCCACTTATGGTTTAGACCCTGCTCTTCTCAGGGGGATCCAACTGGCCGTTTCAATATCTTTCTGGTGCTGCCGCCCGTGGGTTCCCCTCCTGCCTTCTTGAGTCTCCACCGCACTCCGTCCCAGTTAGATTGCGCTAAAGCCGATTCTTTTGTGTCCAAGGTTACAAAGCTCCTCTCTTGCTATTGTTCAGATATTTGTTCCAGGTGATTTCCCCACAATTTAGTTGTAATTCCAGGATGGTCCTGGGAGGAGGTCAGTGTGACTTCCACTCACAGCTCCGCCATCTTGATTCCTGTGTACTTTTATACGACGGGCAGTGCAGCAGGTTTGCTTACGCCAGCTTCACCTCCAACGTGACCCATGCGCTGCCGCCGCCCGGCCGCCACCGTGTTGGCTGTGGGCAGAGGGAGTTGTTCAGCTGTCATGACCTAATGGGGTCACTGTCATATATCCGGTCTGTGCTCTTTCGTTACACAGCATGACACCATTGCACACAGTCATAAAAAATAGTGAAAGCTGTCATTTTTAATCTGATAAAATTTGGAGCAGTCTTTCTGATGGAATTTGGGGTAACACTCTAACGTTGTAAAAATTAACTCAGAGAGTGATTTTAATCTCCTCTGCCAAATGTGGGAGAATTTATCCTTTCTAGGAATTACATTTCATATGTTCACTTATAACAGTTTATTGACAAGTTTAGTGGGTACTTCTTATATTTTGTAATGATTTTTTTCAGCTGGTTTGTCAAAAGGTAGGTTTTGTTTTTTCTTTAGACATGGTCAGTGGTGTAAGAGAAATGTCATTCATTTAAAAAATACAACTTTATAGATTTTGCAGTATTTAGAATTTTTTCAATATTTAAAGTCACTTGAAATACGCTGTAATATTTTCTGTGGTAATATTTTAGCACATAATTTCTGGCATGATATAAAGTGGCAGCTAGAATGGCATAAATAGTATGCTTTCTGTGTGAGACATATCGTTTGAGGTACAAGTGAGGATAATATGAGAAAGTCCTGAAATTTATTGGAAAATGGCCCTAGACGTGGACAAAGTTCAGACCTAGAGACTGTAGCATTGAGAGGCAGGGCAAGCAGCAGGTGAGGTCTGCAAGAGAACGCGTGCAAACAAGGGAGGCTGCGTGGTGTGAAGGGGAAAGTACCAGCCATTGTGCTGGGCACACACTGTGCACGTCACACGCGATCCCCGTGCTGAGAACAGACCGTGGACTGAGGAACATTGGGGTTATTCAAAGAAAAATAAGCCAGAGAGATGGAAGAACTGGGAGAATCTTTTTATCAAGGGCTGTGCTAGTCCCTCAACTTTCTTCTTCACTGGGATCCTTTTTTCCAGGCCTGGAATCTACACAATTGTGCAGTAGCTGCCAGTAGAATAACTCAAAGCTCATTCTGCAAGAAAACCACCTTCTGTGCAATGGGTACGGTTAATGCGGAGGTTATAGGATGGAAATGTAATAGTCAGGGCTTATAACTTAGTAGGCCAAGTTCCTCATCACTGCTTCTTACAGTCTTCTGCTTTCAGAGGTGGAATCCTTTACTTTTAAGTACGGTTTTACAGACACTTCTGTTTTAGAATAAAAATTAAGTATAAAGCAATTTCTAGAGTACAGAGCTTAATCTCTACGGGGTGTCAACCCTCAGGGAGCTGTTGAAACACCTTTTATTATGGACAATTTCAAACATAACGCAGGATTAGAAAAAGGAGAAATACGAATCTCCATCGGCCCATCACTATTGAACAATGACCATCCTTCTGCCGGCCTGGCTTCGTCCACCCCCCCCCCCCGCCCCCCGCCGCACACGGTGCGCTCCCACCCGACGGGGAGCGAGAGCCGCCCGCCTGCGGCTGAGCCCGTCGCGGAGGGAGGGGCCAGGCGGACAGGGAAACTGCAGGGCGGCGGGTCCTTCCGAGGACAAGTGGCACCGGAACGCTCTTCGGCCTTCGGCAGAGCCAGGAGGAGGAGGTGGCTGCCATAAAGGCAGGAAAGGATAAAAAAGGCAGCTGAAGTTTGAACGAACTGTAACGGCGGAAGGAATCCTGGGGGGCTGCCGAGTCGCGTTCGCGCGTCACTCTTCTCCCTCGTCCTCTCCCCGAGGCTCCCAAGTAGGACGGGGCGCGGCGGGGGCGGGTAGATCCGACAGCGTGCGCCTCGGCGGCCCACGGACGTGAAAATCCCGCACCTGCCGCACCCCCCTCACACGCAAAGCAAAAGCCACCCGCCGCTCGGGCCAGGGCGGACCAGGGCGCGCTCCTCTCACAGGGCCCAGGCCTGGCCGCTGCCTCCGTGGGGGCGATGCGCAAAGGCCCGGGCTGGTGCAGGGGGACGGGGGCGGGGGGGGGGGCGCCCCCGCCGCCAGGCTCAGGCCCAGGGGCTCAGGGATGGGGAGGAGCAGAAGCCACCGACACGGTGGCACAGAGAAGGACAGAGCCCTCTGCCCTGAGGGCCCGCGGGCGCCGTGCGCTGCTGGCGCAGGGGCCGGGCCTGCACCCTGGCCTGCGGGCCCCGTCCTTCCGCGCCGGAGCTACCGGACCGTTTTGGCTCTTTACATCTCTCTCTTTCTTTCTCTCTCTCTCTTTCTTTCTTTCTTTCTTTCTTTCTTTCTTTCTTTCTTTCTTTCTTTCTTTCTTTCTTTCTTTCTTTCTTTCTTTCTTTCTTTCTTTCTTTCTTTCTTTCTTTCTTTCTTTCTTTCTTTCTTTCTTTCTTTCTTTCCTTCCTTCCTTCCTTCCTTTCTTCCTTCCTTCCTTCCTTCCTTCCTTCCTTCCTTCCTTCCTTCCTTCCTTCCTTCCTTCCTTCCTTCCTTCCTTCCTTCCTTCTTTCTTCCTTTCTTTCTCTTTCTTTCTCTTTCTTTCTTTCTCTCTCCCTCCCTCCCTCCCTCCCTCCCTCCCTCCCTCCCTTCCATCATCTTAT
The DNA here is from genome assembly GCF_021234165.1 of Pteronotus mesoamericanus. Classification (NCBI taxonomy): domain Eukaryota; kingdom Metazoa; phylum Chordata; class Mammalia; order Chiroptera; family Mormoopidae; genus Pteronotus; species Pteronotus mesoamericanus. The sequence goes on from NW_026555064.1 coordinate 22,146,108, forward strand.
CTAATATATTATTTATCTAACTATCTTATCTAAGTTACCTTATCTACCTCCCTACCTGCTTACCTACTTTAAAGTGAGGCTGGGCTGAGTCTCAGGATGACCTGCAAGAGGACAGTTGGAAACATGCAAGAAGCTGCCGCCTTCAGGCAAAACATAGATTTAATGGGACTTTTTTCCACTCGAATGGGATTGAATTCATTATCAGTACCCATTGGTCTTCTTTTAAAATTGTCTGGCGCCCTCTTTCTGCCACGGCTTTACTCGTTTTTTGCGCTTTTTCTCCACCGAGTTTCCTGAATTCCCTATTCTTTCGAGCAACATCATCCTCTGTGTCTCCTTTATTTTAACTGCCTTCTATCGCAGCAAAAAATGCAGGTGACGTTTCTAAAGGACAACTATTGGATTTAGGAATGTTATTTTAGATTATTGAGTATGTAAAAATTCCTAGGTTTTGTCACATGTAAAACATGACGTTATATTTCAGTCTTCACAGATTGGGAATATGCTTATTTAACTGATGTTTTTCTTCCATGAATTTTTTAAAAATTTTAGATTCCTCTTTAGTAGTATCAGTGTATAATGAATGCACACATAAAGTCATGGCCTTTTTTTATTATTTTTTTCAGTCTCTGGGTTTTTCTGAGATTGAATTGCCATCATTAATTCCTCCTCAAAGATTATTTGTACTGGTGGCTATTTTCCTTTTGGTCCACAACTAGATCATAGTCAACCGTTTACTGAAGTTCAGCCGTAATGTGAAGGCACCAGGGAGCCCTGCAACAGCCATGTGACCAGGAGCCTTGAGGCCTCGGTAGTAACCCCAGGTCTGGACGAAGCAGCCAGGGGCATGTGGGCGACTTCTGTCAGTCATCTGAGCAAGACTTCTGACCCTGAACCCTACACAGAGAAGGCGGACTCCCAAAGCAAAGCAAAACATCTCAGCACAAAAAGCACATGTCACCTGACGTCACGAACTGCATTCCGTGCAAATGTCTGTGTAACAGACAGGTGAGAAGTTGCTACTTTGATCCTTTTTTTGAGAAAATACTGAAAACAAATAATAAAAACTTCTAAAAATCTGTATTTAAACGTGTTTTACTTTGCTGAGTTTGAAATTCTGCATAAGTTGCTTTGCAGGTAAACCAGGAAACGGAGGCGCGGCTGAGGGACGGGCAGGCGGCCGACTTCTGTCCTTGGAGCCGCGACACGGACCCCAGGCTGTCCCGATGGGGCGAAGCCCGACTGAGCAGGTTTGCAAAGCACTCGGAGTTATCACAGAAGGAGGAAGTGATGCTTAAGAAGTAAGAGTTGTGGATCTGATGTTAATGTGACTGGAGTGAAACAGGCATCCTTGCCGACCTGAGGGAAACACAAGGCTGCTCCCCCTGCCCAGGGCCCTGGAGGCTGCAGAAGGTTGGTGCTGGGCCGGGATGGGGGGACCGCGCCCCTCCCCAGCTCTCTGTTGTAGCAGAAATGAGGGGCAGCAAGGCAGGGAACTTTCTGAAGCGTGTTTTCAGGGATTCCCGAATTTAAACTTCTATTAGGGATCTCAGGTGTGCCAACAGTTGAACGACTGTGAAAATTCGGTTCAAGGTACTAGCCAGTCATCAAAAGTCCTCAGTTCAAATAGTTTTCAGCAGAGCGATCGACCTGCCCTGACCTGATGCTCATCTCCCCGTGGCCGGCCAGGGCCTGGCCACGCTGCGCTGCAGCCCTCGGGCCACGGAGGGCTGTCCCCTCTGCCACCCAGGCGTCACCAGGCCCCCCTCCGCGCTCAGGCCGACCACTCGTGCAGTTTTTACAGCAGTCAGTGAAGGTAATTTGGAAATTTCCATCCAGAAGGCAAACACCTCATGGAAAACTTTGAGAAGCATTTTATTTACTAATAGAAACTCAGTTTGTTAACATTCTTAGTTTGAACTTTGCAGCACATTTCTATTTAAATAAATTACCCTTTTTTTCTTTTAGGGGCAACACTGGTTAATATTCCATAGGCTTCAGGTATGCACTTCTGCAGTACGTGGCCTGTACGCTGTGCTGTGTGCGCGCCACCCCAAGCCTCCTGCCGACACCTGCGTCTCCCCTTCACCCTTGCCTGCCGCTCCCACACTTCCTCTCTGAGAGTCTCCATACTGTTGTCTGTACTTTCTTAATTAAGTAGATTACCCTTTAAAAAAAACAACGGCTTTTCGCCCTGGCTGGTGTGGCTCAGTGGATTGAGTGCCAGCCTGCAAACCAAAGGGTCACGAGTTTGATTCCCAGTGCAGGGCCCAGGCCTGGGTTGCAGGCCGGGTCCCCAGCAGGGGGCGCACGAAATGCATTCATGTTTCTCTCCGTCTCCTTTCCCCTCTCTTAAAAAAAAGTTATGATTAAAAAAGCAGCTTTTCTGCAAGGCAGGGATCAGGTGGAAGGATGCACAAGTTAGCATAGAGTAAAAACAACCTTTTATTATTCATAGATGTACTGTATTGTAGGAAATAAATTAAGCAAAAATGGTTAAATGAAAATATGCCCACCACTCAGAGATCATCACTGTTAGCAACTTACTGTGTCTCCTGGAACATGTATTAAAAAATAAGTAAATATAATAAATATTCCAAGCGAATATAATTTTAACATATAAATATAACCGAATTCATTTATATTTAAAATTTAATCAAAGTCAAGATGCTTTTTAAATCTTCTCAGCTAATGGCTTACCTGTAAACTGACATTTACAAAGGGGGAAACTAAGGCACAGCCTGGTTCCCAGAGGGCGGGAGTGAAGAACAGATGGCAAGTGCGATTTCTTTTCCTGTCGCGTCCCCTGTGCAGTGCACAGATAGTCTTCATGGTCGTAGTCGGATAGTTGGAGCAGGCGGCCTTCAGAGAAAACAGGAGGGAGTGCGCTGGAGATACTCGAGCAGGAATGTTTTCAAACCTCACAAACCCCCTCTGTTCATGAAAAGAAAACACATGCTGCTGTCAGGAGCAGCTACCGGTCCTTGCAAAGCCTCGCACTCCAGACTCCAGGCACTGCTGTGTCCCCAGAGCGGCCCTTGGAGACAGGGGGACCCGTGGGGCCGTGGCCGGGCGGGTGTGCAGGGAGCGCACCGGGCGCAGGATCCGCCCAGCGTGTTGACTGCAACCTGGGGGGCTTCCCTGGGAAGACTCCGTTGCGTTTCCAGCCCCTGAACCTCGATGGGTGTGCCGCTCTGCCTGGGAGACCCCGGGGGGCAGTCAGGCACCCCAGGACCTCCGAGCCGGCGCCGCATAACACGCGCCCTGCAGGCGCCTCCAGAACCGCAGGGGGCTCGGCAAACCCACGCCTCTCCTGGGCGGGAGCTGACTGCTTGGTGTGGAGACGTTCGGATTCTTGCCTTTCTCCCCGCCCTGGAAAGTTAAACATTAATCAAATGCTCACACAGAAAGTTACAGATCCATAATTTTTCGAAGAGTGAGTTAATGTGAATTTTATGACTGCTATAAGACGATGTATAAAAATAAGAGGTCGAAGCAGGAGAAGCCATTAGAAACTTGCTGTCTGACACCACAAATCGCTCCATTTACAGTAAGGGAGACAGTGCATAGCTACTGACGTGACTGAGGATTCAGTCAGGATTTGTTAAGTTACTTTATACTTTTAACTTTAGAATAATTTCAGATTTATGGGAACGTTGCAAAGCTCACACGTAGGTTTTCTGTCTACGCAGCATCCAGTTTCTCCGACAGTTAATGTCTCGTGCGTGTATTTTTGCTTACAGAGTACACAGCATAGTACATTTGTCACCAATAACGGACAAATGCTGATAGATTTTTTTTATTAAAGTCCATGCGTTATTCAGAAGCCCTTTGCTTCCCCTCAGGGCCCGTCTCCTGTCCCAGAGCCTTTCTGTGCCATCGGCCCGCGTCCTCGGCCTCCACTTGGCCAAGCAGCTGCTCAGTCCTGAGGACGCAGTCAGACAGTTTGTAGAAAGATGCTCAGTTTGGTATCTTCAGGTGTTTTCCCCACGATGAGCGGAGGCGGGTTTCTGGAAAGGAAGGCGCCCGGTTCCAAGTGCCGCCCTGGCCCATGCCCTGCTGCCCCGGGGAGCCGGCGGTGGCGTGAGCGGCTGCTGGGACGGGGCTGCGGGTGGGCTGGCCGGCCTCTTCCCCGGGAAGCTGATCGGCCGCTCCCCCCCCCCCCCCCCCCCCGCGCACCTGAGGGATCTGTCTAATCTCCCCATTAATTTATTCATGGATCCTTTGCTTATGCTGTTAGGATGAACTCATGGATATTTATTTTATATTTTGAGGTACGAGCCACTATTTTACGAAACGTGCCGCTCAAAGCGTCCCGGCCACGGCCACGGGGAGCTCTCCCACGGGCCTTCACGCCGCGTGTGCGGCACGTGTGCGAGGCTTTGGCCCTTCCTGGCTCCGGGGCTCTGGGCAGCCCACGCTGATCTGCGTCCGCCCCGCGCAGCCCTGGGGTCGGCTGCGCGCCGGGCCCAGCTCCTCCAGCAGAGGGCGCGCGGGAACAGAGCTCGGCGCGCTGTCAGAGGAGTATTTCCCACTGCTCCTCCGGGGCCAAGAGCTAAAGCTTAAAATAAACTAGTAACAGATTAAAGAGGAAGAAAGGTGTACGAGCATTCATTGCATTTTGCTATTACGTGCACAACAGCATTGCAGAAAAAAGTGATCAGCCCCTCCCATCCGCGAGAGGGGAGTACTTCTCGCTAAAGGGGGCGCCTTTAGCCAGAGACGCGCGGGCCTGAGAAGCGCCGGCGGGGGAAGCCGGTTTCCGGCGGAGCGAGCCTCCAGCCCCGCTCCTGCAGCCGGCCAGCACCCCCTGGCCGGCGAGGCTCCCGCGAGGGGCTTCGCGACACGGAGCACCTTTGGCGTCTGTCCGCAGAAGGCGGAGTTTAGAGAAGGTCTCTCCTGCATTCGTTATTTTGTGCCTCGGCTCAAACTACAAATGACATAATCAGTGTGTCAAATGGCATATTTTGAGGTGACATGTCCCGAACTGCCTCGATACCGACCTCTCGTAGACACACAGGCCTGTACTTCTGTCTGTGTTTATTCGTCTGTAGCGCTATTAAGGCAGGTGTGGTGTCCTTTGCCCTGTACTGAACTTTAAAAACTTGGCAGCAGATGGTGCCTCTCAGTAGGTTTCACTGCAGCCTCGCGAAGCTCCCAGGCGCCAAACCTGCTCGGAAAAACCGCTGTCCCGCCTCCAGGCCTCCTCTGAGCCCAGACTGTGCGGACGGGCGCGGCTCCTGGGAGCGAAGCCCGGGGGCCTGCAGCAGCGGCGAGGCTGCGGGCAAACGGGGCGGACAGCCACGGGGTGCGGGCGCAGGCGCTCCCGGTGCCCCGAGGGGCCCCCTGGGGAGCCGGCACCTGCGAGCATCGGCGCGGCTGCTGGTCCACCAGTGGCGAAGCAGGCCCCCGGTGCTCGGAAATGGCGTCAGCGAAGCAGCTGCTGTCTAAAACAAGTATTAATGTTCAGGTCTTCTTAGTGTCTAAATCTTCCTGCATTGCAAAGGTAACGCCTGCTTTGCTAGTCCGAGGCTTGCACAGGCCCGGCTGGCGGGGAAAGCCCGTCGTGCTCCTGGGCTGGCGTTGCCTGCGCAGACGGAGGCCTGGCGCTGCGGGGAAATGGCTCCTGCGCCGGAGGACTGGGCAGTGCCCGGGGGGCCGCGTGCAGCCAGCAGCCGCGGTATCTAAGCATCTAATGAAAATATCGAAGCAAAACTGACCATGAAAGAAAACGTGGGAGAACCAGTTTGGAAATGCACCAGCGGACGGAAGTAAAGACGCCAGAGCTCATTAGAGCGCATTCATACCTGTAAACACCCGACCTGAGAAAGTTTCACTTTTCAGACAGAGAAACTCGAGAGGAGAGGAAGTAGGGAGGGGAAACCTGAAGGAACCATGTAACTGGAGACTTGATAAAATAAACATTGCTCAAAATCATAACAGGTTTTAGCATGTTTTCACAGACTAAAAAGATAAGACTTTATGAAGATATGAATAATATTCTTTTCAGCACTACATATTAATAGCCTTTTCTGGCTTATATGACCTACCTGCACACAGAATGTTTCCATGTGTCTTGGCATGTACTGGATATTTTATGTGAAAGTTCTAGTGTGCAATTATATTTATCTCCGGGAGACATTTTTAATGAGTATTGAAAACAACATTACATAACATAAACCAACAGAATAGTCTGAAATTTCCCTTTGGAATCAAAGCAAGATACAGTTTGTGATTCTATAAATATAGCATAATATCTTGTCCTAACAATGGAGTAAAACTTAGAAAAGCGTTTTCAAAATTGACTTTGCTTTGTGAATTTTCAAAGCAGAGCGGAATGGGGGCGGTGAGGGGAGCCCACGCCGGAGTTCACGGACGCCGAGGAGCGGCAGCAGGTGCGCGAGGGCGCGGCCAGAGCTGCTTGGAGGCCGTGGAAGGTTCTCTTCCGCTCCTGAGGGTCTTCGTTCCTTATTTTTATGGTCATTTTGATTCGTGAAGTACTAATACCTCAAATTTGGAAGAGACCTCACAAATATTTAATGATGAGGAATTGGGAATCAGCATTGTAACAGAATTCCCTTGTGTTTCTCTATTGTTTGGCAACAAGAAAATAATTAGATGTCTCCCGGCTGTCAATGTTCGAGCTTTCTGTGGATGTATGAAGGTTTATATTTAACAATGATGTGTAGCATTTATTGAACGTTTGCTATGTGTAAGGCACTAACTAGGATATGTGGTAACATACTCAGTCATAACAATTACCCTGTTTTTACAGGTCAGACTCTTGGGGTTTAAGCAGATGCGGGTATGACTCATACGAATTATACCGTTATTAACTGAAGTCTTACATCCACGTCAGACATAGCCACCTCAGACCAGTCTGAAAATTGGTTGGCACATTGTCCTGATGCTTTCCTGTAACCAGAGGGAGAAGTCAGGCCTCAACACTGCTACAGTTTTGGTGATTGGCTTGGGGCCATCGCTCTGCTAGATCTTGCTCGCTCCTAAGATTCCAGGGATAAAAATAGCAGCTAAAATTACTCTTAAGGGCCCCCAAAATCCTCTGAGCCAAGACTGGAGAAAGTTCTTTTCAAGTGCCTACTGAATTGCCAAATATGGCCACGGAGACCTTTTGTGCTAAAAATATATAGAAAAGTCACGATTATGGCCAAATCTCCAAGTCATAAATCAATCTCAATAGTGTGTTGGGTGTGGGGGGGAGGGGATAAGGTTTCTGTACGAGTGAGTTCTGCTCAGCCATTGCAATCCCTGTTTGAAGCTTCCTCCAGAAGTCTGAAAATTCAAAATGCTTTGGAACCTGGGGAAGGCAGCAGGAAGCGTGGACTCACCTACGCGTAGGCTGGAGGGCGCCCCGCTCCCCAGACACACCTGGACGATGGCTGGTCCTGATGTCTTGTGAGGCCCTGCTGAGGGCTTATTAGTTCATAAAGGGTCTTGCAAACATATTAAGGAGTAATAAGGGCATCAAGAAGCCACTGAAAAAATTCAAGCCAAGAATTACGATCAGAGTTATGTTTTAGAAATATTTTTCTAACTATAAAGTGGAAAAAGTAAGGCAGGGAAACCAGTTAGGATTCTGAGATCCAGTGGCTAAGGCAGTGATCCTGGGAATGGGGAGAGCAGGGAGACTAGAGACATATTTAGGGAGTAAAATAGACTCTGTGGTTGGTACATATGAGCAGTATGGGAGAGGACGGTGTCATTTGCTGAGACTGGAAACGAAGGAAGAAGAGAAGGTTTGGGAGAAAGATGCTCAGTTTTGTTTTTGGGTGTACAGAGCTGAAGGTGCAAATGCTGGACAAGCAAGTGAACGTGTGGACTTATGCTCTGTACTGCTCTCGGAACTGGAGATGCAGCCTGGGGCGTGGTTGGCGTGAGAGGTAACTGAAGCCTTGGGAGGGGGCACCCTCTCCAAGGTGGTGCAGGGAGTGATGAGAGAGCAGGCTGTTGGAAGGAACCCCAAGGAACACCCAAAATTCAGGGTTGCACCAAAACATAAGACTTACCAGATACCCCAAGTCCAATGATGACCTTGGAGCCGGAATTTGTACATTAGTTTATGTTCTCCTTGGCCGAGTCCATTACTAGAAGTACCAGCAGGTATGAAAGTCTGATATCCTTCCACCCTTTCAGATCGTAAAGGCATGAATTGGCAATGAAAACATTTTAAGTAGCCTGAACCCAGTAAACATTTGTAAGATAAAATGTACTGTGCAAGCCAGACAGACAGCCCAGGCGTTGACTGTGCTCAGCACCCTCCCGGCAGCGGGGGCCCCGCCCGGCCCCCTCCCCTGGGGCCCCAGGAGGCTTCTCTGGTGAAAGCGCGTGATTCCGTGGAGAGATGATGTCAGAAGACAACCTGGTCGGGAACTCCGCAGGGCAACGACCCCAGGCAGTTTTGGGTCGGTCGATGGGGATTGGCCTCCGTAGCTTCCTTCTTTTCTGCAGGAGCCCTGGGGGCCGTGGCCTGTAGAGGGGCTGATCGGTGGGGCGCTGACGCCGATTTAACAACTTGCTGGACAGAGGAAGAGCCCTGATTTGGTGTGTTTGCCAGTTTTTATAGCATAGGTACTCCCGCCATAGACAATTCAGAACTTGACGTTCCTGAAGGTGAAGCCTGAGGACACGTGCACACAGGTCGCGGTGTCCCCAGCAGCCACGGGCCCCGACCCAGGTGACCGGCGGCCACACTGGGGGTGCCCTGTGCACAGCAACTGGAGACGCAAGAGGACGGAGTTCTACAAAGTGCAGAGTTTTTAGTTTAAGGAAAATTGATTATTCATCTACTGTCAGTTTATTTCTAGGTCTTTGTATTGAGGGCCGGTAGTATGAGTGATGTATACATTAATGATCTCATGACATAACATCATAGCTTTTATATCTTTATTCATAAGCAATAAGCTTCTAAATGTGGCTTGTATCTGAGACTGAGATAATTGAGAATCATTTTCAATCTTACAGTTTATATTATAAACTAAAGAAATTGCCAGTTACTTTTTATTTCAGGATATCAATATAATTCAAATTTAATATATTTTATAAAAGAAAATATTTTATTTTTACCAAATAAGCAGTCTTTTCTCACCAAAGCAAAAAGAATTGATGGCACATGGCTTTAACCAATAATATATAAAGGAAGAATCACAGCAAACATCTCGTTCCTTTACGTGACTTAATGCACACATGTGAGCGGAGCTCAAGTGCGCGAGTGTGAACAATGCACTAAATAGTTACTGTTGACCGTTACTTTCAAAATATTTCTACTAGGCACTGGTTCAACCAGAGCTGATATTACACATGCTTTTTCCCTTTTAAACATTATAACGGAAAATTAAGATTTCCAGTGGCATTAGAAATGAGTATACATTTAAATATTTAATGCAGATATATAGTCTCATGATTTCTATTAAAAATCTTACCTAATATGCAAAAACAAGGACATTGTTTTAAATACCATAACTTACACTTATGCCGGGCTCATAAAGGTTACTATAAAAATAGTGCAAACCCAATAAAAACACAGTGATATAGCACAAAGTTTATTTTAAGTAAAACTTTGAGAGGGATGCATTTATACAAATGCATAATATTTTTACTGCTCTCACACTGGCATTTTTGTTCAGAAATAACTGATTTTAGAAATCTAAGCTGAACATTTTAAATCCACCATCTGCTTCAGAATGGAGGACACTGAGAACTTACAGAATAAATTTTTTAAAACAGGGTTGGGTAAAACTTTACAAAGTGAAGTAGTAAAAACTTCACCTGCTTTAGTTATGGCCCTGCCAAAGATAAAAATGCCCCATTGTCCACTTTTCCTGATTTAATTTTAATTTCTAGATAATTATCTTAACTACATTTATTTTGTTTATATAGAAAGTCTCTGAGACAAAAATGTAAAGATTTTAGGTTCTCTAACAAAATCCAAAATATCAGTAAGTGTATTTAAAGAAATGTTTATTTCCACATAAAACCCCAAAATACGGAAATAAGACACAGCAATAATAGGGCTGGCCGATCACCGACTTGGCGTTAGCCTTAGAGAAGTGTCGTTACAACTAGCTGTTAAGTCCTGGATTTAAGCATTCGGTTTTATACTGCAGTGCTGTCCTTCCCAGTGGAGACATCAAAGAAAAAGCTCACTTTTTTTCTGAAAGGAATAGTAAAGTATTTCAGCTATAATATGAATCAATTGTGTGTGTGTGTGTGTTGGGGGCGGGGGGAAGGTTATGCCAAGATAAAAAATAGAATCATTGCTACAAAAGAACTATAAACTGTAAATTTCTGGGAAAAACCCACAATGAAAGTGTTTCTTTAGGAAAAAAAGAAAAATAACATTGCCATGGGATTCAATAAACTATGGACCTGGCTTATGAGACTTTAAAAATTCACAAAAAGTAAATAGCACCAAAATTTTCTAAAATTTCAAATGATACACTGACATCATTCGAGTCCCATAAAAATGTTATATTTAACTGGAAAAGTTACCCTAGCAAAAATATAAATTTATTCCTTTCCATCCACAGAAGATGTGCTAGTTGTACTTCTTATCATCAAGGTTTTATGTAGTGTATAGTAATGACCATCCACACATTGGTTAGGGATCAGCAGGGACAATAGAAATCCAAATTATTTTCCAAATAATATGGGGTTATTTGGTGAGGGTGGGTGGGGAGCAATTCTCCAATTAAAATGTTTTGTTAGCTTCCTGTTTCATCCTTTTTCTTCTCTTAAGTGTTTGTTGGAACTCCTAACAAAACCTGTACTATTGCCTGATTTGAGCACCATACCCTGTTATTTTCCCTGCTCACTTTGTGGTGGTCGTAGCTAAGATTAGGAGTAGAAATAGGATGTTTAAGCGCGGGCACACATCACAGCAGTAAATCGAGAGTTCTGAATAAGCTACAAAATGTAAAAATGTTATAATCAAGAGTTGAGTTTAATTTTAAACAACATCCACTTATAAATTTAAATGCAAAATAGCACACAATTTAAAACAAGGCAAACCTTTTGGCTTTCATGTAGTGAAGTATGTATCTTCACCAATTACATACATGGCTACCAAACAGAAAACGCTAGCCCAGTTGGCCAAGTTTTACTGCTGCATATGAACAATGACAAGGCAAAGAACAGCAACCAGTCCAAGGGCTTGTAGGCCAAGGAACCACAGCAGAACCCAGAAGAAAATGACTATCACTGGTTCCACAGCATGTTCTCCAAAATACATCCTGGTGAAGCCCATGTTGAGGAGGCTCTTGTTCAGTTCACCAAAAAGTGTCCCCATCTTCTTGTAGTCATCTGCAACGGGGTCACTGGTGTGGTTTTGTGATGCTTCAACACCCTGGAAGGAAGGAAGGAAGGAAGGAAGGAAGGAAGGAAGGAAGGAAGGAAGGAAGGAGACAAAATGAAACATAAACATAAAATGAGAAATATGGAAAGGTCTTTAAGACTAGGGTCTATCTCAGTTCTTTATCTTTCAAAGACAATTCTTTATATTAAATTATCTTTGTTAAAATAATTGGCTTATTTTCTCTTGCCTCACTAGATCCTAATAATGTTACAAAAGAAAAACTGCACTATATTGATATGTGTGTAGGTGACAGAGTTGTAATTATAATTTATTAACCCTAATTTCTTTTAGGAGTCATGATTCAAATCAGTTATTATTTATTGATATCCACTTGCTCATAGTAGGTGCAAGATGGAATATTACTCATATCTATTTTAAAAACCTTTAGAAATAGGGTTTCATATAATAAAAACTATAAAACACTTTAAGCGTGCAGTCTATGCCAGGGTTAAGTTAATTAGCTTAAAAAGGCAGAAATCACCTTTCCCAGAGAGCCAAGGAATCGGAGGGGGTTTTGAGGGGCTATTCAAACAGCTGATGCAAACTTAGATTCCTTTGGAGCAACCAGCACAAACGTATCATCTATGGTCCTGTCGGTGGGAGACACACGGGCAGGACGGTGTTTCTTTCTGGAGGCTCCAAGAGAGAGCCCAGTACCCCTGCTTTTCCAGTGGCCAGAGGCACCCAGGCCCCTTGGCTCCTGGCCCCGTCCTCTCTGGCCTGACTTCTGCAACTTTCCCCTCTGACCTCTGCTTTTAAGGGCTGATGTGATTCGGTCTAACCCACCTGGATAATCCAGGACCATCTCCCTGCCTCAAGACCCTTACTGTTAGCCACACCTGCCGCATCCTTCCGGTTGTGCAAGGGGCCACGTGCACAGGCCCTAAGGATTATGCCAACATCTTTGTGAGCAGAGGACCATTGTTTTGCCTCCAACAATATTTTATATTAAAATTAATTCTTTATTTCCTGACATTGGCTTTAATAGGAAAGGAAAGGCTGTTAAAGACAGAACCACGTCTTACAAATTTCAACATTAGGACTGTAGCATATTGTGCTGTGCTATGCTGTTGTGGGCTCATAACAAATATTTTTCAAATACCATGTCCGTATTCTACAATAACAACATAGGCAAAAACTAAACAAAGCAAGCAAACAAAAAACCCACTTGGCACATAAAATAGTAAACCGGTACAGAAACGCTGGTGTTTTTCCCACCCTGATATTAATCACATAGTTTGCACGTGGGATCCCAGTGGAAGGACACCTCTCAAATCCAGTGTCCTTTGTGTTCACAGGACACCGTGGACCATGACGTGCTTCACCAAAACTGTGGTCGTCTTTGGCCCATGATACAAGACGTGCATAAAAATAAAGGAGTGTTATAAAAGATTCAAAATCCTTCCTTACAGGCATACAAAATTAATAACAAGAAATTAAAAGTGAACCCTTAAATAATCATAGGATTTTTAAGAGAGAAAGACCTGTAAAGGTAATTAAATCAAAGTCTTTTACTTTAAAAGCAAGGAATAAGAGGTTAAGTCACACAGCCTATTAAAAAGCACAAGTTTCGGAGGTAAACAGCGCAGAATCAGACTGGGCTCTGTCGATCTTGCGGAGAACGCTGGAACCGTGGCCAGTCTGGCCCGGGGTCGGGGGGTGCAGCCACGATGCCCACCTCGGGGAGGTGAGGACAGGGTGACGAGGAAACAGGGTAAAAAGCTTTTAGAATACACACAGTGATCACCTAAACTATGGTAGCTCTTACTCCTACTATATTTTGGTAGGATTTACGTCTTGTGGTTTTTATTGTATCATGCTGCCTGAGTTAATTAATACCTTAGTGATCATGTCTCATGATAATTAAATTCAGTTGTATTTTTCTTCCAGTGTTATGACAGTTTAATTATATGGAACTTGAGGTGGGATGTTTTCCTGCCTGTGGAGAAACTGGTGCTGTCAGTATGGCCCCCTCTGTCACCCACTGTGAGAGGCGGGCAGGCCGCGCCCCACGCACTGGCTCCTGCTGGGTTTAAGGCTCCTTTACCCTTCCCGGGGCTGTAGGACCTGTTGTGCCACACAGGCAGCATGCCGATCTGCTGGCTTTGCCTGTCTGCTGTCTGTTTCACCCTCTTCTGTTGGCTGCATCTTGATCTGACTGTGGAGAAACTGTGCCTGCTCCATGCGCACTCCGTATGTTTTGGTGGAGGATGCGCCCGTGCCCAGTTCCAGGCCCAGACAGTGAGAACATTGCACTTCTTTGGACTTATGATTAATTAAGGAGTGAACTGTAATTCAAGAAAGGCCAACAAGAGCTCTACTGAAGACTTTTGTGCAAAAAACTATTGGAAAGGAGATGCTTTCTTCCCCTCTGGTTAGCTGGGAAGATGAGGGGAGAGCTTCCTGTGGAAAAAGCTGATATAAAGCAAAGCCCAGAAAAGACATAGTTGCTGTAGTTTGAATACTTGAATTCAGCAACTGCATCTGCCTTGTCTTTTTAATGAACTGAGCCAGTAAATTCCTTTTTTGCAAAATCTAGTAGGAGTTGAATTTCTGTCACTTGGAACCCAGAGTTCTGACTATAGATGACGGTGATAAAAATTAATACCTATTATTAATTTAATGTTAATTACATGCCAGATATTGGGTTAAGTACTTTACATTCATCATGATTTTTGATCTTCATTCATTAAAATAAATTTTGTTAGTTAATTTCAAAGCCTGTGCTCTTAATGGTGGCACTCAACTAGTGCCTCGTTAAGTGGGTTTTATTGTTACTAGCAATAATTAACATGAAAAATGTATTAATAAAATTTTAAAAAGCACAATTAATAGGGATCACCTGCATGGAAATTTTTAGCTATAACTTTATAAAAGTTTTAAAAAACTACATAAGAATAAGAATGGTTAAATATTCACATAACACAAAAGAATACAGAGTAAAACTAAGGTGCTGCTTTCTCCCTGCACCTTTGGTTAGCCTTCCTTAGCTGACACGGAGAACCACTCTCAACACGACCAGCCCGTGGACATCAGAAGTGGGAAGGCCAGTGTGTTAGGTGTGCGTGTTGAGATGCCTGCCAGTCCGGCTCTGTGTGTTGAGCTTTATTGAATGGAGGAATGAATGATTGATTGAGTGAATGAACAATCCTCCTCCAACTCCTCTCTTTCTCTATCCCTCTCCTCCAGCTAACTTTCTAATGTGCTATTTCCCAGAGAAAAGGGAAGTAGTCAGAAAAGAGCTTCCTTAACTTTGCAACACAAAATAAATCGACTGCCCCCTTGGGCCCATCCCCCTGCACTCGCTCTGTTACAAAGGAGGAAATGAGGACCTATTTCTGCTCCTTCGTCCAGTTCCTCTTCCCAGTGCTTGGGTTCACATCCTGTTCTACCTTATACAACCCATTTCCCGCTTTCCCTCCGTCTCATCCATATTTAATCTTTCCCTCTGAATGGATGCCCTGACATTAGTATTTATAAATGCTCAGATCTTTCTCTAGGAAAACACTTGCTCTACACCACACCCTCCGCCGGCTCAGTGCCTGTGCTTGTCCTTCATAACCAGGCTGTAGGAAAAAATTCCATTTCTTTGTCTTTGTCAAGAACTGTGAGGAGACTGAGACTGCACCCCACTTTCAAGGTGACATCTCAGCCTCACGGGCACGGCAGGGTGCCCAGACGCTTGGGTCAGAGCCGCGCAAGCTGCTGATTGTCAATGCTGTGCTGGGCAGCCTTTTAAGGGATTTGATCTTCAGAACATACAGGACGCTAAGGAAGCGAGAGTGCGATTTAGCCAAGAGCCCCCAGAGCTGGTGGGAGAGGCGTAGGTCCAGGCGCCCATGCGCCGAGGCTGTCGCCCTGCACGCTTCCCTCAAACTGTCAGAGCCACCCTGTAATCCTTCACATAGTGTTTGCTTTACTGCATCAGCTGTTAACAGCAGATCAAATAGTTACACTTGTCTTATATTTATATTCAGCAAAAGTGAATCATTTATAGTTTTGTGGTGTTACCTCTGTATTGCTGTACAGTATGGCCCTATGAAAGTGAAAGTTCCATTTGCGTGTGCTGTTGTGAGGCTTTCCCATGGTCCACTTGAGGAGTTAAAGAGTAACACGGCCGGTACGTCTAATACAACTATGCAATATGCGGATCATCCATGTTACAATTGAGTTGCCTTTAAAATTAAATTTTTATGATTAATTTCTAACTAAGATCTGTAGTGGGATTTGGTCTCAATGCCAAGTCAACAGTACTTATTTTTCAAAAAGCTGTCAAAATACAACTCACATAGCAATGTTTGGGAGTTGTGTGCGGTGCCCCACACTGTAATAGTTTCTCGTTTTGTGGATTGCACCTTTGTCAAATCCAGCAAGTTGCTAATTTTCCTTTTGCAGTTCTGATATAACCACTGCAGTAGAATTCTTATTCGATGACACGTCTAATAAGTTATCTATCAACAATTTTGACTAAATGAGGAAAAAAAGTTTAATTGGTTTTCATTATTCATGATACTACAGAGTCTGTAGGAATCTAGTCTTGTTGATAAAGGATGTGAGTTTTTGTCACTTCTTATGGAAGAAAACTCTGAAAACAGTATCTCTACGTAAGGCCACCTTGTTTCATAACACAGCATGCGTGTTGTGGTGGTTTTAGGTCACACACTGAAAATGACCACAGGTGTCTGCCTTTGTCCTGCATCTGCAGTTACAGTGCAGTCACCGGCCTCTCGGCTCAGCACGGCCCGCATCTGCACTTCATGTGCCTGCGGCCTGTGGGCTGCGAGAGGCCTGCGCAGATGGCACTTGCCAGACTGAGGGCTCACACTCCCAGGAAACCACACCCCGGTGTCTCACACCCTGCAGGGAACACTCACCTGTTATCACGAACTCCAATAACTCTGAGTCCTTGAATCACACAACTGTCTGGCTTATAAAATAAACCCTTCTGTTAATTCAGCTCAATTCAATAAATAATAATTGAATGTCTATCATGAGCGAGGCAAGTGCTGTGGGAGACCTGAAATAACCCAAACTCCCTGATGTTCCTTTGTGTAAGATATAAGGAAACACGTGCTCAAATCACCGTATGAAGACACTGCTGCCCGCGCCTTCCTGGTGATCAGGACCTGGATCTTTATACAAGATTCCCAGTTTTCTTCTCGTCTTTCTCAGTCTCACTTCTCAGCTCAGGCACCACCCAGATTTCTAGGCTTGTACATTGCACATTCAGAATTTCCACAAGGATGTTTTCTAGGACCCTCAAACTCAACGTGCACTGGACTCAACTAGTTACCACCCGTCCTACAAGCGGTCTTGCTCCAGGGCCTCCCTCAGCAAGTGGCGCAGCCTGGAGGTGTGCGCAGAGCCTGCTTTCCGCCTGCTCTGTCCTCCTGGTCACCTTGAGCTGCTCATTTCCCTCTGAGCTCGTGTGAGGCTCCGTGGGACGGCTCTCCTGAGGGAGGTTTCATGAGCTCCAATCATGTCGTTAATGTTTACATAGTTTGTATCCTGAAGACGCTCACTTTTTAAATCACCCTTGCCCAGAGAAAATTATTAGTGAAGTATTTTAATCTCTTCAGAAAGAAAAAAATCCCTGCAGTTTTTATCTCATTTTCCCCATTTTTATATGGAATCCCCCATTTTATTTGCTTATTAGCTATTTGTTCAACAAACCTTTTAAACACACATATTCCAAGCATTTGCTCCTCACAGAAATGCTATAAGGTGGGTGTTTGTTAGACAATAGAGGTCAACTGCTGTCCCCAGAATGAGACAACCACCAGGGACTGAACGCGTGAGCCTTCTGGCTATAAAATCTGAGCCCTTCCGGGGAAGCCACGCTGCACACCTCTCAACCCCTTATTGTAGAGAAATGGAAGCGAGTATTTTAAAAGAAGCAAATATTTAAACAAATTCATTATAAGGTATGATTATATGATGAAATTCCTTAAGATATGTACCTTTAAAAGATGAAAGTCGCTAGCTGAAGTCTATAATTTACATTTCCCTCTCATTTTTCCACAAAGAACTTGAATTTGCTTGCAGTAGCAACAAATGAAAACTATAATAACAAAACATAGAACCGCAAAGGGGATGGGTGAGAAAGAACTGGGACTCCAGACCACGGCAGGCACGTGACCACAATGACTAAGACTGAGCCTGCAGGTGGCCCCTCCTGGGGAGTCAAAGCCAGAGGGCCCGCAGCTCAGCAGACCTCTGTCCGCCCCGCCCCGGCGGGCCCTTCGTGGCCACTTGGCGAAAGAGCAACCCTGTCTTACGCCCATGCCCCCTGCCCACTTCTCCTGCTTTTAGTTTTTCCATGGCCCTGCTAACCCGCTGCAGTGCTGCGGACGTATTCATTGTCTCTGTCTCCCTACCACATTGTACGAATAACCAGGGAGGAAATGTGCCTGTTTCTGTTTGTTTCTTTGTATCCCAGGTGCCTAGAGTGGTACCTGCCCAAGGGTAGGAGCTCAGTGTATTTTTTGAAGGATTGAATGAAAAGCTGTCAAGAAAGCATATGCTAGCCAGACAAATAAAGAACAAATAATAAATACAAAAAAGTTGTCTCTAATACAAGGGCTATACTTTGTTGCTAAAGTAGTTGATGTTCAATGATACAAATTGAGAAAGAAAATACCTTTAGTGCATGGCCAGAAAGTTACAGTAACTGAAGTCTTAAAATACAGCTAAATACCCAAAGACGGACTTTCAAACAGGTAGTCACTTAAACCGCAAAGGTAGAATATTGCCATCTGGAAATGATGGAATCATTACACTCTTTTCATTATATTACTGTTAAATAAACTGTGTATACATACAGGATAATGAAGGAAGAATTTTGGTGTTTTCTTTAAATTTTTTCTTAATATATTTAAGGGTTTTATACCAGGTATTTTATTGATACTAAAGGGGGTTATGCCTACTGGTCAATTCTCTGTGAAGAAATCGCTTCATTCTTGTCTTTCTTTAAATTTAAAAGCGTAAATTAAAGGGATTCTATACTCTCGTGAAACTTGAGCAACGTTGTCTCTGAAACCAATAACTGTTCAGTATGTGGAAAAAACAAGCTGGGATGATGTGGACCCGCAGTTGGGGATAATGGGCTAAATGAAAGCCGCACATAGTGATGGAGCCCTCCGGGCACCACCCTTGTCCTCATCCGATCCGTTTTCCACTCGTTGTGTCAGTACCAGGTGAGCTTCAGTTACAGGGCTCAGCAGAAAGAACTTCAAATACAAATCAGTCTTTGCTTTTCACATGCATAGGAATCATGCATTTTCACATACACATTGCATGTATGTATGCAATGTTACCATGGGAGGAGATAAGAATTAACATTTTCTACTAGTATGAGGTACTATAAAGGGAGAGATCGTTCACAAAATAATCTACTCTGTGTAGCAAAGTTTAGAAATTTTTTTATTACTGTAAGGAAATTAAGAATAAGCAAACACCCCGCCCCTCAAAATGGGGCGTCTCTTTGGCAAACTAAGCATTGTTCAGAAGACTGTTCCACCTTCATGGCTTTGGAGCCATTTTACAGGTCTGTAAATTACAGGTAACTGATTGCAATGCAAAATCATTGTTAACTGTAGATACGCAAACAAATTTATTCCAGTGGAGGTTCAATGGTCTTTTCTCACTTTGACGATGGAAAGAGCCAGTTAGTTTCATGCCTATTTGTGAGTTAATTTCAATATACCTTTTCTCCATATACATTTTTTTAAAATTTCTCCTTGGAATGGGTTGTAACATTTGCCTAGTTCCCTCATTAATAAGGAGTTAAATAAAATCCTTAACATGTCTTCATTTTACATGCAATGAGTGCTTTAACTTTATATCTTTTTGAAAATTATCCTCTAACATTGCCATTATTGAAATGGCTGGTCTTAATTTTAACTTGAGTTAGTCTTGGGTTTCATTTACTATCTTTCTTATGTCCAGCTCAAGAAAAATTAAAAACAAAATTACAAATTTAAACTAATTACACAAATTAATAAAACTCAGTATTCCAAGATTCTCTATGTTTGTTAGTCTTTATCTTTATTGACACTGTGGTAGTTTTTAAAGGCAGCATGTCTTGAGTAAATTCTTTCAAAAGTATTGCAGGCCCTTTAGCTCAGTACTCAATTAACACCACTATTTTATTTGCTGTAGATTCTGAAGACAGAGCATGTTCCTGTTAAAAGCAAAGTTCCCTCTGTTCAACACAAAATTTTTGTCAGAGTATTTTCCCCGGGAAGCCACATTGCGTCAGCAAAAGTATCAGCTGAGTTTTTACCAGCAGGGCCGCCTTGGACAGACACAGACTCTATCCCACCTCAGGGATGCCGAAGTTTGGCCCAAGCGTTCCCCACATGTTGTGCTCTCTGCTGCCTGGGGAGCCAGCCTGGGAAGGGCGAGAGGGAAGAGGCAAAGAACAAACACGCTAGTAAACAGAAAAGGTCGTTTCACCTAGTGTGGGGGCTTAGAGGCAGGTGGGGAGCCTGGAGGCCCTCTCCGCAGGGCAGGCGGAGCTGGGATCTTGCAGACAGGAAGGGCGAGGCGAGGCCGTGAAGCTCTGTGGAGGGAAGGTCTGGCGGCAGGAGCCCGGGCTGGGGCTGCAGACAGAACTGAGCTGACTGCGCCAGGACAGAGATTTTGACCGTGACACACAATGAGAAATCCGGCTCCTTTCTTGACCCGGAACACAGAAACCAGAGCTCCCGCATGGCACTCCCGGCACGCGGGAGGCACCCCGATCGCCCCCCACTGAGTCAACGCCAGCGGGAGGCTTGAGAGCTCAGACCTGCAGTGTGAGTTTGAACCTCAATTCTGCAGTTCACTAACTGTGATGCCTCCGCTACGTTGCTTCACCTCCCTGCGCCGCAGTTTTATGCTGCAGCTTCAAAGTGGGGACAGTGAGTGTCTATGCATGAAGTTTGATCCAGATTTCCCTCCAGGAAAACTGAACTCATTTGTACTTCTAACTCTAACGTATTCTTATTTCATATACTGTTTCTCAAAACCCACACTGTTTGTCTTTTTAATCTCTAATGGATGGTGAAGAATCATCCCTAACAGTTTGATTTGGGTTTCTTTTATGCTGATGAGAGTGAGCACGTTTCTGGTCCAATGGCTACTCAATGGAGCTGCAGTTTCATTTACTACAAAATGTACAAAATAGGTATGTTAAACATAAACGTTTACTAATATAAAAATTTATTAACTATAAGAAGATTCACCTAACTACAACATTATAGATGTTATAATTTATAACATATTTATTGTAACTTTTGTCATTTACAATTAAACGCAAAGTGATAGCATCCATTTACAGTGATCTCCAACTAAAATACATTGAACAAATGAAAAAATATTTTCAAGGATATAGATAAAAATCAATGAGAGTATTAGCTAGTTTTTCAATTAGACTTTGAAAGTATGGTAAACTGAAAAATACTAAAATTTATATTCATTTTTGTTCTAACCACCATTGTAAATAGCCACAATCAAACATCTGTCCTTAAGAATGACTTTTCTTCTCAATTCTCAACTTGTGGCAGCGACAAGAGCTTCTATTAAATGCAGTTACCTTTTAGGACCAGAGAATAAGGAATTCTGAATTTAATGAGACTTATGAAATTTGCTGGTCATTGGAAACCAAAATTAAATTCCTTGCCTCTGTAGATGGTCTGCATAAGTGCTAGTAAAATTTTGATCAAGAGGATGAAAATAAAAACCAGTTTTAAAAAATTAATTGGAAGAGGGAACTAAAAAATCTCAAACACAGATGTTAGAAAAAAATCATATCAGAGGGAATGTAGTAAAAACCGCAAATAGAAGTTAATTTTCTGACCACTGTGTCCAGATGTTAGGTGTTAATAACAACCTTATCCTTCATTCTCCGTAACGCTCGGACACTGGGCCCCCTGGATGGAGCCCTGGCCAAGCAGAGCTGTCGCTGTAAGGAAACAGCAATGAGAACCCAGCCAATGGTTTCCCCACCCTTTGCCAAGACAAGACGTAGCTGCCAGCGAGGTGGCGTGGAAAAAAACATCAGATAGGGGAAAGCTTAGATCAGGAGATAGGAAGCACCTTTTCAATTAAGTTAATTAGAAATTCAACGTCTTTGCTCAAATTCAACTACTCTTTCCTGGTCTTATCAATTCCCTGCAGCACACACGCACGGACATCTAACCCTCTTAGTGAAGTGGACGTGGCCCGTGGGGACCACCGGTGTGTGAGGGCCGCGGCTGCCACGCAGGGTGAGCCGGTCATGCAGAGGAGGCGGAAACCGAAGGCAGGGAGGCCAGGGCCGGGGGGGCGCGACCGGAGAGTTTCTCCTCCGGCCTCGAGCGCAAGGCCAGTGCCTGGCCCTTCCAGTTTTTCCTGTGATGTTGCTTGACCACTTCTCTTGAACAAGAAATTGGGCGTAAGTGGCGCAGACAAGAGTGGGCCTTCTTTTTCCTGGGAAGGACCCCTGTCCCATGGCCACAAAAGTAGCTGAAGAGCTACACAAAAGCAGCATAACTTCAATTTGTGGGTCATGGTCTTTTTAGAGAAATGATCAGGAAATGGTAATAACTTATATTTGTTGTATGGAAATCTAAAATTACATGTACTAAAAATATGTTTCTAGTATGTGGTTAGTTGAGAGGAGTGATTTAGAGATTCTGTTCTGATAATGCTTCACAGAGAACGAAAGACGCCTGTGATGTGTGAAATTCACTCCCTGCACCACCCATGCGATGGGCTGTCCCCGGGAACAAGACGAGATGGAGCTCAGGCCTGCGTTTGTCTGAACTCACAGCTCTTGCTAGAGTGTGGCTTGTGACTGCTTTTAAAAGACATGACAGGAAGTGGGGGTAAACGAATATCTGGTGTGAGCTACACAAGCTCTTTGTGCACTCGAAGGACACCTGGGCCCTGGTGTGCTCCGGAAGAGCTGGGTGTGGGGCGGAAAGAAACCGCCTGGCGGGGGCAAGTGCTGGCTTCTCGCAGGCCTTACCCAGAGTTCAAGTGTGACCTCTAGGGAAAAGGGGTAAATAACTTCCAATCATACATTCATCTGTGTATCTCGTCACCGATCCTACACGGGAGGGCCAGTGTGGCGAGGACTGCGGAATGACGCCCCTGTTC
The DNA here is from genome assembly GCF_021234165.1 of Pteronotus mesoamericanus. NCBI lineage: Eukaryota > Metazoa > Chordata > Mammalia > Chiroptera > Mormoopidae > Pteronotus > Pteronotus mesoamericanus. Next base: position 22,168,603 of record NW_026555064.1, read on the forward strand.
TCTGCTCCCGGGTCACTCAAGGCGAGGCCCACAGGCAGCGCCTGCATCACGTGTCAGAGACACGAAGCCTCAGGCCTCACGCCAGGCCATGGCGCACGTGGACGCCGAGGACTGTGGCTCCAGCCCCCTTTCCTCCTCAGGCGACCTTCTAACTGCAGTCTCTGGAAACCCCAAGCCATTTCTCCATATATCTTTTCAGTTAGGCTCCTGATTGGAAATTAGGTCCAAAAGAAAACACACACTAATCGTGTGCCAGTGGCTGCTACAAGCACCGTGCGCGCATCATTAACGCACAGTCCGCCCCCAAGCTCTGCGAGGTCGCTGCAACTCTCCCCTTTACATGGATGGAGGAAGTGAAGCCTGAGAGGTCAGCAAACTGGCCTGAGGTGGTGGTTACTGGGCTTGGAGTCAGGGTTCTAACCCAGGTGTTCGGAGCCTGGAGGCTGCACTGTGGGTGGCATTTCGGATGCTGGTCAAAAGGAAAGGATATGACCTTCCTCCACTGCCACATTTTCAAAAGCAGATGACCTTGCGGAACACATTTTAGTAAGTGCTGTTTACAGAAGTTCCTGTGTATTTACTTCAGTGTCTGGGAGCCAGCATCGGTCTGAGAGTTCCAGGCGCTGAAGAGGCAAGACACAGAAAGGCAGTACTACCATCAGGAAGGAAGCAAAGCCAGCCTCCTCCATAGAATGGACGACTCTACCCCTGGAAGATGCAAAATAAACAAACCTAAGAGATACTTGCAATTATTAGTGCTAGAATAATAAAAGAACTCAGAAAAGTAACTAGCTAAAAATTAAATCTCTAAGAACCAATAGCGAGAACCCAGCAGCAAAAACACAACATGGGGGGAAAAATCCATTTCACAATACCAACAACAATATAAAAGTTTAATAACAGTTTATAAAGCCTGGTAGGAAGTAGATTATTCAATAACTAGACAGAAAAAAGATTTGCTCCACACTTCACATTGTACATGAAGTTACTCAAAAAACATTAGATACATAGGGTAAAAACAAAAACCATAAAAACACACACACGAAAGAAACTATTCATGGATATTTGACTGATTGTAGAATTAGAAAGACTGTCCTAAACAAATATATAGAGAGATATTTGTATATGTGTATGTGCATGAAATTACCAAAAATCCTCTGGCTAAAAAAAAGTAAAGTGTTTCTAAATCAAAATTTCATAAGCAAAATTATAAAGTGAATAGCAAGCAGGGAAATATGTGCAATAAGGGATAAATATAATGATGTCAGAAAAAATGGTCAAAGATGATCTGAAAAGAAATACAAGGGTTCACCACGTGCGTGAATGGTGCAGTAAAGCCCTCCAGCAATACCTTGCCGCCGCCCGCGGCAACTTCGCCTGCAGACTCGGTAAACGCGGAGCCCCGGGCGTGGCTGGGCCGGCAGGGGCGGCGGCCGGGCTCCCACGCAGCCGGGCTCCCACGCAGCCAGGCTCCCACGCAGCCAGGGCGCCGGCACGCCCCTTCCCAGAGGCAAGTCTGGAAGGAGTTTCAGATCTCAGAGTGTGACTCACTGACCCAGTTCCACGTCTAGGAATCAATTCCAAGGTGGAACGTGAGGACTTACAGGCAAAGATTTTCATTAGAGCATCATTTATAAAAGAAAATTTAAAGCAAGTTAAATGTGTCATGTTGGCCCTAAAAAGAATTTCAAGCAGACTTTTTGGTAACTGGGAAGAATGACAGTACCTGAAAAGCCTGTACAGCAGGACACCACATTCAAACATTATATTGAAATGTTAAACATATACCCGTGTGCATATGTGCACATACACGCTTACAGAGGGGTGTATGAAGGTACTCATACCAAATGCTCTATGTTCTCTAACAAAATATGACCTGAAGTGGGATTCCAAACGCTTCTGTTTTCCTTGCTGGATCTGTCTATATTTCCACATTTGTCAAAGTACACATTCCTTTTATAATCACAAAGAAAGACCTAAAGCTGAAGGTGACGACTGTACAGCCAGCCTCAGGAAGGTGCGATGCCGGAGGCAGGGCCGCGGGCGGGCCCCCCCGGCCTTCACAGTCAGCACAGGCGCGCCACCGCGGAAGCGGCAGCTGTGTGCCTGCCTCTCCCTCACTCCTGTGTCCCAGAGGTGCGACGCCCACCCCCTGCGCGGCACAGCCGCTCCGCCCGGAGGGCTCGCGCTGTTCCTCCGGGTCCCTTTCCAGGACAGTGACTTCAGCCGGGCCTCCCTGTCCGTCCTCCCTCCCGGAAAGAACCAGGCCGAAGGCCAGGGGAGCCTCTCAGGCCGAACTGGGACCGTAGATGCCCCACGTGCTGAGCAAACCTAACACTGACAGGGTCTCAGGTATTAAAGAAACAATGTATTAATGCCAGTGTTTCAGTATTACTTAAAATAAATTCCAAAATGCAGGTGCATGTTAATGTGGTGTCGTAATAGCAATGAGCCCAAAATAGGCGTGTACAGTCAAAGGCGACGCAGCCTTCGGGTGGCGGACGGGCCTTTCAGGCCGGAGAGGAAAGAAAAGCCAGTGAAGGAGAGAGCGCGGGCGCAGGAGCCTGTCGCCGGGGGAGAAACCTGCCCCGCAGCGGTCGGGTGAGGCGACGCCCTGGAAGGAGGCGCCTTCGAAGGGATGGGCTGCCTGGAGCCGCCGCGCTCGAAAGGGCGCCCGGCTCCCCCTCCGCCCAGGACGCTGGGCACCGCGGGAGCCGCAAGCAGGGGGCGGCCCCCGCCTCACTCCCACCTGGTTAGTGTCGGCTCTGTCTGTTCATGTCACGCTTCTTACTGGAAAATTCAAATTAAGTTCTAAATATCTTGTTTCCAAACCAAGTTTTCAGAAACTATTCCATTGGTAATTTGGAGTCTGTGTGTCCTTAAAACCACACCAGAAACACCACACCCCCCTAAAGAAAAACTCAGTGAAACAACTGAGGATATGTTTTATAACTGTAATTCCAGTTTCTGGTACCTCACGCGCCTTTACCTCTGTAGTTGTCTCTAAAAGCGTCGCAAGGCAGCGCATTACAATGTTCAGTTCCACCCGCGGGACTTGGAAGGAAGCCTTGGCGAGGTTACCCAGCAGCGACGCTCCAACCCCGCTGGCTTCTCACACCCGTGCGCGGGGCTGGCCGCTCTCGGTTTTCCTCGGTGGGGGCGCTTCTGCGAGAAGTTTTTCTTTAGTGCCCATACAGGAGGACACACCGGTCTTTGGTATCATTTTCTATTATTATGTATGTAAGCTTAGATTACATAAGCAAATGAAACAAAAATAAAATGATAACATGTTCACAGGAGTCCAGGAGAATGCACGTGCATGACATGCGTGGGAAGCAGCAGATGTGCAGTGACGTTTCCTAGGATGTGTGTCTCCTTATGATGTTTGTTTCATCCTGTTTCTTTGTGCCATGAGCAACGTTGGGAAGGCCGGCGTTGCTGACGATGCAAAATCCGCAGATGCTGAAATGCAGGATTTTCCACGCTCTCCTACAACCACTGAACCCTGACCCCAACCCTAACCCGAATCACCAGGGGAGTTCCTGTTGCCTTTCCCCCCTTCACTTTTCCAGGCGAACAACTAAAGGAAGAGGAAACTAAGCCCACGGAGCAGGTAACTGGAAGACACCTGCACGAAGAGACCCGCCTTGTCGCAGGGCGGAAACCCACGCGGTGAGCGAGCCCAGCACAAAGGCGTAATTCTTGTGGGCCACACACTGTTCTTTGTTTCCAACGTAACAATTTGAAAACTAAAAGTTACACTTTAGCTCTCAGTGCGATTCGCGATGATACAGGAGTTTGTGAAGTTTGTGAAACGTGGCAAGAGGGCCGGAGGGAAAGGGTACGGAGAGGAGGCAGGTGCCGGCGCACCGGCCCCTCGAGGGCGCGGCCGGGCCGGGCGGCCGAGCCCGGCGTCCCAGCCCCTCGGGCTGAGCCCGGGGCGGGGGTCTGAGGCCTCATCACTGCGCCGCTGCGGGTAAGGCTCCCGCCAACCGTCCCATTTCTTTTAGTAAATGTCCTGCCTCATCGCGGAGATATCGCACTGCATTTAGTGAAGCAAACGCGGAATTTCAGAAACTCGCGGTCCCGCTTTCCGGCACCCCGCGGGCCGCGCACGCGTCTCCGCCTCTCCACGAACTGAACGCCATTGCTTTGCTTTTTCACTTTTGAAAGGAAACTGAGGCGCCCTGTGCGCTCCTGTGCAGCCCTCGCCGCGGGAGTCTCTGTTACGCACCCGAGGGGACGCAGGCTGCTGGCCGCGCGCCCACCCGCGGCCCCGCGCACCTGCCCGCCGTGGCGCGGGAGTGGCCGCGCGCGGAGCCACGTGCGCGGAAGCCCCTGGGCGGCGGCGGCGACCCGCGCGCCTCCGCCGGCCCTGCGCGCCCCCGCCCCGCGGCGCCCCTCGCCCCGCGCACCTGCTCGCGCTGCTCCCGCGGCCGCCGCCTCGGGCTCGCGCCGGGGTCCCGGTCGGCTCCCGCCGCCGCCCGCTCCGCCGGCGCGTCCCCGTCCTCGTCGCGCTCCCGGGCCGAGCACATCGCGCCGCCGAGGGCCGCCCGGAGCTGCAGAGCTCCCGCCCCGCGGCCTCGGGAAAGGCCCACCTGGGGCGGGGCCGCGGGGCGGGCGCGGCGTGTCTGGGTGTGTGGCCGCAAGCGAGTGACAGAGCGCGGCACGCACGGCCGCGCTCCAGCGCGGCCCCTCTGGTTGCCCGGCGCTGCGGCGGTGCTGCCGGCCGCCTGCCGGTGGGAGCGGCCCGACTCTGCCCGTCAGGGAGGGCTCTCCGTCTCTTTGGTTCCTTTGTCTGCGCTCATGTGTCCCTCCGAAGCGCTTTGTCGCCCTGCTGGGTGCTTCCCTCCTGTATGTCGGTTGTCTACATGGGTAAGAATATGTCTCTCTCAGTGGGTGTTAAGGAGGACGCATCTAATTTAGAATTCATTTTCTTACTACCTGTAATACTGTGACTTTGGAATACAAAATATGTGCGTAGTCGGTCTTCATGCTATTCCTGCCTCACAGCTGCCGAAGCGCTCGGAGTTTCCCAAGTGTCAAGAGTGATAAAGGTGAATGAGGGGGCGTTGGGACCCCTCCCGAGGGTGGGGCTGATGCGGACGGATCCGACCCAGGGACCGGAGGGCTTGATGTTCAGCCAAACCCCCTCCCCGTGCTCCTGCCTCCGCTCCCCTGTGGGGACGGCGGAGGGGCTGGAAGCTGAACCCATCACCACTGGCCAACGAGTTAATCAGTCCTGTCTAGGCCATGAAGCGTCCACCGGGGCGGTGCTGCCCCCGCCCCCGCCGTGCGAGGAGAGAGGACCCCGAAGCTCTGTGCACCTCGTCCAAAGTGCCTCCCCACCTGCTCACCGCCTGTGTCCTTGGTGAGAGACTGGGAAAAGTGAGGAAGTGTTTCTCTGAGTTCTGCGAGCCACTGTGGAAAATTACAATCGAACCGGAGGGGGTTGTGCAACCTCCAATTTATAGCCAGTCAGCCCGGAGCACCGGTGACAGCCCAGCCTTGGGACTGGCATCCAAAGTGCTGGGGCAGGCAGGTGTCTTGTGGAGCGGGGGCCTTAACCTGGACGTCCGTGGTCTGTCTCCGGGTAGGGAGCATCAGGACGGAGTTAATTGCTTGGTGGTGTGTGAAGACACACATCGAACTACCCTACCCTAAAGGGAGGTTGAGGGGCATTTAAATAAAATATTAAGCTTTTGGTATCTTTTACCTGTATTTTGAGAAAATGATAGACATTGTATAGATGCAATCTCAGGCTGATTGTCAATGGAAAGTAAATGTGCGTGTAGCTACGGAGAAGAGTCAGCCTCACCTGGGGTCTTGGCTCTCTTCTCCTCCCTCCGACAGCCTCCCCCGCCAGCCGTGCCCCAGAGACAAGGTGCTTAAAGTGGAGGGGACAGGTTGGGCCGTATTGGGTGGCTGATCACCAGGGCTGCTTTTAACTCTGGCAAAGCGGACACTGTCACCATCAATGACCCCTTCGTTGACCTCAGCTACATGGTCTGCGTGTTCAGTGTGAGTCCACTCGTGGCAAGTTCAAAGGCTCGGTTGAGGCCGAGAATGCGAAGGTTGTCGTCAGCAAAAAGCCTGCCCCCATCTTCCTGGAGGGAGATCCCGCCAACATGAATGGGTGGAGGCTGGTGCCGAAGGTGCTATGGAGTCCACTGGTGTCTTCACTACCTGGGGGAAGGCTGGGGCCCGCGTGAGGGGTGGAGCCAGGAGGGTCCTCATCTCTGCCCTTTCGGCAGGTGCCCCCGTGTCTGATGGATGTGAGCCCTGACAAGTATGGCAACAAGACTGTGGGAGCGCCTGCTGCACCAGCTGCCCGAGGTCACCATGACAACACTGGCAGTGAGGAGGGACCCTTGCCACCCCAGTGACCATGGGCCCACCGCCGAGAAGCTGTGGTGGCCGAGGGGCTGCCCAGAACATCATCCTCGCCCCTGCGCGCGCTACCAAGGGTCTGAGCCACGTCACCCCTGAGCTGCAGGGGGAGCTCCCTTGTGTGGCCTTCCATGTCCCCACCCCCAGTATGTCGGTTGTGGATCTGAGCTGCCGCCTGGAGAAAGCTGCCAAATACAATGACCTCAAGCAGGTGGTGAAGCTGGTGTCTGACAACCCTCTCAGGGGCATGCTGGGCCATACCAAGGACTTTAACAGTGACACCTACTCCTGCACCTTCAATGCCGGGCTGGCACTGCCCTCCGTGACCATTCTGTCAAGCTCGCTTCCTGGAGTCACAATGCATTTGGCTGCAGCAACAGAGTGGTGGGCCTTATGGTCCACGTGGCCTCTGGGAGTAAGAGCCCCCTGGACCAGCAACTCCAGGGACAGAAAGAGAGGCCTTCAGTTACTGGGAGGTCCCGGCCCCCAGTCAATGCCAAAGCTGTCCTGGCCTCTACAGTTTCCTTCCAGACCTCCTGACAAAGGGGCGAGGCCTCAGGAGCCCCACCTTGTCACGCACCATCAATAAAGGTCATGCTACCCAACACCCCAAAAGTTATTTGGGATCTTTTATTACTTTCAGGCCCAGAGAGGGAATTAAAATAGAAGGTAACTTTAAGGCTTGTTTTAAATAACTATTTCCTTTTTTTGGTAGTCAGGCCAATAGAAACTAGGAAATATGCCTTTAGCTATCACAAATTAGAAAGAAAAAGAATCTGGTTTATTTTATTTCTTAAAAGCCTTTAAAAACCCAGAAGAAAGTGATTATATTCATAAATATTTCAGAAACTAATGTCACAATCGGAATCCCAAAACCTTCCTTTATTTGCCTCATTGCTTTCCTCTAATGACAGTATTCTTATTCTTGAAGTTTTACTTTGGCCCTTAGTAGTGTTTCTTATAAAAAGTGGCTCTCTCTCTATAAATATAAATATATATATACACATATATATATATATAAAGAGTTTAGAATTATATGTAATGGCACATAGAATGCAGAAAAGAAAGACAAGGAAGAAAGAATGAAGAGAACATAGAAAACAGAATGAAAGGAGAATGCAGAGACTGCAGAAAATGGAAAGAACAAGGAGAAAACAGAGAGAACACAGAAAATGAAGAGAACTAGAAGAGGATGGAGAGAATGCAGAAAAGAGAGAAAAGGAGGAGCGAACATAGAAGACACAGAAAATGGAGAATATGCAGAGAACAGAGAGAACGCAGATAACAGAGAAATACCTGTAAAATGGAATTAACAAATGTCCCTGCCTCAACTTTATGGGAGCAAGAGGTAAAATGAGGCATGTGAAGGGCTTAAAATACGAAACACATCAAAATGAGCTTATTACAGGGATCTGGATTCTCATTTTAACGCAAAGAGGGCAAGAGCCCTTCAAGCAGTAATATGTTCTTTGCTGCCATCTCGTGGCCCTGTTTGGAAAACAGTGGACGTGACTGGGAAAAACTGTCTGCTGCCACCTTGTGGACGCCTTGGAAATAACACCTGATTGAAGATCACTAGAAAAAGGATCTGCTGAAATCTAGTGTCCATCTTGAGAATAACAGCTGGGTGCACGTAGTCAGGAAATGGTATTGTCTTCTGCTACCTTGTGTGCATCTTGGATATAACACCTGAATGTACGTCATCATAAAATGTTATTCTCTGCTGTCTTCTGATGTGCAACTTGCAAGTAACGCCTGAGTGGAGGTCACCAGGAAAAGCTTTTCTCTTCTGCCATCTAGTGTACATCTTGGGAATAACACCTAAGTGCAGGCATGGATTTGAGACCAGTAAACTCTGCGTATTCCTGCCATATAAATTTATCAGGTACTATGGGCAGTAATGTTTTTGCTATATTTGGAAGGAAAAGATAAACTTATGAAATAATAAAGAGATATGCAAATTATTTCTAGTCTCTCCTACTGGGAGTATATCAGATTATCTCTCCAAAATAGGTGTCATCTTTTCATTACAATCTTGTGAAATATTAAAAGAAGCACCACGTCAAAGCTTTTCTACTTTAGCCAACCTCTGGAATTGATGGTCTTTTGACTATGGAAGGGCAATTTTGATCTTTTTATCTGCCACTCTGCCTGGTAAAATGAATGGCAGTAGTATTTTAATATAACTTTACACACCTGAGAATATTTTATTTTCAAGCTACAGTGTGCCTATGGATAACAGCAGAGTGAACTCATCTGTACAGTATCACTCTTGACATAGTTTCTAGTGTCTGCTTGTTCCTTCTACTAAAGAGCATTTAGCAAAACGATTTGTGTCTCAGAGTAGAGGAAGTTTACCTTCCTGCTTTGTGGTCAGTTTTACAATAACAGTTTGACTCTAGCATGTTTTTTAAAGACACTTGGACTGCCCATCTCATCACTAGTATCAACTTCATTTAAAAGAGGAAAATAACTAAGTGATGAATGTGCATTTCACACTCAAGGTTGATTCTTCTTAAACAATAGGGAAATAAAGAATAGCCCTGTCCAGGTAGCTCAATTGGTTGGACTGTCTTCCCAATACACCAGGGTTGTGGGTTCAATCCCCAGTCAGGGCACATACAGGGGACAACTAATGAATGCACAGATAAGTGGATAACAAATTGATATCTTTTCTCTCTCTGTCCCTCCCTCTTAAAATCAATAAATACAAATTTTATTTTTTAAATATTTTATTTATTCATTTTTAGAGAGAAGAAGGGAGGGGAGGAAGAGAGGGAGGAAACATCACTCTGTGGTTGCCTCTTGCATGCCCCTCACTGGGGACCCAGCCCATAACCCAGACATATGCCCCGACTAGGAATCGAACCAGCAACCCTGTGCTTTGCAGTCTGGCACTCAATCCACTGAGCCACACTGGCCAGGGCTATTTATTTATTTTCTAGAGAGAGGGGAAGGGAAAGAAAAGGAGAGGAAGGGAAACATTGATGTTGGAGAGAAACATCAATTGATTGTCTTACACACATTCCCAGTGGAGGACCTGGCCTGCAAACCAGGCATGTGCTCTAACCAGGAATCAAACAGGTGACTTTTCTGTTTGCAGGACAATGCCCAACCCATTGAGCCATACCAGTCAAAGGAAAAAAATAGAAATTAAAAAAAAAAATTAAAATAGAAAACAAGGATATCTCCTGAAAATTTGATGGTTCATCTGTAAAATAATTTCCTAACATTCTTGGCCAGAGTTATTGGTACCAAATTAAGATGATAAGATCAGATACCATCTATGATTTTGTCTGTAGGTTTGTTGTAACATAAACTAGTGAAGTTTACATAAAATTTTAAAAAAGAAAAAAATAAACTAGTGAGGTTTAACTCATTGTGTTTCATCTAAGTTTTGAGGGTCTATCCTTTTTATTGTTTCTTTGACTTAATCACTGCATCAAGAAAACAACCTGATTCACCCTTATGTTGTAAAATGTACTTTAATATTACAGGGTGTGAGTACAAGAGAAACTCAGGGAGAAATAGATATTACAAGTAATAGAAAGGTCACATTTACATTTAGGTTTTAGTGACCTTTCTGGTTCCGGGAACCAGCAATGCCAGTGCCTCTCTCAAGTCCAGGCAGCAGGAAGCTGTTGTCTTCCCGGCAAGGAAATGGTGTGATGCATGGCACTTGTCCTTTCAAAGTGGGAAGAAGAAAAAGAAAAAACAACGTGTAAGGTGGGAAATGCAAGGTGCTGTAGATGAGTAGATAAAAGTCTCATAAAAGGTGTCTTTTGCAATTTTGATATAATGCAGTTTTTAATAAGGATTTTAGATTATATATATAAATTTTTGTGAAGAACTTTAAAAAGTACTTTATCTTAATTTGGTTAGATATATTTTCTCTATAGTATTTCCAGGTATTTGTCACCTTAAAAACAGAACACGGTTCTGCTAAAAGGAAACTATTTGCTAAATTCTCCATGTGTCCCGCCCGTGGGGGATAAAGGACACGGAAGGGAAGGGGGAGGGAGGGAGCGGCCGCCCACAGGCCGGGAAAGGGCTCCACGCCCCACGGAAGCCTCACAGCCGCCCTGAGGCTTCCGGTCGGATGGAGGAGGAGACCGAGTCTCCGTGGATTTGCCTGACGTCACACAGCGAGTGGGTGGTGGAGCCAGGGGTCAGACGGGCGCCTGCCGGGCTTGGGTTCTTCCCCGCGCGGAAACTGCAGCCCGGACTCCATCGGAGCCTCTAGGAAGCTCGTGCCGGGTGGAGCCTCGGAGGAAAGGAGCGTGGGCCCAAGCAGAGCGGTGCTCTGGGCAGAACAGATTTTAAAGGGCTGGGGACCGGCAGGGGGTGGAAGTGGGGAAGTTACTATTGCAGGGCCCGGTTGCTGGTTGTGCTCCTGCAAAGGGACAAACCACCTCTTCCTCCCCACCCGCCCCTTCCCAGCTGCTGGCCCAGCCCCCTCCCGCCGCCCCCTGCCCCAAACACCAGCAGGGGTGCGGGCGTGGCCGGCTGGACCATCCAGTTACGTGCAGGTTTTCTTCAAGTGGGATGACCAAGATCCAACCCAAACCTGTAAGGGACTAGGGGACCCCTCTGTTCGTCCAGGGTGCTGCGTGCGCAGGCTCTCCCGGCCCACGCAGGCCCACCCAGGCCTTGGGCTGCACTCTGAACTATGCCATCATCAGTGTTCAGATTAAATACCCGTAAAATGCAGTTAACAAGTGTCCCTGCCTCAAGTAGCAAATAGCAGCAATAGGTAAGATGAGGTATGTGAGGGGCTTACAATAAGGATTATACCAAAGAGAGCTTATTACCAAGTCTGGATTCCAATAATGCAAACTAGGCACGGCCCTTAAACCTGGAAAACGGTCTTTGCTGCCACCTCGTGGGCACCTTGTGAATAGCACCCGGGTGGAAGCGGTAGCGGCGCCGGAGCGGCTGCCGCGCCCCCGAGGCCGCCGCGCCCGCCCCCGCGCTGTCTTCTGTCTCCTGGATTCGAGTACCGCAGGCACCTCCTAGGAGTGGACTCATCCATCGCTTGTCGTTTTCGAGTGGCTCATTTCACGCAACGCAAGGCTGATCCCTGCGGCAGCATTTCGCAGGGCCTCCTTCCTTTTGGAGGCTGAATTCTCTAGTTATTTTGCAAAGAGAGAAGCACACGAACAGGAAGATGAGAGCGACTCAGCGACCGTGTCACCTGCGGGACCACCCCGGCGACCGTGAGGGAGCCCGCGGCCGGCCCGAGCGCGGGAGGAGCGCCGGGTGCGCAGGCGGCGGGGCGGGAAACAGCAGGTCTCGGCGTCCACGCCGCCGCTTCACAGGGAGGTTTTTTCTGATCATTCGTTTTTCTGTCAGAATTTCCGGTTCTTTTTCTTCACAGCACTTACCTCCGTGTAAACGAATACATTTATTTTCCTGACCTGTGAACCGTGAGCCTCACGGAGGCGCGTCTGTTCCTTTCACCAACGTGCGTGGCCTCGGACACGCTCGATGCCCGCCCCCGTGCCCAACATCAGCGGCGGCGTCGCGGGCGGTTCCCGAGGGCGCGCGCTCCCCTGCGGGGCCCGGGACGCCAGTGCCCGGAACACACCGCGCCCCCAGCGGAGCAGCGCGCCCGCGGGTCCGCGTCCTCCGCGTCCTCCGCGTCCGGGTCGGGCCGCGGGCACCCCCGCGCCCCGCGGCCGAACCCCTCCTGCTCCACGCTCAGTTCGGCGTCTCTGCGGCCCCGATGGTCCGGCCCGGTCCGGAACCCTGTTCAGCTCCAGCCCGTCCCGCCCTTGGCCCGCTCGTCCCCTTTCTTCTCTCCCAGCGGCTGCGAGACCGAGACGCGCAGGCAGAGGAGCCCGCGTGGGCGGAGGGGCGGTCGGTGCGCCGACGCGCAGGGGCGGGGGTCCCGGGACGGAGAGCGCAGGGGGCGCGGCAGTGCCCGCCCGGGACCTTCGCGGGTAGGAGTGACCCGGACTCGGCCGGGTGACGGGGCGGGGGCGAAGCGTGGGTCGGGGCTTAAAAAGGGGCCCAGGCGGGGCCGGGAGGGGATGTTACCGGGGACAGACGTGCAGGTGGGGCTGCGATCCCGGCAGGCCGGGGTCGGGGTTCAGGGTTCGGGGTTCGGGGGGCGGAGCCCGGTGAGAAGGGAAGGGCCGGGCGTGTCCGGAAGGAGGACAGGACCCTGGCGCGCGGTGCTGTGAGGAGGTGGGCGCCGGAGATGTTTGGACAGGAGAGGCCTCGGGGGAGGTTTTGAAAAGGTTAAACGGGGGTGGGAAGGGGAAGGGCCCGCGGCAGCATTTGGGTGGAACAGAGAGATCTGTGGTTTGGGGACCGGGACCTGCGGGCTGGCGGAGGTGATGGAGACGGTGAGAGCCTCGAGGGGAGTTCGGGAGGAAGGGCGATGGGGTGGAGACGGGACCCGGGGCCCGTGCTCGCACAGGTTTGGGGGTCTCCTTCTCCGTGGGAAGGAAGAGAGAGCGGAGTGGAGCGGCCTCACCGTAAAAAGCTCCGTGCGCGCGGCCTCCAGCCTCTAGCGCGCGGGCGGGGCGCTGGGCGGGTCCGCGGTTCGCGGAGTGGAGCGGGAGGGGGTTCCCCTGGACGGGCTCCCCAAGGCCGCCTGGTTCTTTCCTGGTTATGAAAAAAAGTAAAAAATGGGAAAACCGGCACCCAGGAGTGTGGTAAAGGAGTGAACGGCTGCTTTAGTTTTTCGCGGTGCGAGAAGAGACAGCCCTGCGGTGCTGAGGGCCAACATCTCGCGTGTGGCGCGTTGATTTTCACTGGTTGTTAAGAAAGGAAAGACGGAGAAATCACTTAGGATCGTCATCTCATTTCTTCCTAAGATACCGAGTAGCCAAAATTTGGTTTGGGAAGAGAGGTTTGGCACAATCACCTTAGCCGGAAATACTCCCAGCGAGAGCTTTTGACCCTCTTACCTTACTCCTTGCGTCTCACAGTTTTGGGGGTTGCCCAACAAAACGAACCCGCCAGGTGTGCTGCCTGTTATCTAAATTACCTGCCTGTCGCCCATTTCACGTTTGAAATCTAAGACTCTGTTCTTCCATTTTCCAAAATGTCCTACATACCCAATGTTACCCCGTTGTATTTGGAATTTGCTTGAACACGAGTTCCCCTTGTGCGTGTATTAGACGTTGACTCTCTCCTGTTAATCTGATCATGTTAATTTGATTATTAGCCCAGCTGTTAGAATTTAGAAGGCATGACAAAAATAATCTCAATTCCCTGCAGTTTTGGTGAGACAACCACGGCCGGGACGCCGACCTCTGCAGCCGCCAAGAGACGGTGGAGGCTCCCAGCAAGAGTGAGCATCATCATCATCATCATCATTATTGTCAGCCTTTCTGGCCTGTTTCTGCAGGATCTGGTGTAATTCAGCGGTGCTGCAAGTTATTTCCTCCTATACATTTGCACAGACAAGGAAAAGTATTTGCGAGGCAGCCGCCGGACGTGGGGAGTCAGGAGCGTCTCTGTGGGCTCCTGGCTCTGTCTACATGTGAGGACCTGGTCCCCTCCTGCATCGGGCCCCTGGGCTCCACTGTCCGGCTCCAGCTCTGGAGTCTGGCCGTGGGGCCTTGGTTACAGGGCTGGGCCCTGTCTCCAGGGTCTGTGGCCTGGGGTTGAATCTGTCTGTGGCTGGGTGTCTGGGATCTGGGGTCTCTGGGTTCAGCTTTGTGCCCTGGGCTGGTGTGTGTGGTCCATGTGCAGCTCTGGCTCTAGGGCCTGGTGTGTGGAGCCTGGTGTCCAGCGTTGGCCGTCAGTCTCTGGTGCCTGCTGTCTGGCTGTCAGGGTCCATGGTCTGGCCTGGGTCTCGGGGATGGCTTCGGGTTTGGGGCAGGGATCCGGGGTTTAGCTTTTGGTTCTGTATCTGTTCTGGGGTTCAGGTCCTGAGTCTGTCTTTGGCATTTGGTGTCTGTGAACTGATGGTCACTGGCTCCAATTCAATATTAACAGCAGTGCCAGAGTCAGGGTGTGGAGAATAAGGAAACTTTATTTAGTGCAAGTAGCTCAGTTCTGACACTGAACGGCTGGGAGGGCAGCGCGGCTGCTAAGAGGCTCCGTGTTGTCACAGGTGGATTGTGGGTCAGCCCGGAGGGGCTGCTTCTTATCTGTGCGGCTCAGGGCTGTGAGGAGGCCCTGAATGGAGGCAGCCCAGGGGCGAGTCCCCTCAGGCTGTGCTGCTCCTTCCTCTGCGCCATTTGCACACAAAGCGCCAATGGGAAAAGGGGCCCCTCTGAGATCAGGCCGGGTGAGTGGAGAGGGGGCCCCGGGTGTTGTTACTGAGACAGTCTAGGTTATTGTCATTCTCAAATTGTGCCCCGTTTTGCTCCAGTACTTTATTTTAACCCAAACTGAGAATTCCTTTTTTGTTGTTGTTGTAGCTTACTTAAATTATACAGAAAAATAATTAATTCAAAATTCTACCCAAACAGGTAATAACTGCTATTGTTTTAAGTATATACCCTTCCAGACATCTCTACTCGCCTATTTCTATTCTACTTTCTCTGGATTTAATTTCTTATTCTGGGTTTGTAATATGGATGCAAAACTTGTGAATTTCCAGCTGTTTCCCCCTAATGTGCAGATTTATCACTACATCTTCCCATAGGTTTTTTATTATTATTCAGTTCAAATTATTTTTTAACTCCAATTGTGATTTCTCTTGAGGGTTATTTAGAAGTGCATTTATAACTTTTAAATGTAAGAACTTTCTAGTTACCTTTTATGACTGACTTATAGGCTATCTACAATGAGAGCAAGAAACATGCTTCATATTACTTCAATCCTTTGAATTTTTTGGGAAATGTTTTATTGTAATATGGTCAATATAAAAAGTGTTCCAAGCGTTTATCTCTGCTGCCATCGTGTGTTCAGTTTGGGAATAACACTGTAGTGCCGGTCAGCAGGAAAAGTTGTGTATGGTCGGTTATTTGTGAATGTTGACTCCAATTTGCTCCTCATGCTGTTGCTTATATCCTTACTGGATTTTCTGAGGTGGTCTCTTGTTTCTGAAAGAGGTGGGCTCTATCCCTGATGAGAGAGGTGTGTTAAATCTATTATGATAATTAATTTTTCTGTGTATCTCTGTTCTGTGTAATTTAAGTTTATGATGTTAAGGACATTGTGAATCTGGATCTTCCAGGTCAATTAGACTTATTGATATGAACTGCTCTTCATCTCTAGTCTTGCTTTTTACCTTGAGGTCTACTGTGTGTTATCTTGTAATTTTCATTTGGTTTATGTTTGCATAATACAGGGTGGGGCGAAAGTGGTTCAGAGTTCTGAGGAGGAGAAACAAAGTTTAGTGCTGTCTCATTATTTAATAACTATGACGTTATTTTCCACAAGAACAGCTGTAACACTCCTGCGCCGCCCTGCGTGTCTCTTCCCATCCTTTCACTTCCAGTCTCTTTGTACTCTGTGTTTTAGGTAGTTCATATGTTGACCCAGTTTGTGTCTTATCTTTTTATTGTCTGAACAATTTTTTTTTCAGAGCAGTTTTTAATTTTATAAAGTACACATTATTACAGTATTTCTTCATTAAACTGCATGTCCACAAGTGCACCTGATTCCTGGCTATTTTGTTTAAATAGACCACTAAACATCCAACTTACAGATGAGGGGTAGGGCCTGTCTAAGGCCAGAGGTGGGTCCAGGCTGGAGGTGAGGGGGCGGGGCCAGGCCACAGGGTGGGTGCGGCTGGGTGGGAGGCAAATGGGGGCGCCAGGCCTGAGGGGAGAGCAGTTCTGGTGAGAGAGGAATGAGAGGAACAGCTATGCAGGCGGGAGTTGGGGCGCTGCTGGAGCCTGGTCTCCATGGGCCAGGGGGTGACGCTCAGGCCAAACGTGACGCTAGCAGTGGAATCCAGGGGCCATAGGTGAGCTGGGTGGGGTGTGAGGTGAGGGGGTGGGGGGCAGAAATACAGCCGCCCTGTGGGGAGCAGAAAAGGGGGGACAGGCTGTTTCTGGGGTACACGTCTCAGGTCCCAATTTAAGTGACTTCTCCCCGTGGGATGACATTTCCATATTAATCGAGATTATATTTATTGAAAACTTCAGTAAATGAGTATCATTGTGTTTCTTTAATCCAAGAACAAGATGATATTTCATTTGTTACAGTTTCTGTTATTGGGTAGCATTTTCCACTTTTGTTCATACAGATCCTGTGCGTTGTTGCTAAGTTTATTCCCAGGTTTTGTTTTTTTTTAAAACCTGTGTTGTTGCTATTGAGTCTTTCAAAAATTTCTATCTTTAATTTACTATTTCTACGTATTTATTTCTGCATGTTGTTTCCCTATCACTGCACTAAACCCAGTTTCTAATACTTTCCAGTTGATTCTCATGAGTTATCAAGGTGAACGTGCCGTCTTCCCTGCAACAATGTGCAATAACGTTATTGTGCAATAATGTGCAGTAAGGATCCCGACACAACTGTAGTTGTGTGTGACCCAGAAATAGTTAACGCTGGAAAGAAAACGGAAGCGAGTGAGACAATGTGAGGAGCTAGAAAAATTCTTTTTGTTAGTTGTAAATATATTAATGACTAAATAAAATAGTAACATCATTCTTAGCATTTTAAATGAGTTTGGGCCCTGGATGCATGGTGTTCCAGAAATCACAAGTACTTTGTTAGTGGAAATGTGCCCTGAGTTGGTGATCTGAGGAACATGCAATATACCCAATGCCCACGTTTCCAAAGAGGGAAACTTCAGATGGTGAATTCTGGAATCTCAAAGAGCAAGGTTCTTTGTTCTGAGTTACATTATGTAACAGTTATTAAGGCGGCTTGTGGGCGATGGAAAGAAGCCGTGGCCCTCTGACACCTGCCCTGTTGGATCACAGGGTGATCGAGTCTCCTAAGTTGTCAGGCCTTCCTTTGCCTCCTGACCGTTTGCCTGGGGCACTTCTACCCAATATTTGCTAAATGGATGTCGTTGGTTGTTGTTTAAGTTTTAGCTTCCTTGCTTCCTGTTCAAAGAAAGGCAGCTTTTCAGGTCCAGGATGCAGAAGGACTTGCGATTTCTATTCAAATGGGCTCTCCTTGGTGCAGAGCAGGGTTTCTCATTCTCAGCACCATTGACCTTCTGGGCCCGAGGATTCATTCTCCTGGGGCATCATCCTCTGCATTGTGGGTGCTTATTAGCATCCAATACCCCCATTCACTGCAGGCAGGTGACACCCTCCCTTCCCCTCCCCTCAGGACAACCTGAAATGGCTCCACACATTGCATAACATCCCCTTGGGGGCATAACACCTTTGGTTGAGAACCTCAGAATATGAAGCTTTTACCATTTTTGAAACCAGAATGATCTGCCTCTGTTGTGCAGTATTTTTATTATTTTTGCATGAAAATTATTTTCCGATTCCAACATTGATTTATTTTGGAAAGATATTTAGAAGTATATTTTAAAACATCTAAATATAGGGACTTTCTAGTTACCTTGTGACTGGTTTCCAGATTAATGGTAAAGAGAGCAATAAACAGTTTATGTGATCCATAGTTTATGGATCTTGCTTCATAGTTAACATAGTCAGTTTTAAAAAAGTTCCAAGTGTGCTTGAAAAGCATTTGTAATCTTCTTTGTTTGTTGCTGCTTCCTTAAACAATGAAAAAAAATTTATTCAAAATTAACCCTAATAGTTAAGAAAACCTGCTATCATTTTATGTAGCTACACTTGTGGATATGCCAACATGCACGTTTGTGTCTACTTTCTCTGGATTTAATTTACTATATTAGGTTCCTAATATGGATACAAAACTTGTATACTTCCAGCTTTTATTTCTGATATGTGCATTTAAAGCTGAGATTTTTTTCATAAGCTGTGGTATGTAGTATCTTTATTGCCATTCAGTTTAAATCATTTTGTAATTCAAATTGTTTTATTTTTGAGATTATTTAGAAATGTATTACATAACTACCAAATATAAGGACTTTCCAGTTATCCATCTTTAGTGAATTCTAGCTTAAGTGCCGTGAGAACACTTAAGAAACATTGTATATGATTTCAGTGCTGCGATGCTTGTTGAAACCAGCTTTATATTTATTGGCTTGGCCAAAAGATAAAAACTTTTGGGAAGATGGAATTATGAAGATGCCTGAAAGATTTCAGAAAGCAGTGGAACAAAACGGTGAATATGTTGTTCAATAATATTATTGGTGAAAATGAAAAATGTGTCTTTTACATAAAAACTAAATTTTTGGCCAAGCCAGTAGTATTTCCATGTGGCTTCCAAGTGCGCAGCTCTGCTGCCATCTCGTGGGCATTTTTGGAATTACATCTTGGTGCAGGTCCGCAGGAAAAGTGGTCGATTCTGTCTTTTCCTTTAAAGACTGTGTGAGCTGCCAGTCTCCAGTCCCAGTTTAGTGACCAGTTCCTTGGGACCACTTTCTATGAGCACAGCATCCAGACCGGACAGCGGATTTGGGAGGGCACTGTTGGTTCTTTGATTATATCTTCAAATTACTCTTTGTATATATAGAAGATATTTATTTCTGCATGTTACTTACCACATAATTTCATAAGTTGTATTATTTATAATAATTTTAGCTTGATATTCATGAGTAGCCAAGGTAAATAAGATATCATGCAATAATAAAATTGCATTTAGTTTAGCTATATAAAATATGAAAAATGGTTAAACCTTGGAATAAAACATGAAGAGTTAGAAAAGTATTAGTGTTAAGGTTATTAATAATTAAAGTAGTAACATGATTCTTAGTATTTTAAATGAGTTCAGGACCCAGAGCAATGGTGTTCTAGAAACCAGAAGTATTTTGTAAGGAAAAGCGTGCCTCTTGTAGGTCATCTGAGAAAATGACAATATTGCAAATTTCCACATTTTCAAAGAAGAGAACATTAAGTGGTGAATTCTGGAATCTAAAAGGGTAAGGTTATAGATTCCAAGTAATTTTAAGAAGCAGTTATTGAAGAGTGATTTATGGGCAGTGACCCTCAGGTGTGCGCTGTGGTTTATGACCGTGTGGTTCCGTCTCCTGAGGTGTGAGGTCGTCCTTGGTGTCTGAGCTTTTGCAGGTGTCTTCTCAGCCAAGGACACCCTTCCACAGTCTCTGCAAGACGCTGGCATTTGTTGTTGTTTTCTTTAGCTCTCAGCTCAGATCTAGGGTCCAAAGTCACATGCTGTTTCTATTCTGATTGCCTCCACATCCTGCTCCATACGGAGTAGGGTTTCTCATTGCCATGGAGAATTCTTGCTCCTGGGGGATTTTTCTCTTCACTGTGGGTGCTCATTAGCATCCATCACTTCTATTCACTGCAGGCCAGTGACACCCTTCCTAACCCCACTCTAACGACAGCCTGAAGGGTCTCCATACAATGTCCCCTTGAGGGCAAAGTCAGCCCTTGGTTAAAAACCACTGATCTTGAAGCTTTGATCATTTTTTTTGGAACCATAATGATCTGACCTTTGTATGCAGTATTTTTATTATCATTCCATACAAATTATTTTCTAACACTGATTGTGATTTATTTTGGAGATGATTTAGGATTGTATTCCATAACTTATAAATGTAAGTACTTTATAGTTGTCTTTTGTTACTGATTTCTAAGTTAATGGCAAGGAAAGCAAGAAACACTTTATGTATATAAATTTCAGTCCTTTGAAATTTGTTGGAACTTGCTTTATATCACAGTAATGTTATTTTTTAAAAAGTTCCCAGGGTGCTTGGAAATCATCTGTAATTTGCAGTTTTGGGCCACAGTTAAGTGTTGATGTTGAATCCAGTCACTTCTCTTTTTTTTTTTTTTTATATTTTTACTATTTTTTGCGGGTTTAGTTGGTTCTGAAACAGAACCTGAATGAAAAAGGTTTGTTTCATCTCCTATTGTGATTATGAAGTTGTGTATTTTTCAGACTAGCTCCGTTCTATATAATTTTGAGTGTATGTTCTGAAGTGAACACAAATTTTGAATTAACTGGTAAATTGAACTTATTTATATGAAGTACTCTTTATTTGTAGTAGTGGGTTTTTTTTCTTCAGGTCTCTATGTTATGTAATTTTCATTGGGTTAATGTTTGTGTAGTATATTGTTCCTATTCTTTCACTTTAGGTCTCTGTGTTTTAGATGGCTCTCAGTGTTTTATGTTAGTTATAAGTGGCTCCTAAAATTAGTAAGGAATAGAGTTTGGTGGAGGATACAATGTAGGGGTCCAATGTTTTCCCCACTCAGCGGTTCCAGCACCATTGATACATAATGAACATTTCCCACCTGATGAAGAGCCTCTCTGTCATAGACAATCCCTGTCTGGTTTTGCATTTGTTCCTGGATTCTCAGGTCTGTCCCATCAGTTCGTCTATTCCCAGGGCAGGGCCCGCTGTTTCAGTTCCCGCAGGTTTGTAATACCACACATTTATCTGTCTCTTTGGGGTAGCTTTTTTCTTCATTACTTTGCTCTTTCAGAATTTTCTTTTCAACGTTTTAAAGGGTGAACTGAAAAAAAGTTTTAGTTTTAAAGATTATGATATTTTAATCTATAGCCCATTAAATTTATAAATAACTGAATTGACATTCTAATGTTTTTGTTTATCCAAGAATACAATGTTACTTTCCAGTTCCTCAACTGTCTTCCCTCAGGTATTATTTTAAAATTCTATTCCTACAGATAATGCACATTCTTGTTAAGGTTTATCTTAGGTATGTTATCTGTTGCTATTGGTTTGTTTCTTTGATTATATCTTTGACTTACTGTCTCTACATACATCTAAAGGGTATTTCTGCATGTTATTTCCCTTCCCTGTAATAAATTCTATTATTTGCAATAATTAAGTTGCTTTTCACTGTTATCAAGGTAACACACTATCGTTCAGTAAGAAAATTGTTTTAAAAATGTAAAAATAGATAAAGCTTGGAAGAAAACATGAAGAAATGAGGTAATGTGAGGAGTTAGAAAATTTTTTTGGTGATAAGTTCATTACTGATTAAATAAATAGGAACAGGCTATTTTTAAGTGAGTTCAGGGCTTGGACCCCTGGTCTTCTAGAATCTGAGATATTTTGTAAGTGAAATGGTGCCCCCTGTAAGTTGTCTGAGGAACTCACGACATGGCAAATGCCCACGTTTTCAATAAGGAAGATTTTAGACGGTGAATTTTGGAATCCAAAAAAGAGTATTTTAGTGACATTACGGAACAGGTATTAAGGACTGACGTGTGAGCAACGACGAAGGAAGCGGCCGTCCCATCCTCAGACGCCCGCAGCGCGTCGGCACCGGGACTCGGTCTCCTGGGTGTCGGGTCTCCCGCCCGCGGCCCTCGGTGCCTGTCCGCTCGGCCTGGGCGCCTCCGCCGCGTCTCGGCCCGACGCCCGGCCCTGCGCTGCTCGTTAGGTCTCAGCGTCCACCCTGCTTCTGCAAAGAGAGGGTTTCCCCCTGTTCATTCGTTTTCCTGTCTGAATATTCTGTTTTTTCTTCACAGTACTTATACCCATGTAAACTAATATATTTTCTACCCTGTGAACAGTGAGCTCCACGAAGGCGCGTTTGGTCTTTGGCCAACGTGCGTGTCCCTTACGCACTCGATGCCCGTCCCTGGGCCCGACATCAGCAAATACTTAACGCGTGTTTACCGAGTGAGCGCCCTCCGCTCCGCTCCGCGTCCCCGCGCCCGGGTGGGGCCGCTCCTGCGGGGCCCTCGGCTGGGCCTCCCCGCGGCCCTGGTCCCGGAGCCCTTCTCCGCTCCAGCCTGTGCCCCCTCGGCCCACCTGTTCCCTCTCCTGCCTCCCAGTGGCCACAGGATCGGGACGTGGCCACGGAGGAGCCCGCGTGGGCGGGTCCGCGTGGGGCGAGGGTCCCCTGACCGAGAACGGAGGGGGCGCGGCAATGCCCCAACGGCGTCGGTGTGTCCAGCGCGCCCCTGTCCTGGTCGCCTGATGTCTCCGCGGCGCTGAAGCCCCCACCGCGTCGCCATCCCGCGTGTGCCGCCGCCCGCGCCTCCTGGTCACGGCCCCGCCGCCCTGGGCCGGCAGCGGGGTGGAGACAGCCGGGCCGCGCTGCACTGGACGCGGCCGTCGGGCCTGGGCCCCGTGGGCGCTGCAGGCCCTCCCGGCAGCTGGCCGGTCCCTCAGGCTGGGTCTGTCGCTGCTGCCACAAGACTGAACAAATTAAGGCTAGAAACCTATTCTTAACTGAGTGATTATGCTAATGAAACTTGGAAGAGTTTATTAATTTAGCTGGTGCATGTAAGACTTTTACGTTTCAAAGCTGGAAATGAGCAGGACCACAGTTTGACCTGTGGTATGTTGATTTTTAAGCTGATGTTTTTAGAATCCAAAACTGAGGGAAAAAACTGCAACTATGATTTTCCCCTTTTTCTTTTCCTAAGAAATTTACTTGGAAAAGAGGAAATTAGCATAATCACCTTAGGTTTAGACACAGATTCCAGCCAGGACTCTGTTGAACCCTGTACCTTACACCCCGTGTCCCGTGGTTTTTGGACCGACTAATGGAAACTAACCTGCCCCGCCTGCTGCACTTCCCATAAGTCACCTGCACAGCACCCGTTTCACCTCTGTGAGGTCCTGTTCTCCATACTCCTCAGTGCCCTCTGTATCTAATATTACCTCCTCGTCTGGTATTCATTTATACTCATGCACATATTAAATGTTGAATACCTTGTATTAATCTTATCATGTTACATTGATTATTATCCCACAGGTGTTAGAACCGACAAGGTTTGTGGAAAATGCTGCTTTCTCATCCCCCCAGGTCTGAAGAGCCGGCCGTGTGGAATGAACAGCTGAGACGGCGCTAACCCCTGAACCCCCTGCAACTGAGAGATCACGGACGTCTGCCATCAAAGCTAAGCGTTATTTTTGTCCACTCTGTCTTTTGGCCTGTTGCTGCTGGGTTTGGTAAAACTTGAAGTTTGCACTGGGAGAAACATGAGTTGTATTTTATCGAACCCTAGGTTTGTTTACTGTGTGAGCATCTGGTTCAGCTCCTGCATCTGGCAACTGGGGTCCAGTCCTGGCTCCAACTCCAGATTCTGGCCATAGCACCCTGGTTGTAGATCTGGGTTCTGTGTCCAGGGTCTGTGCTTTAGAGTCAAAACTGCATTCAGTTGTGTGTCTGCAGTCTCGCACCTTTAGGATGTGGCTTTGTGTCCTGGGTTCGCCTGTGAGGTCCACGTGCAGCTAAAGCTTTAGGTTCTGGTGTATGGAGTTTGGCATTAAGGGTCCGATGTCAGTCCCTGGCATCTGGTGTTTGGCCTTCAGACCACGTAGTCAGGCTGAGGTTGGGGCACATGACTCTGGGTTTCGGGCTTTGGACCTGGGGTCCAGGTTTTGGTTTGGGGTGCATTCCAGGGTCCAGGATTGAGTCAAGGGTCTGTGTCCAGGGTCCTGAGTTTGGTTCTGGCATCTCGTGTCTAAAAACTGATTGTCATTCTGTCAAATTCAATGCCAGCATAAGTCCCCAAGTCGAGTTGAAGCAGCCTAAAGTCCTCAATGTTAGAAAACAGGTAAAACCCTTAAGACAAAGGACCCAGCATGCACTGTTAGTTGAGTACAAGGCGCCTTCCTTCTTTTCTTGCCTTAACTGCATATCTTTGCTTTGTTTCTCCTGATCTCCAAAGGTCCCTATGAGACTTGCAACCAGGGGAGCAGTGGGCAGCGGCAGCTCGTCCCGGGCCGACCCCCTGACCCTGTCTCCTGGGACCTTTGTGTCTTAATTTTTCTGTTTTCCATGAAGCAGCTCTGCCTATTCTCACTCTTGTTGCTGTGAGTTTGCCTCTTCTATCTTAAGCCTTTTCTTTGTTTCGTTGTCCCTACATTTAATATACAAACTGTCAATATCCCCTGGCTTTGTGTTGTGAAATTTTTACTGCACCAAGTCAAGAATCCACAGATCTGAGACCTTGCCAGTGAAGACCCGTCTTGGGCCTGATACCTTTTTGGTGACAGAATGGCCAAATTTTGTTTATTCATTTACTTGTGGGTGGACATTTGAATATTTCCTACCTTTTGGTGGTTGTTCGCAGTGCTGTTATGAATAATCATATATAAGTTTGTTATAGCACCTGTTTTCAACTTCTCAGGTATATATTTTGAAGTGGAGTTCTTGACCACAGTAGGGGAAATTTGTTGAGGACATGCCAAACCATTATATACAAAATCTGTATTATTTAACACTTAGAAAAGAAATGGTCAATTTTTCTAATGTTTGTGGTTGTAAACATTTCTCAGTTTGGTTTCCTGAATTACAGCCTTTGTAGTGTCCGGGAAGGGGCATCGCGCCGTGATGTAGCCATTAACATCTTTCCTAGTGTATGTTTACCATTTGTATGTCTTCTCTCTAGAAGGAACTATTCAAATTCTTTAAAAATACAGTTGTCCCTTCATTGATGACTTATAAAGTTCTTTGTTATGGGTAAAAGAGTTATTGAAAGTATAATGTGCAACTATTCAATTCCATGGGTGTTCTTCTTACTCTGAGTATCTTCTACTGCCCAGAATTTTTTAAGCTGGGGGACATCGCATTTTCTCATTTATTTGCATCACTTCTGCTTTGAAAGAGCGCGCCTTGATCCACTGCAGCAGCGTCCTCACGCTTCTCATGTCTGATGTGTGTCGTCATTGTGTCATTTATATTGTTTTATTTATTAAAAGTTTTATTATTTTTAGAGAGGGGAAGGGAGGGAGAAAGAGGGGAAGAAACATCAATGTGTGGGTGCCTCTTCCATACCCCCTACTGGGGATCTGGCTCTCAACCCAGGCATGTGCCCTGCCTGGGAACTGAACTGGTGAGTCTTTGGTTCGCAGGCTTGCTGTCAAACCAGTGAGCCACACCAGCCAGGGCAATTTATTTGATTTAATCTATCTTTTTAGCACTAACGTGAAACATGTTTTCAGACATTAGATATTTAGGTTGCAAGGGTTTACAGGTTCAAAGTAGGAGGATAGACTGTTCTCTGGAGTATGATGTCCAGAGTCAGTCGTCCAGAGTCAGGGACAGGCTTCAGACGCCCTGCCCAGTGTCTGGTGTGCGGCATGGTTGGGGGTCAGGGTTAGGGGTTGAGGTTGGGGCTGTGCCTGGGAGCATGACTTGTCTTTAACTTCATCTGAAACTGCTTTGTTAGACTGTATCATGATAGATGTCATATCAAGGGCATTCAAAAATTCATTAGATCTGGTGAATGTTTGTGTGGCTAGTTTCATATTGAAGATGGATGAACATAAACAACATTTTTGGCACAATAGGCATTATGATTTCCAGAAAGGTGAAAACGCAACTGGAATGCAAAAACAGATTTGCGGTGTGTATGGAGAAGGAGCTGTGAATGATTGAATGTGTCAGGAGTGTTTGGCGAAGTTTCATGCTGGAGATTTCTTGCTCACCATTGTGTCACGGGTCTGGCTGACCAGTTGCAGTTGAGAGCCATTGAGTCCAGATATAAATCATGGACAGATCACTTTATGCAACGTGTGAGACAGGTGACATACTCAAAGTATCAAACTCAAGCGTTGGTATTTCTTTGCACCAACATGGTGACGTTAATCGTTTTGATGTTTGGGTTCCACATAAGCTAAGCGGGGTGTGTGGGGGCCCTTCTTGACCGCTTTTCCACATGTGACTTGCTACTGAGATGTAAGGAAAGTGTTTTGTTTTAAAGACAAATTGTGAGGGGGGAGGACGAACCGTTGATATTTTGCGTTAACGTGGAAAGGGAGAGATTGTGGGCAGATGAAGGGAACCACCAGCAGCCCCTCCATAGGGCGGTGTCCATCCAAAGAGAGTGGTGTCTGTATACTGTGCATTCAGGAGGGAGGGCTGAGGGAGGAGCTCCTTGTGGAAAACCAGACGGTTACCTGCAACAAGCACTGCCCCGCATCAGACCAGCGGAAAGCACCGCCCCAGGGAAAGGCTCCTGAAGGTGCGGGCAGAAGACGCACCATCATCCCGGAGGATAAGGCGGGAGCGCACGTATTTGTTCGGTGACCAGGGAAATGCAGTCACCGCCTGTTCGGGCAGTTGCGATTCACGCGCTGTCCTCGGCGGACCTCGCACCCTCGGATCGCCATTCGTTTCGGTCTTTTCCAAAGTCTCCTCTTGAGAAAAATGTCCCACCCGCGGAGGACCGCCAAAGCAGCTGGAGGAATTGTCTGCTCCAAAAGGCAAAAATGCTGTGGGGAGACGGAGCTGCGAGGTTGCCCAGAAGAAGGCCCAGGGCAGTGGCACGAAACGACGAAACCGCTGTCCAGTCACTTTGTTGTGGAAAATGAAAACGCCCGCCCACCTTTGCCTGCTACGGGAAAAGCCGCAGGAAGCTTGAGCCGCTCTTACCAAGTGCGCTCCAAGTCGCGGTCTCTGCTGCCATCTCGTGGCCTTTTCCCAGAATGACACCTTGGTGCAGGTCAGCAGGTCGATGGTAGTGGAACATCAGTGAGTTTTGATGGCGGGTTACTCAGGAGCGCGATTTAACGCGCCCCAGTGTCAGAACCGTCCTGTTTCCTTCTGCCTGGTTTCCATATTAAGGGTAAAGGGAGCAGTAAGCGTATTTTATGTCACTTTTGTTGGTACTGGCGTTGTGGCTCCAGACAGGAGGTTTTTAAAAGTGCCCTGCGGGCTTGAAAATCGTTAGTAAGTTGCCGTGTTCTTTGCAGCTTCCCTGAACAAGGGGAAAGGAAAACTTACCCAGAATTCTCCACTTAGAGGTAGAAAATAAACTAAAGTAAAAGTGCTATTGTTGTGTATGTGCCCTTCAGGACATGTCAGCAGATGATTTCCTGACTTTGCCTGGACCGCCCGCACACCTTCAGGTTCCGAATGGGGGTGCCACACTTCTACATTTAGAGCTTCGGTTCCAAACACACGTGTCTGAGGGTGGAGATTTTATTCTCCATTTTCGGTACATAACGCCTTTAGGATGAGTCGGGTCAATTTCTTGGTGGTTTCGATTTGAAGGCGGCTTAGGAGCCTGTGTCATCAGTACGAGAGCGGAAAGCTCGACAGGCACGGCTCTTCCGTGAATCGCAGCGTCGGGGCGGTCATGAGAACCGAGCGCATGCGCAAGGGGCTTGACCGCGGCTGTGCCTGGCGAAGCTGGCGGCCTCGCGGTTTGGACACAAAGTCCGTTAGGGCCATCCCGCCGCAGTGCTGGGTTGTCTTAAAACCTGTTTGGCCACCCTCCCCATACCACCACGGCTGGCCAAAATCCTCCCGGCAAAAAGTCCGTTCGGCCGCCGCGGCCCTCGTAGGGTGTTGGCCAGAAAGGCCGTTCTGTCTGCGGAGCGGCATGCGCGGTGGGCCGGAAACCACATTCGGTCACCCCCGCCGTCATCCTGGACCGGCCCAACAGTCTGACCCAGTCCTCCGGCGTACGAGGGTGGCCAAGAAGTCCGTTCAGTCACCCTACCGCCTCGCGGGGTTGGCCAGAAAGTGTGTTCGCGCTCCCGGCCGCACTAGCCCGTGGACCCACACGTTCGGTCCCGTCCCCCACGCGCCCCGCCAAGCGCCCTCCCTCCGTATGGCTCTGGTCCGAGTAGTTGCCTTGGCGCCCAACGGCAACAGTTTTGCTGGAGAGAGGCCAGCTCTTCGTTGCCTGGGAGGGGCGAGAGCCGAGGAGGCTTTTGGTGGAGCCGAATGGCCCGAGCGTCGTCCCCCTCGCGGTCTCTGCTGCCGTCTCGTGGCCGTTCCGCGGAATGACACCCAGGCGCCGGTCCGCGGGCAGAGCCGCCGACAGTAGTGGGCAATGAGCGACTTTGGATGGCGGGGTCATTGAGGAGCGCGTTTGAGGCGGCCCGGCGTCGGGACGGCCCGGTTACCTTGCGACTGGGTCGCGGGCTCCGGGCCAAGGGGCCACCGAGCGTGTGCGGGGCGGTTTTTGTCGGCGCTGGGCGGCGGCGTCCCAGAGGCAGGCGCTGAGGCGCGCCGAGCGAGCCTGGGAACCGTGCGAGAGTTGGTGCGTGTGCAGCAGCCTCCCTGGACGGAGGGGGAAAGCAGATCGCAGTCCCAGTCCCCTAAGGAGAGGGGAAAAAAGAAACGAAAGGACGCTGACGCGCTGTCCTCGTTTGTGGGCGCGCCCTTCCGGACGGGTGTGCGGACGGTGTCCGCGGCTTTGTCCGGAGTTCCCTCACGCCTTTCGGCTCCTGGGAGGGATGCGCCTCTCTCATCCGTTTCGAACGTCGTTGCGAACTGACGCGCCCGGGGCCGGCGTGGGGGGCGGGGTGGTGAGGATTTTCTTCTCCCGGTTCGGGACGTAGGACCCTTGGGATGGCTGGGTCCAGTCTATCGTGCGGCTGGAAGAGTGGTTCGTGTTGGAGGCCGCTTCGAGGCCTGTGTCGCCGGTGCCGGAGCGGAGAGCGGGCCAGGCACGGCTCTTCCGTGAATCGCAGCGTCGGGGCGGTCATGGGAACCGAGCGCATGCGCAACGGGCTTGATCGCGGCTGTGCCTGGCGACGCCTGCGGCCTCGCGGTTTGGACACAAAGTCCGTTAGGGCCCTCCCGCCGCAGTGCTGGGTTGTCTTAAAACCTGTTTGGCCCCCCTCCCCATGCCACCACGGCTGGCCAAAAAGTCCGTTCGGCCGCGCGAGTGCGGCCAACCGTTCGCGCGCCCTCGTAGGGTGTTGGCCAGAGAGGCCGTTCTGTCTGCGGAGCGGCATGCGCGGTGGGCCGGAAACCACATTCGGTCACCCCCGCCGTCATCCTGGACCGGCCCAACAGTCTGACCCAGTCCTCCGGCGTACGAGGGTGGCCAAGAAGTCCGTTCAGTCACCCTACCGCCTCGCGGGGTTGGCCAGAAAGTGTGTTCGCGCTCCCGGCCGCACTAGCCCGTGGACCCACACGTTCGGTCCCGTCCCCCACGCGCCCCGCCAAGCGCCCTCCCTCCGTATGGCTCTGGTCCGAGTAGTTGCCTTGGCGCCCAACGGCAACAGTTTTGCTGGAGAGAGGCCAGCTCTTCGTTGCCTGGGAGGGGCGAGAGCCGAGGAGGCTTTTGGTGGAGCCGAATGGCCCGAGCGTCGTCCCCCTCGCGGTCTCTGCTGCCGTCTCGTGGCCGTTCCGCGGAATGACACCCAGGCGCCGGTCCGCGGGCAGAGCCGCCGACAGTAGTGGGCAATGAGCGACTTTGGATGGCGGGGTCATTGAGGAGCGCGTTTGAGGCGGCCCGGCGTCGGGACGGCCCGGTTACCTTGCGACTGGGTCGCGGGCTCCGGGCCAAGGGGCCACCGAGCGTGTGCGGGGCGGTTTTTGTCGGCGCTGGGCGGCGGCGTCCCAGAGGCAGGCGCTGAGGCGCGCCGAGCGAGCCTGGGAACCGTGCGAGAGTTGGTGCGTGTGCAGCAGCCTCCCTGGACGGAGGGGGAAAGCAGATCGCAGTCCCAGTCCCCTAAGGAGAGGGGAAAAAAGAAACGAAAGGACGCTGACGCGCTGTCCTCGTTTGTGGGCGCGCCCTTCCGGACGGGTGTGCGGACGGTGTCCGCGGCTTTGTCCGGAGTTCCCTCACGCCTTTCGGCTCCTGGGAGGGATGCGCCTCTCTCATCCGTTTCGAACGTCGTTGCGAACTGACGCGCCCGGGGCCGGCGTGGGGGGCGGGGTGGTGAGGATTTTCTTCTCCCGGTTCGGGACGTAGGACCCTTGGGATGGCTGGGTCCAGTCTATCGTGCGGCTGGAAGAGTGGTTCGTGTTGGAGGCCGCTTCGAGGCCTGTGTCGCCGGTGCCGGAGCGGAGAGCGGGCCAGGCACGGCTCTTCCGTGAATCGCAGCGTCGGGGCGGTCATGGGAACCGAGCGCATGCGCAACGGGCTTGATCGCGGCTGTGCCTGGCGACGCCTGCGGCCTCGCGGTTTGGACACAAAGTCCGTTAGGGCCCTCCCGCCGCAGTGCTGGGTTGTCTTAAAACCTGTTTGGCCACCCTCCCCATGCCACCACGGCTGGCCAAAAGTCCGTTCGGCCGCCGCGGCCCTCGTAGGGTGTTGGCCAGAGAGGCCGTTCTGTCTGCGGAGCGGCATGCGCGGTGGGCCGGAAACCACATTCGGTCACCCCCGCCGTCATCCTGGACCGGCCCAACAGTCTGACCCAGTCCTCCGGCGTACGAGGGTGGCCAAGAAGTCCGTTCAGTCACCCTACCGCCTCGCGGGGTTGGCCAGAAAGTGTGTTCGCGCTCCCGGCCGCACTAGCCCGTGGACCCACACGTTCGGTCCCGTCCCCCACGCGCCCCGCCAAGCGCCCTCCCTCCGTATGGCTCTGGTCCGAGTAGTTGCCTTGGCGCCCAACGGCAACAGTTTTGCTGGAGAGAGGCCAGCTCTTCGTTGCCTGGGAGGGGCGAGAGCCGAGGAGGCTTTTGGTGGAGCCGAATGGCCCGAGCGTCGTCCCCCTCGCGGTCTCTGCTGCCGTCTCGTGGCCGTTCCGCGGAATGACACCCAGGCGCCGGTCCGCGGGCAGAGCCGCCGACAGTAGTGGGCAATGAGCGACTTTGGATGGCGGGGTCATTGAGGAGCGCGTTTGAGGCGGCCCGGCGTCGGGACGGCCCGGTTACCTTGCGACTGGGTCGCGGGCTCCGGGCCAAGGGGCCACCGAGCGTGTGCGGGGCGGTTTTTGTCGGCGCTGGGCGGCGGCGTCCCAGAGGCAGGCGCTGAGGCGCGCCGAGCGAGCCTGGGAACCGTGCGAGAGTTGGTGCGTGTGCAGCAGCCTCCCTGGACGGAGGGGGAAAGCAGATCGCAGTCCCAGTCCCCTAAGGAGAGGGGAAAAAAGAAACGAAAGGACGCTGACGCGCTGTCCTCGTTTGTGGGCGCGCCCTTCCGGACGGGTGTGCGGACGGTGTCCGCGGCTTTGTCCGGAGTTCCCTCACGCCTTTCGGCTCCTGGGAGGGATGCGCCTCTCTCATCCGTTTCGAACGTCGTTGCGAACTGACGCGCCCGGGGCCGGCGTGGGGGGCGGGGTGGTGAGGATTTTCTTCTCCCGGTTCGGGACGTAGGACCCTTGGGATGGCTGGGTCCAGTCTATCGTGCGGCTGGAAGAGTGGTTCGTGTTGGAGGCCGCTTCGAGGCCTGTGTCGCCGGTGCCGGAGCGGAGAGCGGGCCAGGCACGGCTCTTCCGTGAATCGCAGCGTCGGGGCGGTCATGGGAACCGAGCGCATGCGCAACGGGCTTGATCGCGGCTGTGCCTGGCGACGCCTGCGGCCTCGCGGTTTGGACACAAAGTCCGTTAGGGCCCTCCCGCCGCAGTGCTGGGTTGTCTTAAAACCTGTTTGGCCCCCCTCCCCATGCCACCACGGCTGGCCAAAAAGTCCGTTCGGCCCCATGCGCGTGGCGGGCCAAAAGTCCGTTCGGCCGCCGCGGCCCTCGTAGGGTGTTGGCCAGAGAGGCCGTTCTGTCTGCGGAGCGGCATGCGCGGTGGGCCGGAAACCACATTCGGTCACCCCCGCCGTCATCCTGGACCGGCCCAACAGTCTGACCCAGTCCTCCGGCGTACGAGGGTGGCCAAGAAGTCCGTTCAGTCACCCTACCGCCTCGCGGGGTTGGCCAGAAAGTGTGTTCGCGCTCCCGGCCGCACTAGCCCGTGGACCCACACGTTCGGTCCCGTCCCCCACGCGCCCCGCCAAGCGCCCTCCCTCCGTATGGCTCTGGTCCGAGTAGTTGCCTTGGCGCCCAACGGCAACAGTTTTGCTGGAGAGAGGCCAGCTCTTCGTTGCCTGGGAGGGGCGAGAGCCGAGGAGGCTTTTGGTGGAGCCGAATGGCCCGAGCGTCGTCCCCCTCGCGGTCTCTGCTGCCGTCTCGTGGCCGTTCCGCGGAATGACACCCAGGCGCCGGTCCGCGGGCAGAGCCGCCGACAGTAGTGGGCAATGAGCGACTTTGGATGGCGGGGTCATTGAGGAGCGCGTTTGAGGCGGCCCGGCGTCGGGACGGCCCGGTTACCTTGCGACTGGGTCGCGGGCTCCGGGCCAAGGGGCCACCGAGCGTGTGCGGGGCGGTTTTTGTCGGCGCTGGGCGGCGGCGTCCCAGAGGCAGGCGCTGAGGCGCGCCGAGCGAGCCTGGGAACCGTGCGAGAGTTGGTGCGTGTGCAGCAGCCTCCCTGGACGGAGGGGGAAAGCAGATCGCAGTCCCAGTCCCCTAAGGAGAGGGGAAAAAAAGAAACGAAAGGACGCTGACGCGCTGTCCTGGTTTGTGGGCGCGCCGTTCCGGACGGGTGTGCGGACGGTGTCCGCGGCTTTGTCCGGAGTTCCCTCACGCCTTTCGGCTCCTGGAGGGATGCGCCTCTCTCATCCGTTTCGAACGTCGTTGCGAACTGACGCGCCCGGGGCCGGCGTGGGGGGCGGGGTGGTGAGGATTTTCTTCTCCCGGTTCGGGACGTAGGACCCTTGGGATGGCTGGGTCCAGTCTATCGTGCGGCTGGAAGAGTGGTTCGTGTTGGAGGCCGCTTCGAGGCCTGTGTCGCCGGTGCCGGAGCGGAGAGCGGGCCAGGCACGGCTCTTCCGTGAATCGCAGCGTCGGGGCGGTCATGGGAACCGAGCGCATGCGCAACGGGCTTGATCGCGGCTGTGCCTGGCGACGCCTGCGGCCTCGCGGTTTGGACACAAAGTCCGTTAGGGCCCTCCCGCCGCAGTGCTGGGTTGTCTTAAAACCTGTTTGGCCCCCCTCCCCATGCCACCACGGCTGGCCAAAAAGTCCGTTCGGCCGCGTGCGCTGTGGCGGGCCAAAAGTCGTTCCCGCCGCGGCCCTCGTAGGGTGTTGGCCAGAGAGGCCGTTCTGTCTGCGGAGCGGCATGCGCGGTGGGCCGGAAACCACATTCGGTCACCCCCGCCGTCATCCTGGACCGGCCCAACAGTCTGACCCAGTCCTCCGGCGTACGAGGGTGGCCAAGAAGTCCGTTCAGTCACCCTACCGCCTCGCGGGGTTGGCCAGAAAGTGTGTTCGCGCTCCCGGCCGCACTAGCCCGTGGACCCACACGTTCGGTCCCGTCCCCCACGCGCCCCGCCAAGCGCCCTCCCTCCGTATGGCTCTGGTCCGAGTAGTTGCCTTGGCGCCCAACGGCAACAGTTTTGCTGGAGAGAGGCCAGCTCTTCGTTGCCTGGGAGGGGCGAGAGCCGAGGAGGCTTTTGGTGGAGCCGAATGGCCCGAGCGTCGTCCCCCTCGCGGTCTCTGCTGCCGTCTCGTGGCCGTTCCGCGGAATGACACCCAGGCGCCGGTCCGCGGGCAGAGCCGCCGACAGTAGTGGGCAATGAGCGACTTTGGATGGCGGGGTCATTGAGGAGCGCGTTTGAGGCGGCCCGGCGTCGGGACGGCCCGGTTACCTTGCGACTGGGTCGCGGGCTCCGGGGCCAAGGGGCCACCGAGCGTGTGCGGGGCGGTTTTTGTCGGCGCTGGGCGGCGGCGTCCCAGAGGCAGGCGCTGAGGCGCGCCGAGCGAGCCTGGGAACCGTGCGAGAGTTGGTGCGTGTGCAGCAGCCTCCCTGGACGGAGGGGGAAAGCAGATCGCAGTCCCAGTCCCCTAAGGAGAGGGGAAAAAAGAAACGAAAGGACGCTGACGCGCTGTCCTCGTTTGTGGGCGCGCCCTTCCGGACGGGTGTGCGGACGGTGTCCGCGGCTTTGTCCGGAGTTCCCTCACGCCTTTCGGCTCCTGGGAGGGATGCGCCTCTCTCATCCGTTTCGAACGTCGTTGCGAACTGACGCGCCCGGGGCCGGCGTGGGGGGCGGGGTGGTGAGGATTTTCTTCTCCCGGTTCGGGACGTAGGACCCTTGGGATGGCTGGGTCCAGTCTATCGTGCGGCTGGAAGAGTGGTTCGTGTTGGAGGCCGCTTCGAGGCCTGTGTCGCCGGTGCCGGAGCGGAGAGCGGGCCAGGCACGGCTCTTCCGTGAATCGCAGCGTCGGGGCGGTCATGGGAACCGAGCGCATGCGCAACGGGCTTGATCGCGGCTGTGCCTGGCGACGCCTGCGGCCTCGCGGTTTGGACACAAAGTCCGTTAGGGCCCTCCCGCCGCAGTGCTGGGTTGTCTTAAAACCTGTTTGGCCCCCCTCCCCATGCCACCACGGCTGGCCAAAAAGTCCGTTCGGCCGCCGCGGCCCTCGTAGGGTGTTGGCCAGAGAGGCCGTTCTGTCTGCGGAGCGGCATGCGCGGTGGGCCGGAAACCACATTCGGTCACCCCCGCCGTCATCCTGGACCGGCCCAACAGTCTGACCCAGTCCTCCGGCGTACGAGGGTGGCCAAGAAGTCCGTTCAGTCACCCTACCGCCTCGCGGGGTTGGCCAGAAAGTGTGTTCGCGCTCCCGGCCGCACTAGCCCGTGGACCCACACGTTCGGTCCCGTCCCCCACGCGCCCCGCCAAGCGCCCTCCCTCCGTATGGCTCTGGTCCGAGTAGTTGCCTTGGCGCCCAACGGCAACAGTTTTGCTGGAGAGAGGCCAGCTCTTCGTTGCCTGGGAGGGGCGAGAGCCGAGGAGGCTTTTGGTGGAGCCGAATGGCCCGAGCGTCGTCCCCCTCGCGGTCTCTGCTGCCGTCTCGTGGCCGTTCCGCGGAATGACACCCAGGCGCCGGTCCGCGGGCAGAGCCGCCGACAGTAGTGGGCAATGAGCGACTTTGGATGGCGGGGTCATTGAGGAGCGCGTTTGAGGCGGCCCGGCGTCGGGACGGCCCGGTTACCTTGCGACTGGGTCGCGGGCTCCGGGCCAAGGGGCCACCGAGCGTGTGCGGGGCGGTTTTTGTCGGCGCTGGGCGGCGGCGTCCCAGAGGCAGGCGCTGAGGCGCGCCGAGCGAGCCTGGGAACCGTGCGAGAGTTGGTGCGTGTGCAGCAGCCTCCCTGGACGGAGGGGGAAAGCAGATCGCAGTCCCAGTCCCCTAAGGAGAGGGGAAAAAAGAAACGAAAGGACGCTGACGCGCTGTCCTCGTTTGTGGGCGCGCCCTTCCGGACGGGTGTGCGGACGGTGTCCGCGGCTTTGTCCGGAGTTCCCTCACGCCTTTCGGCTCCTGGGAGGGATGCGCCTCTCTCATCCGTTTCGAACGTCGTTGCGAACTGACGCGCCCGGGGCCGGCGTGGGGGGCGGGGTGGTGAGGATTTTCTTCTCCCGGTTCGGGACGTAGGACCCTTGGGATGGCTGGGTCCAGTCTATCGTGCGGCTGGAAGAGTGGTTCGTGTTGGAGGCCGCTTCGAGGCCTGTGTCGCCGGTGCCGGAGCGGAGAGCGGGCCAGGCACGGCTCTTCCGTGAATCGCAGCGTCGGGGCGGTCATGGGAACCGAGCGCATGCGCAACGGGCTTGATCGCGGCTGTGCCTGGCGACGCCTGCGGCCTCGCGGTTTGGACACAAAGTCCGTTAGGGCCCTCCCGCCGCAGTGCTGGGTTGTCTTAAAACCTGTTTGGCCACCCTCCCCATGCCACCACGGCTGGCCAAAAGTCCGTTCGGCCGCCGCGGCCCTCGTAGGGTGTTGGCCAGAGAGGCCGTTCTGTCTGCGGAGCGGCATGCGCGGTGGGCCGGAAACCACATTCGGTCACCCCCGCCGTCATCCTGGACCGGCCCAACAGTCTGACCCAGTCCTCCGGCGTACGAGGGTGGCCAAGAAGTCCGTTCAGTCACCCTACCGCCTCGCGGGGTTGGCCAGAAAGTGTGTTCGCGCTCCCGGCCGCACTAGCCCGTGGACCCACACGTTCGGTCCCGTCCCCCACGCGCCCCGCCAAGCGCCCTCCCTCCGTATGGCTCTGGTCCGAGTAGTTGCCTTGGCGCCCAACGGCAACAGTTTTGCTGGAGAGAGGCCAGCTCTTCGTTGCCTGGGAGGGGCGAGAGCCGAGGAGGCTTTTGGTGGAGCCGAATGGCCCGAGCGTCGTCCCCCTCGCGGTCTCTGCTGCCGTCTCGTGGCCGTTCCGCGGAATGACACCCAGGCGCCGGTCCGCGGGCAGAGCCGCCGACAGTAGTGGGCAATGAGCGACTTTGGATGGCGGGGTCATTGAGGAGCGCGTTTGAGGCGGCCCGGCGTCGGGACGGCCCGGTTACCTTGCGACTGGGTCGCGGGCTCCGGGCCAAGGGGCCACCGAGCGTGTGCGGGGCGGTTTTTGTCGGCGCTGGGCGGCGGCGTCCCAGAGGCAGGCGCTGAGGCGCGCCGAGCGAGCCTGGGAACCGTGCGAGAGTTGGTGCGTGTGCAGCAGCCTCCCTGGACGGAGGGGGAAAGCAGATCGCAGTCCCAGTCCCCTAAGGAGAGGGGAAAAAAGAAACGAAAGGACGCTGACGCGCTGTCCTCGTTTGTGGGCGCGCCCTTCCGGACGGGTGTGCGGACGGTGTCCGCGGCTTTGTCCGGAGTTCCCTCACGCCTTTCGGCTCCTGGGAGGGATGCGCCTCTCTCATCCGTTTCGAACGTCGTTGCGAACTGACGCGCCCGGGGCCGGCGTGGGGGGCGGGGTGGTGAGGATTTTCTTCTCCCGGTTCGGGACGTAGGACCCTTGGGATGGCTGGGTCCAGTCTATCGTGCGGCTGGAAGAGTGGTTCGTGTTGGAGGCCGCTTCGAGGCCTGTGTCGCCGGTGCCGGAGCGGAGAGCGGGCCAGGCACGGCTCTTCCGTGAATCGCAGCGTCGGGGCGGTCATGGGAACCGAGCGCATGCGCAACGGGCTTGATCGCGGCTGTGCCTGGCGACGCCTGCGGCCTCGCGGTTTGGACACAAAGTCCGTTAGGGCCCTCCCGCCGCAGTGCTGGGTTGTCTTAAAACCTGTTTGGCCCCCCTCCCCATGCCACCACGGCTGGCCAAAAAGTCCGTTCGGCCGCCGCGGCCCTCGTAGGGTGTTGGCCAGAGAGGCCGTTCTGTCTGCGGAGCGGCATGCGCGGTGGGCCGGAAACCACATTCGGTCACCCCCGCCGTCATCCTGGACCGGCCCAACAGTCTGACCCAGTCCTCCGGCGTACGAGGGTGGCCAAGAAGTCCGTTCAGTCACCCTACCGCCTCGCGGGGTTGGCCAGAAAGTGTGTTCGCGCTCCCGGCCGCACTAGCCCGTGGACCCACACGTTCGGTCCCGTCCCCCACGCGCCCCGCCAAGCGCCCTCCCTCCGTATGGCTCTGGTCCGAGTAGTTGCCTTGGCGCCCAACGGCAACAGTTTTGCTGGAGAGAGGCCAGCTCTTCGTTGCCTGGGAGGGGCGAGAGCCGAGGAGGCTTTTGGTGGAGCCGAATGGCCCGAGCGTCGTCCCCCTCGCGGTCTCTGCTGCCGTCTCGTGGCCGTTCCGCGGAATGACAGCCAGGCGCCGGTCCGCGGGCAGAGCCGCCGACAGTAGTGGGCAATGAGCGACTTTGGATGGCGGGGTCATTGAGGAGCGCGTTTGAGGCGGCCCGGCGTCGGGACGGCCCGGTTACCTTGCGACTGGGTCGCGGGCTCCGGGCCAAGGGGCCACCGAGCGTGTGCGGGGCGGTTTTTGTCGGCGCTGGGCGGCGGCGTCCCAGAGGCAGGCGCTGAGGCGCGCCGAGCGAGCCTGGGAACCGTGCGAGAGTTGGTGCGTGTGCAGCAGCCTCCCTGGACGGAGGGGGAAAGCAGATCGCAGTCCCAGTCCCCTAAGGAGAGGGGAAAAAAGAAACGAAAGGACGCTGACGCGCTGTCCTCGTTTGTGGGCGCGCCCTTCCGGACGGGTGTGCGGACGGTGTCCGCGGCTTTGTCCGGAGTTCCCTCACGCCTTTCGGCTCCTGGGAGGGATGCGCCTCTCTCATCCGTTTCGAACGTCGTTGCGAACTGACGCGCCCGGGGCCGGCGTGGGGGGCGGGGTGGTGAGGATTTTCTTCTCCCGGTTCGGGACGTAGGACCCTTGGGATGGCTGGGTCCAGTCTATCGTGCGGCTGGAAGAGTGGTTCGTGTTGGAGGCCGCTTCGAGGCCTGTGTCGCCGGTGCCGGAGCGGAGAGCGGGCCAGGCACGGCTCTTCCGTGAATCGCAGCGTCGGGGCGGTCATGGGAACCGAGCGCATGCGCAACGGGCTTGATCGCGGCTGTGCCTGGCGACGCCTGCGGCCTCGCGGTTTGGACACAAAGTCCGTTAGGGCCCTCCCGCCGCAGTGCTGGGTTGTCTTAAAACCTGTTTGGCCACCCTCCCCATGCCACCACGGCTGGCCAAAAGTCCGTCTCGGCCGCCGCGGCCCTCGTAGGGTGTTGGCCAGAGAGGCCGTTCTGTCTGCGGAGCGGCATGCGCGGTGGGCCGGAAACCACATTCGGTCACCCCCGCCGTCATCCTGGACCGGCCCAACAGTCTGACCCAGTCCTCCGGCGTACGAGGGTGGCCAAGAAGTCCGTTCAGTCACCCTACCGCCTCGCGGGGTTGGCCAGAAAGTGTGTTCGCGCTCCCGGCCGCACTAGCCCGTGGACCCACACGTTCGGTCCCGTCCCCCACGCGCCCCGCCAAGCGCCCTCCCTCCGTATGGCTCTGGTCCGAGTAGTTGCCTTGGCGCCCAACGGCAACAGTTTTGCTGGAGAGAGGCCAGCTCTTCGTTGCCTGGGAGGGGCGAGAGCCGAGGAGGCTTTTGGTGGAGCCGAATGGCCCGAGCGTCGTCCCCCTCGCGGTCTCTGCTGCCGTCTCGTGGCCGTTCCGCGGAATGACAGCCAGGCGCCGGTCCGCGGGCAGAGCCGCCGACAGTAGTGGGCAATGAGCGACTTTGGATGGCGGGGTCATTGAGGAGCGCGTTTGAGGCGGCCCGGCGTCGGGACGGCCCGGTTACCTTGCGACTGGGTCGCGGGCTCCGGGCCAAGGGGCCACCGAGCGTGTGCGGGGCGGTTTTTGTCGGCGCTGGGCGGCGGCGTCCCAGAGGCAGGCGCTGAGGCGCGCCGAGCGAGCCTGGGAACCGTGCGAGAGTTGGTGCGTGTGCAGCAGCCTCCCTGGACGGAGGGGGAAAGCAGATCGCAGTCCCAGTCCCCTAAGGAGAGGGGAAAAAAGAAACGAAAGGACGCTGACGCGCTGTCCTCGTTTGTGGGCGCGCCCTTCCGGACGGGTGTGCGGACGGTGTCCGCGGCTTTGTCCGGAGTTCCCTCACGCCTTTCGGCTCCTGGGAGGGATGCGCCTCTCTCATCCGTTTCGAACGTCGTTGCGAACTGACGCGCCCGGGGCCGGCGTGGGGGCGGGGTGGTGAGGATTTTCTTCTCCCGGTTCGGGACGTAGGACCCTTGGGATGGCTGGGTCCAGTCTATCGTGCGGCTGGAAGAGTGGTTCGTGTTGGAGGCCGCTTCGAGGCCTGTGTCGCCGGTGCCGGAGCGGAGAGCGGGCCAGGCACGGCTCTTCCGTGAATCGCAGCGTCGGGGCGGTCATGGGAACCGAGCGCATGCGCAACGGGCTTGATCGCGGCTGTGCCTGGCGACGCCTGCGGCCTCGCGGTTTGGACACAAAGTCCGTTAGGGCCCTCCCGCCGCAGTGCTGGGTTGTCTTAAAACCTGTTTGGCCCCCTCCCCATGCCACCACGGCTGGCCAAAAGTCCGTTCGGCCGCCGCGGCCCTCGTAGGGTGTTGGCCAGAGAGGCCGTTCTGTCTGCGGAGCGGCATGCGCGGTGGGCCGGAAACCACATTCGGTCACCCCCGCCGTCATCCTGGACCGGCCCAACAGTCTGACCCAGTCCTCCGGCGTACGAGGGTGGCCAAGAAGTCCGTTCAGTCACCCTACCGCCTCGCGGGGTTGGCCAGAAAGTGTGTTCGCGCTCCCGGCCGCACTAGCCCGTGGACCCACACGTTCGGTCCCGTCCCCCACGCGCCCCGCCAAGCGCCCTCCCTCCGTATGGCTCTGGTCCGAGTAGTTGCCTTGGCGCCCAACGGCAACAGTTTTGCTGGAGAGAGGCCAGCTCTTCGTTGCCTGGGAGGGGCGAGAGCCGAGGAGGCTTTTGGTGGAGCCGAATGGCCCGAGCGTCGTCCCCCTCGCGGTCTCTGCTGCCGTCTCGTGGCCGTTCCGCGGAATGACACCCAGGCGCCGGTCCGCGGGCAGAGCCGCCGACAGTAGTGGGCAATGAGCGACTTTGGATGGCGGGGTCATTGAGGAGCGCGTTTGAGGCGGCCCGGCGTCGGGACGGCCCGGTTACCTTGCGACTGGGTCGCGGGCTCCGGGGCCAAGGGGCCACCGAGCGTGTGCGGGGCGGTTTTTGTCGGCGCTGGGCGGCGGCGTCCCAGAGGCAGGCGCTGAGGCGCGCCGAGCGAGCCTGGGAACCGTGCGAGAGTTGGTGCGTGTGCAGCAGCCTCCCTGGACGGAGGGGGGAAGCAGATCGCAGTCCCAGTCCCCTAAGGAGAGGGGAAAAAAGAAACGAAAGGACGCTGACGCGCTGTCCTCGTTTGTGGGCGCGCCCTTCCGGACGGGTGTGCGGACGGTGTCCGCGGCTTTGTCCGGAGTTCCCTCACGCCTTTCGGCTCCTGGGAGGGATGCGCCTCTCTCATCCGTTTCGAACGTCGTTGCGAACTGACGCGCCCGGGGCCGGCGTGGGGGGCGGGGTGGTGAGGATTTTCTTCTCCCGGTTCGGGACGTAGGACCCTTGGGATGGCTGGGTCCAGTCTATCGTGCGGCTGGAAGAGTGGTTCGTGTTGGAGGCCGCTTCGAGGCCTGTGTCGCCGGTGCCGGAGCGGAGAGCGGGCCAGGCACGGCTCTTCCGTGAATCGCAGCGTCGGGGCGGTCATGGGAACCGAGCGCATGCGCAACGGGCTTGATCGCGGCTGTGCCTGGCGACGCCTGCGGCCTCGCGGTTTGGACACAAAGTCCGTTAGGGCCCTCCCGCCGCAGTGCTGGGTTGTCTTAAAACCTGTTTGGCCACCCTCCCCATGCCACCACGGCTGGCCAAAAGTCCGTCTCGGCCGCCGCGGCCCTCGTAGGGTGTTGGCCAGAGAGGCCGTTCTGTCTGCGGAGCGGCATGCGCGGTGGGCCGGAAACCACATTCGGTCACCCCCGCCGTCATCCTGGACCGGCCCAACAGTCTGACCCAGTCCTCCGGCGTACGAGGGTGGCCAAGAAGTCCGTTCAGTCACCCTACCGCCTCGCGGGGTTGGCCAGAAAGTGTGTTCGCGCTCCCGGCCGCACTAGCCCGTGGACCCACACGTTCGGTCCCGTCCCCCACGCGCCCCGCCAAGCGCCCTCCCTCCGTATGGCTCTGGTCCGAGTAGTTGCCTTGGCGCCCAACGGCAACAGTTTTGCTGGAGAGAGGCCAGCTCTTCGTTGCCTGGGAGGGGCGAGAGCCGAGGAGGCTTTTGGTGGAGCCGAATGGCCCGAGCGTCGTCCCCCTCGCGGTCTCTGCTGCCGTCTCGTGGCCGTTCCGCGGAATGACACCCAGGCGCCGGTCCGCGGGCAGAGCCGCCGACAGTAGTGGGCAATGAGCGACTTTGGATGGCGGGGTCATTGAGGAGCGCGTTTGAGGCGGCCCGGCGTCGGGACGGCCCGGTTACCTTGCGACTGGGTCGCGGGCTCCGGGCCAAGGGGCCACCGAGCGTGTGCGGGGCGGTTTTTGTCGGCGCTGGGCGGCGGCGTCCCAGAGGCAGGCGCTGAGGCGCGCCGAGCGAGCCTGGGAACCGTGCGAGAGTTGGTGCGTGTGCAGCAGCCTCCCTGGACGGAGGGGGAAAGCAGATCGCAGTCCCAGTCCCCTAAGGAGAGGGGAAAAAAGAAACGAAAGGACGCTGACGCGCTGTCCTCGTTTGTGGGCGCGCCCTTCCGGACGGGTGTGCGGACGGTGTCCGCGGCTTTGTCCGGAGTTCCCTCACGCCTTTCGGCTCCTGGGAGGGATGCGCCTCTCTCATCCGTTTCGAACGTCGTTGCGAACTGACGCGCCCGGGGCCGGCGTGGGGGGCGGGGTGGTGAGGATTTTCTTCTCCCGGTTCGGGACGTAGGACCCTTGGGATGGCTGGGTCCAGTCTATCGTGCGGCTGGAAGAGTGGTTCGTGTTGGAGGCCGCTTCGAGGCCTGTGTCGCCGGTGCCGGAGCGGAGAGCGGGCCAGGCACGGCTCTTCCGTGAATCGCAGCGTCGGGGCGGTCATGGGAACCGAGCGCATGCGCAACGGGCTTGATCGCGGCTGTGCCTGGCGACGCCTGCGGCCTCGCGGTTTGGACACAAAGTCCGTTAGGGCCCTCCCGCCGCAGTGCTGGGTTGTCTTAAAACCTGTTTGGCCACCCTCCCCATGCCACCACGGCTGGCCAAAAGTCCGTTCGCCGCCGCGGCCCTCGTAGGGTGTTGGCCAGAGAGGCCGTTCTGTCTGCGGAGCGGCATGCGCGGTGGGCCGGAAACCACATTCGGTCACCCCCGCCGTCATCCTGGACCGGCCCAACAGTCTGACCCAGTCCTCCGGCGTACGAGGGTGGCCAAGAAGTCCGTTCAGTCACCCTACCGCCTCGCGGGGTTGGCCAGAAAGTGTGTTCGCGCTCCCGGCCGCACTAGCCCGTGGACCCACACGTTCGGTCCCGTCCCCCACGCGCCCCGCCAAGCGCCCTCCCTCCGTATGGCTCTGGTCCGAGTAGTTGCCTTGGCGCCCAACGGCAACAGTTTTGCTGGAGAGAGGCCAGCTCTTCGTTGCCTGGGAGGGGCGAGAGCCGAGGAGGCTTTTGGTGGAGCCGAATGGCCCGAGCGTCGTCCCCCTCGCGGTCTCTGCTGCCGTCTCGTGGCCGTTCCGCGGAATGACAGCCAGGCGCCGGTCCGCGGGCAGAGCCGCCGACAGTAGTGGGCAATGAGCGACTTTGGATGGCGGGGTCATTGAGGAGCGCGTTTGAGGCGGCCCGGCGTCGGGACGGCCCGGTTACCTTGCGACTGGGTCGCGGGCTCCGGGGCCAAGGGGCCACCGAGCGTGTGCGGGGCGGTTTTTGTCGGCGCTGGGCGGCGGCGTCCCAGAGGCAGGCGCTGAGGCGCGCCGAGCGAGCCTGGGAACCGTGCGAGAGTTGGTGCGTGTGCAGCAGCCTCCCTGGACGGAGGGGGGAAGCAGATCGCAGTCCCAGTCCCCTAAGGAGAGGGGAAAAAAGAAACGAAAGGACGCTGACGCGCTGTCCTCGTTTGTGGGCGCGCCCTTCCGGACGGGTGTGCGGACGGTGTCCGCGGCTTTGTCCGGAGTTCCCTCACGCCTTTCGGCTCCTGGGAGGGATGCGCCTCTCTCATCCGTTTCGAACGTCGTTGCGAACTGACGCGCCCGGGGCCGGCGTGGGGGGCGGGGTGGTGAGGATTTTCTTCTCCCGGTTCGGGACGTAGGACCCTTGGGATGGCTGGGTCCAGTCTATCGTGCGGCTGGAAGAGTGGTTCGTGTTGGAGGCCGCTTCGAGGCCTGTGTCGCCGGTGCCGGAGCGGAGAGCGGGCCAGGCACGGCTCTTCCGTGAATCGCAGCGTCGGGGCGGTCATGGGAACCGAGCGCATGCGCAACGGGCTTGATCGCGGCTGTGCCTGGCGACGCCTGCGGCCTCGCGGTTTGGACACAAAGTCCGTTAGGGCCCTCCCGCCGCAGTGCTGGGTTGTCTTAAAACCTGTTTGGCCCCCCTCCCCATGCCACCACGGCTGGCCAAAAAGTCCGTTCGGCCGCCGCGGCCCTCGTAGGGTGTTGGCCAGAGAGGCCGTTCTGTCTGCGGAGCGGCATGCGCGGTGGGCCGGAAACCACATTCGGTCACCCCCGCCGTCATCCTGGACCGGCCCAACAGTCTGACCCAGTCCTCCGGCGTACGAGGGTGGCCAAGAAGTCCGTTCAGTCACCCTACCGCCTCGCGGGGTTGGCCAGAAAGTGTGTTCGCGCTCCCGGCCGCACTAGCCCGTGGACCCACACGTTCGGTCCCGTCCCCCACGCGCCCCGCCAAGCGCCCTCCCTCCGTATGGCTCTGGTCCGAGTAGTTGCCTTGGCGCCCAACGGCAACAGTTTTGCTGGAGAGAGGCCAGCTCTT
This sequence comes from Pteronotus mesoamericanus, assembly GCF_021234165.1. Classification (NCBI taxonomy): domain Eukaryota; kingdom Metazoa; phylum Chordata; class Mammalia; order Chiroptera; family Mormoopidae; genus Pteronotus; species Pteronotus mesoamericanus. The sequence goes on from NW_026555064.1 coordinate 22,212,752, forward strand.
CGTTGCCTGGGAGGGGCGAGAGCCGAGGAGGCTTTTGGTGGAGCCGAATGGCCCGAGCGTCGTCCCCCTCGCGGTCTCTGCTGCCGTCTCGTGGCCGTTCCGCGGAATGACAGCCAGGCGCCGGTCCGCGGGCAGAGCCGCCGACAGTAGTGGGCAATGAGCGACTTTGGATGGCGGGGTCATTGAGGAGCGCGTTTGAGGCGGCCCGGCGTCGGGACGGCCCGGTTACCTTGCGACTGGGTCGCGGGCTCCGGGGCCAAGGGGCCACCGAGCGTGTGCGGGGCGGTTTTTGTCGGCGCTGGGCGGCGGCGTCCCAGAGGCAGGCGCTGAGGCGCGCCGAGCGAGCCTGGGAACCGTGCGAGAGTTGGTGCGTGTGCAGCAGCCTCCCTGGACGGAGGGGGAAAGCAGATCGCAGTCCCAGTCCCCTAAGGAGAGGGGAAAAAAGAAACGAAAGGACGCTGACGCGCTGTCCTCGTTTGTGGGCGCGCCCTTCCGGACGGGTGTGCGGACGGTGTCCGCGGCTTTGTCCGGAGTTCCCTCACGCCTTTCGGCTCCTGGGAGGGATGCGCCTCTCTCATCCGTTTCGAACGTCGTTGCGAACTGACGCGCCCGGGGCCGGCGTGGGGGGCGGGGTGGTGAGGATTTTCTTCTCCCGGTTCGGGACGTAGGACCCTTGGGATGGCTGGGTCCAGTCTATCGTGCGGCTGGAAGAGTGGTTCGTGTTGGAGGCCGCTTCGAGGCCTGTGTCGCCGGTGCCGGAGCGGAGAGCGGGCCAGGCACGGCTCTTCCGTGAATCGCAGCGTCGGGGCGGTCATGGGAACCGAGCGCATGCGCAACGGGCTTGATCGCGGCTGTGCCTGGCGACGCCTGCGGCCTCGCGGTTTGGACACAAAGTCCGTTAGGGCCCTCCCGCCGCAGTGCTGGGTTGTCTTAAAACCTGTTTGGCCCCCCTCCCCATGCCACCACGGCTGGCCAAAAAGTCCGTTCGGCCGCCGCGGCCCTCGTAGGGTGTTGGCCAGAGAGGCCGTTCTGTCTGCGGAGCGGCATGCGCGGTGGGCCGGAAACCACATTCGGTCACCCCCGCCGTCATCCTGGACCGGCCCAACAGTCTGACCCAGTCCTCCGGCGTACGAGGGTGGCCAAGAAGTCCGTTCAGTCACCCTACCGCCTCGCGGGGTTGGCCAGAAAGTGTGTTCGCGCTCCCGGCCGCACTAGCCCGTGGACCCACACGTTCGGTCCCGTCCCCCACGCGCCCCGCCAAGCGCCCTCCCTCCGTATGGCTCTGGTCCGAGTAGTTGCCTTGGCGCCCAACGGCAACAGTTTTGCTGGAGAGAGGCCAGCTCTTCGTTGCCTGGGAGGGGCGAGAGCCGAGGAGGCTTTTGGTGGAGCCGAATGGCCCGAGCGTCGTCCCCCTCGCGGTCTCTGCTGCCGTCTCGTGGCCGTTCCGCGGAATGACAGCCAGGCGCCGGTCCGCGGGCAGAGCCGCCGACAGTAGTGGGCAATGAGCGACTTTGGATGGCGGGGTCATTGAGGAGCGCGTTTGAGGCGGCCCGGCGTCGGGACGGCCCGGTTACCTTGCGACTGGGTCGCGGGCTCCGGGCCAAGGGGCCACCGAGCGTGTGCGGGGCGGTTTTTGTCGGCGCTGGGCGGCGGCGTCCCAGAGGCAGGCGCTGAGGCGCGCCGAGCGAGCCTGGGAACCGTGCGAGAGTTGGTGCGTGTGCAGCAGCCTCCCTGGACGGAGGGGGAAAGCAGATCGCAGTCCCAGTCCCCTAAGGAGAGGGGAAAAAAGAAACGAAAGGACGCTGACGCGCTGTCCTCGTTTGTGGGCGCGCCCTTCCGGACGGGTGTGCGGACGGTGTCCGCGGCTTTGTCCGGAGTTCCCTCACGCCTTTCGGCTCCTGGGAGGGATGCGCCTCTCTCATCCGTTTCGAACGTCGTTGCGAACTGACGCGCCCGGGGCCGGCGTGGGGGGCGGGGTGGTGAGGATTTTCTTCTCCCGGTTCGGGACGTAGGACCCTTGGGATGGCTGGGTCCAGTCTATCGTGCGGCTGGAAGAGTGGTTCGTGTTGGAGGCCGCTTCGAGGCCTGTGTCGCCGGTGCCGGAGCGGAGAGCGGGCCAGGCACGGCTCTTCCGTGAATCGCAGCGTCGGGGCGGTCATGGGAACCGAGCGCATGCGCAACGGGCTTGATCGCGGCTGTGCCTGGCGACGCCTGCGGCCTCGCGGTTTGGACACAAAGTCCGTTAGGGCCCTCCCGCCGCAGTGCTGGGTTGTCTTAAAACCTGTTTGGCCACCCTCCCCATGCCACCACGGCTGGCCAAAAGTCCGTCCGTCGGCCGCCGCGGCCCTCGTAGGGTGTTGGCCAGAGAGGCCGTTCTGTCTGCGGAGCGGCATGCGCGGTGGGCCGGAAACCACATTCGGTCACCCCCGCCGTCATCCTGGACCGGCCCAACAGTCTGACCCAGTCCTCCGGCGTACGAGGGTGGCCAAGAAGTCCGTTCAGTCACCCTACCGCCTCGCGGGGTTGGCCAGAAAGTGTGTTCGCGCTCCCGGCCGCACTAGCCCGTGGACCCACACGTTCGGTCCCGTCCCCCACGCGCCCCGCCAAGCGCCCTCCCTCCGTATGGCTCTGGTCCGAGTAGTTGCCTTGGCGCCCAACGGCAACAGTTTTGCTGGAGAGAGGCCAGCTCTTCGTTGCCTGGGAGGGGCGAGAGCCGAGGAGGCTTTTGGTGGAGCCGAATGGCCCGAGCGTCGTCCCCCTCGCGGTCTCTGCTGCCGTCTCGTGGCCGTTCCGCGGAATGACAGCCAGGCGCCGGTCCGCGGGCAGAGCCGCCGACAGTAGTGGGCAATGAGCGACTTTGGATGGCGGGGTCATTGAGGAGCGCGTTTGAGGCGGCCCGGCGTCGGGACGGCCCGGTTACCTTGCGACTGGGTCGCGGGCTCCGGGGCCAAGGGGCCACCGAGCGTGTGCGGGGCGGTTTTTGTCGGCGCTGGGCGGCGGCGTCCCAGAGGCAGGCGCTGAGGCGCGCCGAGCGAGCCTGGGAACCGTGCGAGAGTTGGTGCGTGTGCAGCAGCCTCCCTGGACGGAGGGGGAAAGCAGATCGCAGTCCCAGTCCCCTAAGGAGAGGGGAAAAAAGAAACGAAAGGACGCTGACGCGCTGTCCTCGTTTGTGGGCGCGCCCTTCCGGACGGGTGTGCGGACGGTGTCCGCGGCTTTGTCCGGAGTTCCCTCACGCCTTTCGGCTCCTGGGAGGGATGCGCCCCTCTCATCCGTTTCGAACGTCGTTGCGAACTGACGCGCCCGGGGCCGGCGTGGGGGCGGGGTGGTGAGGATTTTCTTCTCCCGGTTCGGGACGTAGGACCCTTGGGATGGCTGGGTCCAGTCTATCGTGCGGCTGGAAGAGTGGTTCGTGTTGGAGGCCGCTTCGAGGCCTGTGTCGCCGGTGCCGGAGCGGAGAGCGGGCCAGGCACGGCTCTTCCGTGAATCGCAGCGTCGGGGCGGTCATGGGAACCGAGCGCATGCGCAACGGGCTTGATCGCGGCTGTGCCTGGCGACGCCTGCGGCCTCGCGGTTTGGACACAAAGTCCGTTAGGGCCCTCCCGCCGCAGTGCTGGGTTGTCTTAAAACCTGTTTGGCCACCCTCCCCATGCCACCACGGCTGGCCAAAAGTCCGTTCGGCCGCCGCGGCCCTCGTAGGGTGTTGGCCAGAGAGGCCGTTCTGTCTGCGGAGCGGCATGCGCGGTGGGCCGGAAACCACATTCGGTCACCCCCGCCGTCATCCTGGACCGGCCCAACAGTCTGACCCAGTCCTCCGGCGTACGAGGGTGGCCAAGAAGTCCGTTCAGTCACCCTACCGCCTCGCGGGGTTGGCCAGAAAGTGTGTTCGCGCTCCCGGCCGCACTAGCCCGTGGACCCACACGTTCGGTCCCGTCCCCCACGCGCCCCGCCAAGCGCCCTCCCTCCGTATGGCTCTGGTCCGAGTAGTTGCCTTGGCGCCCAACGGCAACAGTTTTGCTGGAGAGAGGCCAGCTCTTCGTTGCCTGGGAGGGGCGAGAGCCGAGGAGGCTTTTGGTGGAGCCGAATGGCCCGAGCGTCGTCCCCCTCGCGGTCTCTGCTGCCGTCTCGTGGCCGTTCCGCGGAATGACAGCCAGGCGCCGGTCCGCGGGCAGAGCCGCCGACAGTAGTGGGCAATGAGCGACTTTGGATGGCGGGGTCATTGAGGAGCGCGTTTGAGGCGGCCCGGCGTCGGGACGGCCCGGTTACCTTGCGACTGGGTCGCGGGCTCCGGGCCAAGGGGCCACCGAGCGTGTGCGGGGCGGTTTTTGTCGGCGCTGGGCGGCGGCGTCCCAGAGGCAGGCGCTGAGGCGCGCCGAGCGAGCCTGGGAACCGTGCGAGAGTTGGTGCGTGTGCAGCAGCCTCCCTGGACGGAGGGGGAAAGCAGATCGCAGTCCCAGTCCCCTAAGGAGAGGGGAAAAAAGAAACGAAAGGACGCTGACGCGCTGTCCTCGTTTGTGGGCGCGCCCTTCCGGACGGGTGTGCGGACGGTGTCCGCGGCTTTGTCCGGAGTTCCCTCACGCCTTTCGGCTCCTGGGAGGGATGCGCCTCTCTCATCCGTTTCGAACGTCGTTGCGAACTGACGCGCCCGGGGCCGGCGTGGGGGGCGGGGTGGTGAGGATTTTCTTCTCCCGGTTCGGGACGTAGGACCCTTGGGATGGCTGGGTCCAGTCTATCGTGCGGCTGGAAGAGTGGTTCGTGTTGGAGGCCGCTTCGAGGCCTGTGTCGCCGGTGCCGGAGCGGAGAGCGGGCCAGGCACGGCTCTTCCGTGAATCGCAGCGTCGGGGCGGTCATGGGAACCGAGCGCATGCGCAACGGGCTTGATCGCGGCTGTGCCTGGCGACGCCTGCGGCCTCGCGGTTTGGACACAAAGTCCGTTAGGGCCCTCCCGCCGCAGTGCTGGGTTGTCTTAAAACCTGTTTGGCCACCCTCCCCATGCCACCACGGCTGGCCAAAAGTCCGTTCGGCCGCCGCGGCCCTCGTAGGGTGTTGGCCAGAGAGGCCGTTCTGTCTGCGGAGCGGCATGCGCGGTGGGCCGGAAACCACATTCGGTCACCCCCGCCGTCATCCTGGACCGGCCCAACAGTCTGACCCAGTCCTCCGGCGTACGAGGGTGGCCAAGAAGTCCGTTCAGTCACCCTACCGCCTCGCGGGGTTGGCCAGAAAGTGTGTTCGCGCTCCCGGCCGCACTAGCCCGTGGACCCACACGTTCGGTCCCGTCCCCCACGCGCCCCGCCAAGCGCCCTCCCTCCGTATGGCTCTGGTCCGAGTAGTTGCCTTGGCGCCCAACGGCAACAGTTTTGCTGGAGAGAGGCCAGCTCTTCGTTGCCTGGGAGGGGCGAGAGCCGAGGAGGCTTTTGGTGGAGCCGAATGGCCCGAGCGTCGTCCCCCTCGCGGTCTCTGCTGCCGTCTCGTGGCCGTTCCGCGGAATGACACCCAGGCGCCGGTCCGCGGGCAGAGCCGCCGACAGTAGTGGGCAATGAGCGACTTTGGATGGCGGGGTCATTGAGGAGCGCGTTTGAGGCGGCCCGGCGTCGGGACGGCCCGGTTACCTTGCGACTGGGTCGCGGGCTCCGGGGCCAAGGGGCCACCGAGCGTGTGCGGGGCGGTTTTTGTCGGCGCTGGGCGGCGGCGTCCCAGAGGCAGGCGCTGAGGCGCGCCGAGCGAGCCTGGGAACCGTGCGAGAGTTGGTGCGTGTGCAGCAGCCTCCCTGGACGGAGGGGGAAAGCAGATCGCAGTCCCAGTCCCCTAAGGAGAGGGGAAAAAAGAAACGAAAGGACGCTGACGCGCTGTCCTCGTTTGTGGGCGCGCCCTTCCGGACGGGTGTGCGGACGGTGTCCGCGGCTTTGTCCGGAGTTCCCTCACGCCTTTCGGCTCCTGGGAGGGATGCGCCTCTCTCATCCGTTTCGAACGTCGTTGCGAACTGACGCGCCCGGGGCCGGCGTGGGGGGCGGGGTGGTGAGGATTTTCTTCTCCCGGTTCGGGACGTAGGACCCTTGGGATGGCTGGGTCCAGTCTATCGTGCGGCTGGAAGAGTGGTTCGTGTTGGAGGCCGCTTCGAGGCCTGTGTCGCCGGTGCCGGAGCGGAGAGCGGGCCAGGCACGGCTCTTCCGTGAATCGCAGCGTCGGGGCGGTCATGGGAACCGAGCGCATGCGCAACGGGCTTGATCGCGGCTGTGCCTGGCGACGCCTGCGGCCTCGCGGTTTGGACACAAAGTCCGTTAGGGCCCTCCCGCCGCAGTGCTGGGTTGTCTTAAAACCTGTTTGGCCACCCTCCCCATGCCACCACGGCTGGCCAAAAGTCCGTCTCGGCCGCCGCGGCCCTCGTAGGGTGTTGGCCAGAGAGGCCGTTCTGTCTGCGGAGCGGCATGCGCGGTGGGCCGGAAACCACATTCGGTCACCCCCGCCGTCATCCTGGACCGGCCCAACAGTCTGACCCAGTCCTCCGGCGTACGAGGGTGGCCAAGAAGTCCGTTCAGTCACCCTACCGCCTCGCGGGGTTGGCCAGAAAGTGTGTTCGCGCTCCCGGCCGCACTAGCCCGTGGACCCACACGTTCGGTCCCGTCCCCCACGCGCCCCGCCAAGCGCCCTCCCTCCGTATGGCTCTGGTCCGAGTAGTTGCCTTGGCGCCCAACGGCAACAGTTTTGCTGGAGAGAGGCCAGCTCTTCGTTGCCTGGGAGGGGCGAGAGCCGAGGAGGCTTTTGGTGGAGCCGAATGGCCCGAGCGTCGTCCCCCTCGCGGTCTCTGCTGCCGTCTCGTGGCCGTTCCGCGGAATGACAGCCAGGCGCCGGTCCGCGGGCAGAGCCGCCGACAGTAGTGGGCAATGAGCGACTTTGGATGGCGGGGTCATTGAGGAGCGCGTTTGAGGCGGCCCGGCGTCGGGACGGCCCGGTTACCTTGCGACTGGGTCGCGGGCTCCGGGGCCAAGGGGCCACCGAGCGTGTGCGGGGCGGTTTTTGTCGGCGCTGGGCGGCGGCGTCCCAGAGGCAGGCGCTGAGGCGCGCCGAGCGAGCCTGGGAACCGTGCGAGAGTTGGTGCGTGTGCAGCAGCCTCCCTGGACGGAGGGGGAAAGCAGATCGCAGTCCCAGTCCCCTAAGGAGAGGGGAAAAAAGAAACGAAAGGACGCTGACGCGCTGTCCTCGTTTGTGGGCGCGCCCTTCCGGACGGGTGTGCGGACGGTGTCCGCGGCTTTGTCCGGAGTTCCCTCACGCCTTTCGGCTCCTGGGAGGGATGCGCCTCTCTCATCCGTTTCGAACGTCGTTGCGAACTGACGCGCCCGGGGCCGGCGTGGGGGGCGGGGTGGTGAGGATTTTCTTCTCCCGGTTCGGGACGTAGGACCCTTGGGATGGCTGGGTCCAGTCTATCGTGCGGCTGGAAGAGTGGTTCGTGTTGGAGGCCGCTTCGAGGCCTGTGTCGCCGGTGCCGGAGCGGAGAGCGGGCCAGGCACGGCTCTTCCGTGAATCGCAGCGTCGGGGCGGTCATGGGAACCGAGCGCATGCGCAACGGGCTTGATCGCGGCTGTGCCTGGCGACGCCTGCGGCCTCGCGGTTTGGACACAAAGTCCGTTAGGGCCCTCCCGCCGCAGTGCTGGGTTGTCTTAAAACCTGTTTGGCCACCCTCCCCATGCCACCACGGCTGGCCAAAAGTCCGTCTCGGCCGCCGCGGCCCTCGTAGGGTGTTGGCCAGAGAGGCCGTTCTGTCTGCGGAGCGGCATGCGCGGTGGGCCGGAAACCACATTCGGTCACCCCCGCCGTCATCCTGGACCGGCCCAACAGTCTGACCCAGTCCTCCGGCGTACGAGGGTGGCCAAGAAGTCCGTTCAGTCACCCTACCGCCTCGCGGGGTTGGCCAGAAAGTGTGTTCGCGCTCCCGGCCGCACTAGCCCGTGGACCCACACGTTCGGTCCCGTCCCCCACGCGCCCCGCCAAGCGCCCTCCCTCCGTATGGCTCTGGTCCGAGTAGTTGCCTTGGCGCCCAACGGCAACAGTTTTGCTGGAGAGAGGCCAGCTCTTCGTTGCCTGGGAGGGGCGAGAGCCGAGGAGGCTTTTGGTGGAGCCGAATGGCCCGAGCGTCGTCCCCCTCGCGGTCTCTGCTGCCGTCTCGTGGCCGTTCCGCGGAATGACAGCCAGGCGCCGGTCCGCGGGCAGAGCCGCCGACAGTAGTGGGCAATGAGCGACTTTGGATGGCGGGGTCATTGAGGAGCGCGTTTGAGGCGGCCCGGCGTCGGGACGGCCCGGTTACCTTGCGACTGGGTCGCGGGCTCCGGGGCCAAGGGGCCACCGAGCGTGTGCGGGGCGGTTTTTGTCGGCGCTGGGCGGCGGCGTCCCAGAGGCAGGCGCTGAGGCGCGCCGAGCGAGCCTGGGAACCGTGCGAGAGTTGGTGCGTGTGCAGCAGCCTCCCTGGACGGAGGGGGAAAGCAGATCGCAGTCCCAGTCCCCTAAGGAGAGGGGAAAAAAGAAACGAAAGGACGCTGACGCGCTGTCCTCGTTTGTGGGCGCGCCCTTCCGGACGGGTGTGCGGACGGTGTCCGCGGCTTTGTCCGGAGTTCCCTCACGCCTTTCGGCTCCTGGGAGGGATGCGCCTCTCTCATCCGTTTCGAACGTCGTTGCGAACTGACGCGCCCGGGGCCGGCGTGGGGGCGGGGTGGTGAGGATTTTCTTCTCCCGGTTCGGGACGTAGGACCCTTGGGATGGCTGGGTCCAGTCTATCGTGCGGCTGGAAGAGTGGTTCGTGTTGGAGGCCGCTTCGAGGCCTGTGTCGCCGGTGCCGGAGCGGAGAGCGGGCCAGGCACGGCTCTTCCGTGAATCGCAGCGTCGGGGCGGTCATGGGAACCGAGCGCATGCGCAACGGGCTTGATCGCGGCTGTGCCTGGCGACGCCTGCGGCCTCGCGGTTTGGACACAAAGTCCGTTAGGGCCCTCCCGCCGCAGTGCTGGGTTGTCTTAAAACCTGTTTGGCCACCCTCCCCATGCCACCACGGCTGGCCAAAAGTCCGTCTCGGCCGCCGCGGCCCTCGTAGGGTGTTGGCCAGAGAGGCCGTTCTGTCTGCGGAGCGGCATGCGCGGTGGGCCGGAAACCACATTCGGTCACCCCCGCCGTCATCCTGGACCGGCCCAACAGTCTGACCCAGTCCTCCGGCGTACGAGGGTGGCCAAGAAGTCCGTTCAGTCACCCTACCGCCTCGCGGGGTTGGCCAGAAAGTGTGTTCGCGCTCCCGGCCGCACTAGCCCGTGGACCCACACGTTCGGTCCCGTCCCCACGCGCCCCGCCAAGCGCCCTCCCTCCGTATGGCTCTGGTCCGAGGCGTTGCCTTGGCGCCCAACGGCAACAGTTTTGCTGGAGAGAGGCCAGCTCTTCGTTGCCTGGGAGGGGCGAGAGCCGAGGAGGCTTTTGGTGGAGCCGAATGGCCCGAGCGTCGTCCCCCTCGCGGTCTCTGCTGCCGTCTCGTGGCCGTTCCGCGGAATGACAGCCAGGCGCCGGTCCGCGGGCAGAGCCGCCGACAGTAGTGGGCAATGAGCGACTTTGGATGGCGGGGTCATTGAGGAGCGCGTTTGAGGCGGCCCGGCGTCGGGACGGCCCGGTTACCTTGCGACTGGGTCGCGGGCTCCGGGGCCAAGGGGCCACCGAGCGTGTGCGGGGCGGTTTTTGTCGGCGCTGGGCGGCGGCGTCCCAGAGGCAGGCGCTGAGGCGCGCCGAGCGAGCCTGGGAACCGTGCGAGAGTTGGTGCGTGTGCAGCAGCCTCCCTGGACGGAGGGGGAAAGCAGATCGCAGTCCCAGTCCCCTAAGGAGAGGGGAAAAAAGAAACGAAAGGACGCTGACGCGCTGTCCTCGTTTGTGGGCGCGCCCTTCCGGACGGGTGTGCGGACGGTGTCCGCGGCTTTGTCCGGAGTTCCCTCACGCCTTCGGCTCCTGGGAGGGATGCGCTCTCTCATCCGTTTCGAACGTCGTTGCGAACTGACGCGCCCGGGGCCGGCGTGGGGGGCGGGGTGGTGAGGATTTTCTTCTCCCGGTTCGGGACGTAGGACCCTTGGGATGGCTGGGTCCAGTCTATCGTGCGGCTGGAAGAGTGGTTCGTGTTGGAGGCCGCTTCGAGGCCTGTGTCGCCGGTGCCGGAGCGGAGAGCGGGCCAGGCACGGCTCTTCCGTGAATCGCAGCGTCGGGGCGGTCATGGGAACCGAGCGCATGCGCAACGGGCTTGATCGCGGCTGTGCCTGGCGACGCCTGCGGCCTCGCGGTTTGGACACAAAGTCCGTTAGGGCCCTCCCGCCGCAGTGCTGGGTTGTCTTAAAACCTGTTTGGCCACCCTCCCCATGCCACCACGGCTGGCCAAAAGTCCGTTCGGCCGCCGCGGCCCTCGTAGGGTGTTGGCCAGAGAGGCCGTTCTGTCTGCGGAGCGGCATGCGCGGTGGGCCGGAAACCACATTCGGTCACCCCCGCCGTCATCCTGGACCGGCCCAACAGTCTGACCCAGTCCTCCGGCGTACGAGGGTGGCCAAGAAGTCCGTTCAGTCACCCTACCGCCTCGCGGGGTTGGCCAGAAAGTGTGTTCGCGCTCCCGGCCGCACTAGCCCGTGGACCCACACGTTCGGTCCCGTCCCCCACGCGCCCCGCCAAGCGCCCTCCCTCCGTATGGCTCTGGTCCGAGTCCTTGCCTTGGCGCCCAACGGCAACAGTTTTGCTGGAGAGAGGCCAGCTCTTCGTTGCCTGGGAGGGGCGAGAGCCGAGGAGGCTTTTGGTGGAGCCGAATGGCCCGAGCGTCGTCCCCTCGCGGTCTCTGCTGCCGTCTCGTGGCCGTTCCGCGGAATGACAGCCAGGCGCCGGTCCGCGGGCAGAGCCGCCGACAGTAGTGGGCAATGAGCGACTTTGGATGGCGGGGTCATTGAGGAGCGCGTTTGAGGCGGCCCGGCGTCGGGACGGCCCGGTTACCTTGCGACTGGGTCGCGGGCTCCGGGGCCAAGGGGCCACCGAGCGTGTGCGGGGCGGTTTTTGTCGGCGCTGGGCGGCGGCGCCCCAGAGGCAGGCGCTGAGGCGCGCCGAGCGAGCCTGGGAACCGTGCGAGAGTTGGTGCGTGTGCAGCAGCCTCCCTGGACGGAGGGGGAAAGCAGATCGCAGTCCCAGTCCCCTAAGGAGAGGGGAAAAAAGAAACGAAAGGACGCTGACGCGCTGTCCTCGTTAGTGGGCGCGCCCTTCCGGACGGGTGTGCGGACGGTGTCCGCGGCTTTGTCCGGAGTTCCCTCACGCCTTTCGGCTCCTGGGAGGGATGCGCCTCTCATCCGTTTCGAACGTCGTTGCGAACTGACGCGCCCGGGGCCGGCGTGGGGGGCGGGGTGGTGAGGATTTTCTTCTCCCGGTTCGGGACGTAGGACCCTTGGGATGGCTGGGTCCAGTCTATCGTGCGGCTGGAAGAGTGGTTCGTGTTGGAGGCCGCTTCGAGGCCTGTGTCGCCGGTGCCGGAGCGGAGAGCGGGCCAGGCACGGCTCTTCCGTGAATCGCAGCGTCGGGGCGGTCATGGGAACCGAGCGCATGCGCAACGGGCTTGATCGCGGCTGTGCCTGGCGACGCTTGCGGCCTCGCGGTTTGGACACAAAGTCCGTTAGGGCCCTCCCGCCGCAGTGCTGGGTTGTCTTAAAACCTGTTTGGCCCCCTCCCCATGCCACCACGGCTGGCCAAAAGTCCGTCTCGGCCGCCGCGGCCCTCGTAGGGTGTTGGCCAGAGAGGCCGTTCTGTCTGCGGAGCGGCATGCGCGGTGGGCCGGAAACCACATTCGGTCACCCCCGCCGTCATCCTGGACCGGCCCAACAGTCTGACCCAGTCCTCCGGCGTACGAGGGTGGCCAAGAAGTCCGTTCAGTCACCCTACCGCCTCGCGGGGTTGGCCAGAAAGTGTGTTCGCGCTCCCGGCCGCACTAGCCCGTGGACCCACACGTTCGGTCCCGTCCCCCACGCGCCCCGCCAAGCGCCCTCCCTCCGTATGGCTCTGGTCCGAGTCGTTGCCTTGGCGCCCAACGGCAACAGTTTTGCTGGAGAGAGGCCAGCTCTTCGTTGCCTGGGAGGGGCGAGAGCCGAGGAGGCTTTTGGTGGAGCCGAATGGCCCGAGCGTCGTCCCCCTCGCGGTCTCTGCTGCCGTCTCGTGGCCGTTCCGCGGAATGACAGCCAGGCGCCGGTCCGCGGGCAGAGCCGCCGACAGTAGTGGGCAATGAGCGACTTTGGATGGCGGGGTCATTGAGGAGCGCGTTTGAGGCGGCCCGGCGTCGGGACGGCCCGGTTACCTTGCGACTGGGTCGCGGGTTCCGGCCAAGGGGCCACCGAGCGTGTGCGGGGCGGTTTTTGTCGGCGCTGGGCGGCGGCGCCCCAGAGGCAGGCGCTGAGGCGCGCCGAGCGAGCCTGGGAACCGTGCGAGAGTTGGTGCGTGTGCAGCAGCCTCCCTGGACGGAGGGGGAAAGCAGATCGCAGTCCCAGTCCCCTAAGGAGAGGGGAAAAAAGAAACGAAAGGACGCTGACGCGCTGTCCTCGTTTGTGGGCGCGCCCTTCCGGACGGGTGTGCGGACGGTGTCCGCGGCTTTGTCCGGAGTTCCCTCACGCCTTTCGGCTCCTGGGAGGGATGCGCCTCTCTCATCCGTTTCGAACGTCGTTGCGAACTGACGCGCCCGGGGCCGGCGTGGGGGGCGGGGTGGTGAGGATTTTCTTCTCCCGGTTCGGGACGTAGGACCCTTGGGATGGCTGGGTCCAGTCTATCGTGCGGCTGGAAGAGTGGTTCGTGTTGGAGGCCGCTTCGAGGCCTGTGTCGCCGGTGCCGGAGCGGAGAGCGGGCCAGGCACGGCTCTTCCGTGAATCGCAGCGTCGGGGCGGTCATGGGAACCGAGCGCATGCGCAACGGGCTTGATCGCGGCTGTGCCTGGCGACGCTTGCGGCCTCGCGGTTTGGACACAAAGTCCGTTAGGGCCCTCCCGCCGCAGTGCTGGGTTGTCTTAAAACCTGTTTGGCCCCCTCCCCATGCCACCACGGCTGGCCAAAAGTCCGTTCGGCCGCCGCGGCCCTCGTAGGGTGTTGGCCAGAGAGGCCGTTCTGTCTGCGGAGCGGCATGCGCGGTGGGCCGGAAACCACATTCGGTCACCCCCGCCGTCATCCTGGACCGGCCCAACAGTCTGACCCAGTCCTCCGGCGTACGAGGGTGGCCAAGAAGTCCGTTCAGTCACCCTACCGCCTCGCGGGGTTGGCCAGAAAGTGTGTTCGCGCTCCCGGCCGCACTAGCCCGTGGACCCACACGTTCGGTCCCGTCCCCACGCGCCCCGCCAAGCGCCCTCCCTCCGTATGGCTCTGGTCCGAGCCCTTGCCTTGGCGCCCAACGGCAACAGTTTTGCTGGAGAGAGGCCAGCTCTTCGTTGCCTGGGAGGGGCGAGAGCCGAGGAGGCTTTTGGTGGAGCCGAATGGCCCGAGCGTCGTCCCCTCGCGGTCTCTGCTGCCGTCTCGTGGCCGTTCCGCGGAATGACAGCCAGGCGCCGGTCCGCGGGCAGAGCCGCCGACAGTAGTGGGCAATGAGCGACTTTGGATGGCGGGGTCATTGAGGAGCGCGTTTGAGGCGGCCCGGCGTCGGGACGGCCCGGTTACCTTGCGACTGGGTCGCGGGCTCCGGGGCCAAGGGGCCACCGAGCGTGTGCGGGGCGGGTTTTGTCGGCGCTGGGCGGCGGCGCCCCAGAGGCAGGCGCTGCGGCGCGCCGAGCGAGCCTGGGAACCGTGCGAGAGTTGGTGCGGTGCAGCAGCCTCCCTGGACGGAGGGGGAAAGCAGATCGCAGTCCCAGTCCCCTAAGGAGAGGGGAAAAAAGAAACGAAAGGACGCTGACGCGCTGTCCTCGTTTGTGGGCGCGCCCTTCCGGACGGGTGTGCGGACGGTGTCCGCGGCTTTGTCCGGAGTTCCCTCACGCCTTTCGGCTCCTGGGAGGGATGCGCCTCTCTCATCCGTTTCGAACGTCGTTGCGAACTGACGCGCCCGGGGCCGGCGTGGGGGGCGGGGTGGTGAGGATTTTCTTCTCCCGGTTCGGGGACGTAGGACCCTTGGGATGGCTGGGTCCAGTCTATCGTGCGGCTGGAAGAGTGGTTCGTGTTGGAGGCCGCTTCGAGGCCTGTGTCGCCGGTGCCGGAGCGGAGAGCGGGCCAGGCACGGCTCTTCCGTGAATCGCAGCGTCGGGGCGGTCATGGGAACCGAGCGCATGCGCAACGGGCTTGATCGCGGCTGTGCCTGGCGACGCTTGCGGCCTCGCGGTTTGGACACAAAGTCCGTTAGGGCCCTCCCGCCGCAGTGCTGGGTTGTCTTAAAACCTGTTTGGCCACCCTCCCCATGCCACCACGGCTGGCCAAAAGTCCGTTCGGCCGCCGCGGCCCTCGTAGGGTGTTGGCCAGAGAGGCCGTTCTGTCTGCGGAGCGGCATGCGCGGTGGGCCGGAAACCACATTCGGTCACCCCCGCCGTCATCCTGGACCGGCCCAACAGTCTGACCCAGTCCTCCGGCGTACGAGGGTGGCCAAGAAGTCCGTTCAGTCACCCTACCGCCTCGCGGGGTTGGCCAGAAAGTGTGTTCGCGCTCCCGGCCGCACTAGCCCGTGGACCCACACGTTCGGTCCCGTCCCCCACGCGCCCCGCCAAGCGCCCTCCCTCCGTATGGCTCTGGTCCGAGTCCTTGCCTTGGCGCCCAACGGCAAGAGTTTTGCTGGAGAGAGGCCAGCTCTTCGTTGCCTGGGAGGGGCGAGAGCCGAGGAGGCTTTTGGTGGAGCCGAATGGCCCGAGCGTCGTCCCCTCGCGGTCTCTGCTGCCGCCTCGTGGCCGTTCCGCGGAATGACAGCCAGGCGCCGGTCCGCGGGCAGAGCCGCCGACAGTAGTGGGCAATGAGCGACTTTGGATGGCGGGGTCATTGAGGAGCGCGTTTGAGGCGGCCCGGCGTCGGGACGGCCCGGTTACCTTGCGACTGGGTCGCGGGCCCGGGGCCAAGGGGCCACCGAGCGGTGCGGGGCGGTTTTTGTCGGCGCTGGGCGGCGGCGCCCCAGAGGCAGGCGCTGAGGCGCGCCGAGCGAGCCTGGGAACCGTGCGAGAGTTGGTGCGTGTGCAGCAGCCTCCCCTGGACGGAGGGGGAAAGCAGATCGCAGTCCCAGTCCCCTAAGGAGAGGGGAAAAAAGAAACGAAAGGACGCTGACGCGCTGTCCTCGTTTGTGGGCGCGCCCTTCCGGACGGGTGTGCGGACGGTGTCCGCGGCTTTGTCCGGAGTTCCCTCCGCCTTCGGCTCCTGGAGGGATGCGCCTCTCATCCGTTTCGAACGTCGTTGCGAACTGACGCGCCCGGGGCCGGCGTGGGGGGCGGGGTGGTGAGGATTTTCTTCTCCCGGTTCGGGACGAGGACCCTTGGGATGGCTGGGTCCAGTCTATCGTGCGGCTGGAAGAGTGGTTCGTGTTGGAGGCCGCTTCGAGGCCTGTGTCGCCGGTGCCAGAGCGGAGAGCGGGCCAGGCACGGCTCTTCCGTGAATCGCAGCGCCGGGCGGTCATGGGAACCGAGCGCATGCGCAACGGGCTTGATCGCGGCTGTGCCTGGCGACGCCTGCGGCCTCGCGGTTTGGACACAAAGTCCGTTAGGGCCCTCCCGCCGCAGTGCTGGGTTGTCTTGAAACCTGTTTGGCCACCCTCCCCATGCCACCACGGCTGGCCAAAAGTCCGTCCGCCGGCGGCCCTAGGTGTTGGCCAGAGAGGCCGCTCTGTCTGCGGAGCGCTGCGCGGTGGGCCGGAAACCACATTCGGTC